>NC_135896.1:1907575-2234304 GCF_964194155.1 Cetorhinus maximus
CACACAGATATACTGCATGTGTTCCCTGCACATAAGTAGTGACCTTGCTTCAAAACTGTGACATTCAGAAATTTGCCATTCAATTATCTGATAATAAGTGCATGTTTTAAATGAAAAAGCAAGTAAATTAGGCTTTATTTGGAAAGTAGAATGATTTCTGTAATTTGGCACCATTTTTATAAAACATCAGATTCAGTCACTGATATTCAAAAAATTATATCTACAGCTGAACAATAAAGATGATAGATATGCTTAGAATCTCAATACTAGTATTATGCAATGCATTCATTGAAACTGTGTCTATAATAAGCAAAGATATAGTTTATGCATGTACCATGTTACAAAATTTCATGTCTAAATTGTGTTAAATGTTCCGCAACACCTTTTTCTAATATACAATACCAAAATATTAAAATAGCACACAAGCACAAATAACGGTTGAGTGTAAAATATCATGTACTAAAAGCAATCAAATATTGCTGCTTGTCAAAAGTGAGAGTGAAAGATTGAGTCACTCATTTGTACTTCTGGAGATTGACCGGGACAATTAATTGTTGACTGGTGACCAGTTATTTTGCAAATACAACACAATATTCTTTTAAGATGGAAGTAAACTACCTTTTAATTTGCACTTTACTGAAAGTTAGTAAATCACTGTCCAAAGGCCATTTGAATTCAAATAAAGAGCAAAAGTTTGGATTTTGTCATTTGAATGAGGTGGAAAAACATTCCTGGTACAGAAATACCGTTTTGTTGTAAAATGGTCCCCGCACATTGTTAAACAAAAGGCAGAACTAGGGTGCATTCACCCTGTTTCTAATGTAATTTAATGGGTGCATTCACCCTGTTTCTAATGTAATTTAATTTGCTTCATATTTCCTTCATTCCAAGACATTGTTGGCAAATGAACACTACCGCCAACTCTGCAACACTCGCTCCAGTAGACTGCATCAAACTCCCCTTTGCTACAAATTATAAAACATCATCACCAAGGGAATGTTTGGCAGCTTCAGTCTTTTATCTTTTTACCTGTGAGGTATTCACAGCTGCAGACAAAACAAGCTTTTTTTCCCCCTGCTGTCAAACCTTTCATTATTGCCAGTCTGGGGATTAGAAAGTTATGATTGATTAACTTTGAAAAGCTTAATTTTGGATGCATATTATGCTTCACAAATAATGTTAGCGAGGTCAGTGAAAAGAAAATCAAGTGGAGCATATAATGGATGGCCAGTCAGCAAAGGAGAGTTTACTATCCAGCGTGATAAAGCGTGTGAACTGAAGTCAGAGCCGGAGAGTGAAGGGGAGAGCCCTCATATCATTAAAGATCCAATGAGATGGTGTGATGAGGAAGCTTTTCTAGAGGATGAGCTAGGAATTTCTAGCCATCTTGTGATTATTTATTCCTGCACATCCTTGTTATGCAGGTACCCCAGGCCCTATCTCTCTGCTCAGATGGGTGTGATTGAGAGAAGTACCAGAAATGCAGAGTATTTCTTAAATGGTGAGAGGTTGGGAAGTGTTAATGTCCAAAGGGACCTGGGTGTCCTTGTTCATGAGTCACTGAAAGCTAACATGTAGGTGCAGCAAGCAATTAGGAAGGGAAATTGTATGTTGATCTTCATCGCAAGAGGATTTGAGTACAGGAGTAAAGATGTCTTGCTGCAATTGTATAGAGCCTTGGTGAGACTGCACCTGGAGTACTGTGTACAGTTTGGGTCTCCCTATCTAAGGAAGGATATACTTGTCATAGAGGGAGAGCAACATAGGTTCACCAGACTAATTCCTGGGATGGTGGGATCGTCCTATGAGAGATTGAGGAGACTGGGCCTGTATTCTCTAGAGTTTAGAAGGATGAGAGGTGATCTCATCGAAACATACAAAATTCCTGCAGGGCCCAGCAGGCTAGATGCAGAAAGGATGATTTCTCTGGCTGGGGTTAGAACCAGGGGACACAGTCTCAGAATAAGGGGTAGGCTGTTTAAGACTGAGATGAGGAGGAATTTATTCACTCAGAGAGTGGTGACTGTTTGGAGTTCTCTACCCCAGAGGGCTGTGGAAGCTCAGTCATTGAGCATGTTCAAGACTGAGATTAATAGATTTCTAGATATTAAAGACATCAAGGGATATGGGGATTGTGCAGAAAAATGATGTTGAGTTAGAAGATCAGCCATGACCTAGTTGAATGGTGCAACAGGCTCGAGGGCCGAATGGCCTATCCTTGCTCCTATTTCCTGAATTCCTATGTTTCCTTCAGTGCTTTCCTGGCTAGTTCCCACTGTGTTATCTCCATTAACTTGAGTTCACCCAAAACTTTGCCAATGTTCTAACTTGTACCAGGTCTCATCCACCCTCTCAGGAAGTTTGTTTCAGATTCCAGCCACCCTCTGGGTGAAAAAATGTTTCCTTGCATCACTGTTACTCCTTTTCCCAATTATTTGAAACTGTGCCCTCTAGTTATTGATGTTCTCTTGAGTGGGAACAGTTTCTCACAATTTACCCTGTCCATACCCCTCAGGATCTAGAATGCCTCTATTAAGTCTCCCCTCAGCCTTTTTTTCTCTAAGGAAAACAGTCCCAACCTCCAATCTATCCTCACATCTATAGTTGTTTATCCCAGGAATCGTTCTTGTGAATCTCGTCTGTACTCTCTCCAATGCCGTCACATCCTTCCTCAAGTATGGCGTTCGGAACTGGACGCAATACTCCAGACGAGGCCTGACTAGTGTCTTATACAAGTTCAACATGACTTCCTTACTCTTGTATTCAATGCCCTATTAATAAAGCCTAAGATATTAAATGCTTTATTAACTGCTCTCTCAACATGCTCTGCCATCTTCAATGACCTATATATGTTTACACCAAGTTGTTCCTGCACTTCCTTTGGAGGCTCTCCCTTCATTTTATGCTGCCTCACCATATTTTTCCAGCCAAAATGAATCACTTCACACTTCTCTGCATTGAACTTCATCTGCCACTTGTCTGCCCAATCTACCAACATGTTTGTCCTTTTGAAGTTCAAGACTGTCCTCATCACAGTTGACAACATTTCCAATCTTCGTATCATCTGCAAGTTTTGAAATCCCGTACACCACAGTCTAGGTCATTAATATACACCAGGAAGAGCAAGGGTCCCAACACTGACCCCTGAGGAACTCCACTGCAAACCTTCCTCCAATCTGAAAAACAACCAATTATCACTACAGTTCTGCTGAAGGGTCACGAGGACTCGAAACGTCGACTCTTTTCGTCTCTGCCAATGCTGCCAGACCTGCTGAGTTTTTCCAGGTAATTCTGTTTTTGTTTTCAATTATCACTACTCTCTGCTTTTTGCCACTCAGCCAATTTCTTATCCCAATGCCGACTTTGCATTTATCCCATTTTGCTCACAAGGCTGTTGGCCTCATGATGACTAAAACTTGCTCAGCCAGGTGGGTTTTAGGAGGGGCCGGAATCCCAGACCATCGGGGGCTGAAAACACAGCTGATCCTCTGTGGAATATGAAGACTTATCAATCGCATATTTCCTCAGAGATTTAAAATGTTCCCTCTTTTTGTTTGGATGTATTTGATTTTTAGACTTGGGGGGTAAAAGTCCAGAGAGGCCCCAGCGAGGATCGAACTCGCGACCCCTGGTTTACAAGACCAGTGCTCTAACCACTGAGCTATGGAGCCTGAACCACAACCCAACACAGGAGCCTCTCCGACTCATCCGTACACCGCGGCTCCAGGACATTTTCCTTTCTTTGCCTTGTTGGGGACCCCCCCAGACCCCCCTCTCCGCCCCTTCACCCGCCCCCGCCCGAGCCCCCAAATCACGACCCTCATCGCCTGGGCTCGAATTATTGACAATGCAGCCGGGGGCTGCGCCACCAGCACTCAGCCGCCAGGGGGCAGGGAGCGGGACACATCCCTCCCAAGGTGCTGCCATCTCATCACCAGCAGAAGGCGCTGCACTCGGATGTCGCAATACTCGCCGCGCACCAGCGGAGGGCGCTGCACTCGGCTGTCGCAATACTCGCCGCGCACCAGCGGAGGGCGCTGCACTCGGCTGTCGCAATACTCGTTGCCGGCCAGCGGAGGGCGCCCCCTGCTGGATTTCAGGGAGAAGGGAAAATGAAGACAAACTGGGAACCAGTGGCTGAATCAGAGGCAGAGAGGAATGCAAATTGTATATATAAACACAAAAAACTGCGGATGCTGGAAATCCAAAACAAAAACAGAAATACCTGGAAAAACTCAGCAGGTCTGGCAGCATCTGCGGAGAAGAGCAAAGGGGTGAAGAGAAAGGGGCGAAATATATTTCACCCCTTTCCTATTTTTACTTAGTTCTATTGAAGGGTCATGAGGACTCGAAATGTCAACTCTTTTCTTCTCCGCCGATGCTGCCAGACCTGCTGAGTTTTCCCAGGTATTTCTGTTTTTGTTATGCAAATTATTGTGTCAGCTCCTTAAATGCAACTTGGCCATTTAGGCAAAAAAAATCCAGAGAATCAAAAGCAAATTTTACAGATTCTGGAAATCTGCCCCTGTCCTTACTCATAAGTATGGGATGCCAGTGCAGTGTCATCAGCAAACAGCAACCCAAACTTGAGCAACTCACAGACCAGTTATGCCTGTCTCCTTATGGGTATGTGGAACATTCCTTGTTCCAGTCCTACTCCGGCCCCCTCCCACAACTCTTTCTCCGGTACATCGATGATTACTTTGGTGCTGCTTCTTGCTCTCGTCTGGACCTGGAAACATTTATTAATTTTGCTTCCAATTTCCACCCCTCCATCATTTTCACATGGTCCATCTCTGACACTTCCCTTCCCTTCCTTGACCTCTCTGTCTCAATTTCTGGTGATAGACTGTCCACCAATATCCATTACAAGCCTACCGACTCCCACAGCTACCTCGATTACAGCTCCTCACACCCCGCTTCCTGTAAGGACTCCATCCCATTCTCTCAGTTCCTTCGCCTCCATCGCATCTGTTCTGATGACGCTACCTTCAAAAACAGTTCCTCTGACATGTCCTCCTTCTTCCTTAACCGAGGTTTTCCACCCACGGTGGTTGACAGGGCCCTCAACCGTGTCTGGCCCATCTCCCGCGCATCCGCCCTCACACCTTCCTCTCCCTCCCAGAAACATGATAGGGTCCCCCTTGTCCTCACTTATCACCCCACCAACCTCCACATTCAAAGGATCATCCTCCACCATTTCTGCCAGCTCCAGCATGATGCCACCATCAAACACAACTTCCCTTCACCCCCCCTGGCGGCATTCCGCAGGGATCGTTCCCTCCGGGACACCCTGGTCCACTCCTCCATCACCCCCTGCACCTCAACCCCCTCCCATAGCACCTTCCCATGCAACCACAGAAGGTGCAACACCTGCCCCTTTACTTCCCCTCTCCTCACCGTCCAAGGGCCCAAACACTCCTTTCAAGTGAAGCAGCATTTCACTTGCATGTCCCTCAATTTAGTCTACTGCATTCGCTGCTCCCAATGCGGTTTCCTCTACATTGGAGAGACCAAACGCAGACTGGGTGACCACTTTGCAGAACACCTTCGGCCTGTCCGCAAGCATGACCCAGACCTCCCTGTCGCTTTCCATTTCAACACTCCACCCTGCTCTCATGCCCACATGTCCGTCCTTGACTTGCTGCATTGTTCCAGTGAAGCTCAACGCAAACTGGAGGAACAGCACCTCATCTTCCGACTAGGCACTTTACAGCCTTCCGGACTGAATATTGAGTTCAACAATTTTAGATCATGAACTCTCTCCTCCATCCCCACCCTGTTTCCGATCACCCCCCTTTTTTTCCCAATAATTTATATAGATTTTTCTTTTCCCACCTATTTCCATTGTTTTTAAATGTATTTCCATCCATTGTTTTATCTATACCTTTTAGCCTTTTTTGATTCCTTCACCCCACCCCACCCCACCCCCACTAGGGCTATCTGTACCTTGCTTGTCCTGCTTTCTACCCTTAATTAGCACATTCCTTAGATAATATCACCACCTTCAACACCTCTTTGTTCTTTTGTCTATGACATCTTTTGTTATCTCCACCTATCACTGGCCCTCTATCCAGCTCTACTTGTCCCACCCCCCCCTTAAACCAGCTTATATTTCACCTCTCTTCTATTTTTACTTAGTTCTGTTGAAGGGTCATTCGGACTCGAAACGTCAATTGTGTTCCTCTCCGCAGATGCTGCCAGACCTGCTGAGTTTTTCCAGGTATTTTTGTTTTTGTTTTGGATTTCCAGCATCCGCAATGTTTTGCTTTTAACTCACAGACTTGGTCTTGGTACGTAGACTTGCCAAGTTGAACACCTTGCCGTCAGCTCTGGCATGTAGGTAGACACCCTCATTTGAGTCACCAGAAGGATACAATAGCAGCATGGAGAAAAATTTGCCAAAGTGAGTTGATGCCAGGACGTACCACTGCTTTACACCACTGCTGATCTTGAAAGCCCCGGATGATGTTCCATTTTAACTGACAAAACTGTGCATGTTCTTGTGGAAAGAAGAAATGTCAGGTCTCCAGGCATGCAGCCTATTTTCCGCAGCAGTTTTTAAAGAGTCCGTCTCTGCTGACAGGGTCGAAGGTCTTGGTGATGTCTATGAAGGCAATGTAGAGCGGCCTGCACTGCTCGCAACACTTCTCCTTACTGTCAAAGTGAGAAAACCGTGTCAATTGTTGATCTGCCAGCTCTGAAGCTGCCCTGAGACTCCAGACAGATGTGTGATTCCAGGGTCTGCAACCTGGTCAGAGCAGCATGAACAAGAACCTTCCCCACAATCCTTAACAAGGAGATGGCTCGGTCATTACAATCCCCTTTGTTTGTTATACCAGGTGACTATTTTTGAATCACTCATGTCTTGAGGCACAATTTTTTTCTTCCAGCAAGGACAAAGAACAATCCAGAATAAGAAAAATTAACTGGGGAAAAGCCAACTTCTGTAGGTTAAGAACGGATCTGGGATGAATAAATTGAAGCCAAAGGTTGGCAGGAAAAATGGTAGCTGATCAATGGGCTACCTTTAAAGAAGAAATGATTTGGGCACAGTCAAGGGAGATTCCCTCGAAAGAGAAAGGTAGGGCAAACAAATCCAGAGCCGTCTGGATGACAAAGGAGATAGAAATTAAGATAAAGAAGAAAAAGTATGATTATGACAGGCATCAGGTGGAAAATACAATTGAAAACCAAGCTGAATATCGAGGTTCAGAGGAGAGATGAAGAAGTAAATAAGAGAAGAAAAGAGGGAGTATGAAAAGAGGCCAGCAGCTAATATAAAAGGGAATTACAAAGTCTTCTTTAGGCATATAAATAGTAAAAGGAGGAGTAGAGCCAATTAACGACCAACAAAGGAATTTACAAATGAGGGCAGTGGGCTTAGCTGATGTATTAAATGGTTACTTTGCATCTGTCTTTACCAAGGAAGAAGATGCTCCCCCGACTGTGGTAAAAGAGAAGGCAGTTCAGACACTAGATGGGTTTAAAATTGAAAAGGAGGAGGTATTGGATAGGTTATCTGTACCTAAAGTTGATAAGACACAGGACCAGTGAGATGTGTCCAAGCGTACTGAGGGAAGTGAGAATGGAAATTGCAGAGGCCCTGACCATAATTCTACTGCCTTCCTTAGACTCAAGGTGGTGCCAGAGGACTGGAGAATTGCAAACATTACACCCTTGTTCAAAAAAGGTAAAGATAAGCCCAGCAACTACAAACCGGTCAGTTTAACTTCGGTGGTTGGGAAACTTCTGGAGCCAATAATCTGGGACAAAATTAATAGTCACTGACAAATGTGGTTTAATTAAGAAAAGCCAGCATTGATTTATTCAAGGAAAATTGTGTTTAACTAATTTGCTGGATTTTTTTTTTGAAGAGGCCACAGAGAGGGTTAATGAGGGCAATGCAGCTGATGTGGTGTACATGGACTTCCAAAAGGCATTTGATACAGTGCCACACAACAGACTTGTGAGAAAAGTTATATCTCATGGAATAAAAGGGGCAGTAGCAACATGGATATGGAATTGGCTGAGTGACAGAAGAGTAGTGGTTAATGGATGTTTTTTGGGCTGGAGGAAGGTTTGTAGTGGAGTTCCCCAGGGGTCAGTGTTGGGAGGATAGTGTAGAACTTCAAAGGGTCAAGTGGGTGAACAAATGGCAGATGAAGTTCAATCCAGAGAAATGTGAGGTGACACATTTTGATAGGAAGAACATGAAGAGACAATATAAAATAAGGGGTACAACACTAAAGGGGATGCAGGAGCAGAGGGATCTGGGTGTGAAAGCATTTTAAAACTAAATAGAAGGGGGCATGGTTCTGGAAAGGAGACATGTAGCTTTACAAATCAGAAGGATATGGCAGCACTGCAGGGCAGTTATTTAGGTAATGATACCCAGGGTGTGACAGGAAGGCACAGAGTGTACAAACATTAAAAAAAGCAGCATATAGGGTCAAAGGGGAAAAATGGTAAAAAGGCAAAATGAATGACCCTTTCTTAAATGCACGTAGTATTCATAACAAAATAAATGAATTAACGGCACAAATAGGGGTTAATGGGTATGATCTTATAGCCATTACGGAGATGTGGTTCCAAGGAGATCAAAGCTGGGAACTAAATATTCAGGGATATGTGACTTTTTGAAAGGACAGGCAGGAAGGAAAGGGTGGTGGGGTAGCTTTGTTAGTACAAGATGGAATAAGTACAAAAGCAAGAAAGGATCCTGGATCGGAAGATGTAGAATCCGTATGGTTGGAGTTAAGAAATAACAAGGGGAAGAAGACACTGATGGGAGTAGTCTATAGGCCCCCTGACAGTAGCTATACTGTAGGACAGAGAATAAATCAGGAGACAATGAGGGCATGTAAAAAAGGAAGTATATTAATCATGGGTGACTTTAATCTTCATGTAGATTGGGAAAATCAAATTGCAAGAGGTAGATATGAGCAAGAATTCATAGAGTGTATTCGAGACAGTTTCCCAGAACAATATGTTGTGAATCCAACCAGGGATCAGGCTATTTTGGATCTGATAATGTGTAATGAGACATGTTTAATAAGTGATCTCAGAATAAACGGTCTCCTAGGAAACAGTGACCATAATATGGTAGAATTTAGCATTCAGTTTGAGAGTGAGAAACTTGGGTCAGAAACAACTGTGCTAAACTTAAGTAAGGGTAATTACAAAGGAATGAGGGCAGAGTTGCCTGGACTGGGAAAACAGTTTAGCAGAAAAGATGGTTGATGAACAATGGCAGATGTTTAAGGAAATATTTCATGGCTCTCAACAAAGATATATCCCAGTGAGGAAAAAGGATTCAAGGAAGGGGATAAACCAGCCATGGTTAATCAAAGCAGTTAAGGATAGTATCAACTTGAAAGAAAAAACATACAATGTGACAAAGATTAGTGGTAAACCAGGGGATTGGAAAGTTTTAAAAACCAACATAAGATGACCAAAAAATAATGAAGAGGAAGAAAATAAACTTTGACGGTAAACTACCAAGTAATATAAAAATGGACGGTAAGAGCTTCTTTAAATATATAAAAAGAGAGAGGCCAAAGTGTACATAGGCCATTTAAAGAATGAGGCTGGGGAAAGGGAACCAGGAAACGGCAGAGAAGTTGAATAAATACTTTGCTTTGGTCTTCACGGTGGACGATACCAATAGCATTCCAAAAATACTAAATAATCAAGGGGCAAAAGGTTGTGGGGGTGGAAGAGGAAATAAATACAATAACTATCACTAGAGGAAAAAGTACCAGGGAAACTAATGGGGCTCAAGGGCAATAAGTCCCCTGGACCTGATGGGTTGCATCCTAGGATATTAAAGGAAATAGGTACAGAGATAGTGGATGCACTGGTAGTAATCTTCCAAGAATCCTTATATTCTGGAAAAGTCCCAGAGGTTTGTAGAACGGCCAATGTAACATCCTTATTCAAAAAGGGAGACAAAAAACAGGTAACCGTAGGCCAGTTAGCTTAACATCTGTCATTGGGAAAATGTCAGAGTCTATTATAAAGGATGTAATAGCAGAGCATTTAGAAATACATAATTTAATGAAGCAGAGTCAGCATGGCTTCATGAAAGGGAAATCATGCGTAACAAATTTGTTAGAATTCTTTGAGGAGGTAACGCGCAGGATAGATAAAGGAGAACCAGTAGGTGTAATATATTTGGATTTCCAAAAGGTGTTCAATAAGGTACCACCCATAAGGCTACTTAATAAGATGAGCCCATCGTGTTGGGGATAGTATATCAGCATGGATAGAGGATTGACTAACTAATAGAAGAGAGAGAGTTGGGATAAGGGAGGCATTTTCAGGATGGCAACCTGTAACTAGTGGAGTGCCACAGGAGTCGGTGCTGGTGCCACAATTATTTACAATATATATTAGTGACTTAGATGAGGGAAATGAATGTACTATCGCCAAGTTTGCGGATGACACAAAAGTAGGTGGGAAGGCAAGTGGTGAGGATGACACAAGGAGTCTACAGGGGGATATAGACAGATTAAGTGAGTGGGGAAAAACTTGGCAGATGGAATATAATGTGGGAAAATGTGAGGTTATGCACTTTGGCAGGAAGAATAGAGGAGCTGAATATTATTTAAATGGAGAAAGACTGCAGAAAGCTGCAACACAGAAGGATTTGGGAGTCCTTGTGCATGAATCCCAAAAAGATAACATACAAGTTCAGCAGGTAATTGGGAAGGCAAATGGAATGTTGGCCTTGATTTCAAAGGGAATGGAATGTAAAAATAGGGAAGTCTTGCTAAAACTATGCAAGGCACTAGTTAGACCACACCTAGAATACTGTGAACAATTTTGGTCCCCTTATCTAAAGAAAGATACACTGGCATTAGAGACATTCCAGAGAAGGTTCACTAGGTTGATCCCAAGTATGGAGGGATTTTCTTATGAGGAGAGGTTGAGTAGGTTGGGCCTGTACTCATTGGAATTTAGAAGAATGAGAGGCGACCTTATTGATAAAGGTATTCAAAATCATGAGGGGTCTAGACAGAGTAGATAGAGAGAAACTGTTCTCATTGGCAGAGGGATTGAGAACCAGAGGATGCTGATTTAAGGTAATTGATAGAAGCAAAAATGATATGAGAAAAAACTTTTTCACACAGTGAGTGGTTAGGATCTGGAAAGCTCTGCCTGACAGTGTGGTGGAAGCAGGGTCGATCAAGGCGTTCAAGAGGGAATTAGATGATTGTTTGAAAAGAAACAAATCTGCACGGTTACAGGGAGAAGACAGAAGAATGGCACTCAGTGAAATGCTCTTTCAGAGAGCCGATATAGACATGACAGGCCGAATGGCCTCTTTTTGCGCTGTAACAATTCTGTGATTCAGTATTTATTGGCTGAATCCCATGCTTAAATAACCATGTCCCTGTAATGGCAATTAGATCTAAATCATTCACCTTTATTTGTGCCATTAGTTCATCTATCTTATTGCAGATGTTTTGTGCATTCAGATAAAGAACTTTTAATTTCATGCTTTTTACTTCTATTCACTGCAATTTTGATTAAACTCTCTGTCCCATCCTCGTCTTTACCTACATAGCTTTACTCTTCCAAAGCCTTGACCTTTGTCTTTGGATTTCTAACTCTCCCTGCGGCCGAGCCCTCTACTCCACTGATAGTTTAAAGCCCTCTCCACACTCTAATTATATTATTGGCCAAGACACTGGTCCCAGCCCAGTTCAAGTGGAGCCCATCCCAACAGAATAGCTCACACTTCCCTGAGTACTGATGTCAATGTCCCATGAATCAAAAGCCCTTCTTCCGACACCACTCTTTGATCCTATGCCAATTGGCACATGGCTCAGGTAACAATCCAAAGATTATTACAACCAATTTGCACACAGCAATGTGACAATGAGTAGATAATCTGACTGAGAGCCAAGAGCCAGGACTATGTAACATTCTGAGCTACTCTGCTTTGTAAACATCAGGCTGGGGAGGATACCAGCCAAGGATGTGATGTAAAAGATAGCAGAGATCGATTCTCCAGCTCGGTTTGTCTCACCTGATGAGGGCTGACACAATCTCACCTCGGAAGCTAAATGAGTTGGCTAGAGTTCATGTTACAGTACATTCCATGAAATTAGTGGGTTTATTGGTAAGGTAGGCATTATATTTGGCCCATGTGCTGTGGAAAGAGGAAAATCAGCTGAAGTTCCTACTCCTCATTGCAAGTTTGGATATTAGGTGAGGACAGGATCAGGTTTAACTTCAATAACCCCTCTTGCTCGAACTGAATAACAATAATTACTTGGATATACTGGAGGGCAGCAGGCAACGATGAGTTGGAATGCCAACTAGTTTTTGTTGGGAACCTGTACTCCTGAAATGGTACCTCTGGGAGAGGAAAAGGCTACCACACTCATACAAAGTGGTAAAGCAATAGTCTTAATCCACAATTCCCCACAAGTTCCTGATCTCGACTGAGGGAAAATACTTACAGATGCAATGTCACAGTGAGCAATACCTGTAGAGTCGCCCAATTCATGCTCAACCACATTGAAGTGGGCACTGTTTCAGAGACCTGTTGTCAGATACTCACCTTGCCATGTAGGGAGTGGATCTTGGACTGCATGAGACTCAAGGGTGAGAACTCTTATCATTCGCTCATGGTACATGGGCATGGCTGACAAAGCCAGCATTTATTGCCCATCCCTAATTGCCCTTGAGAAGGTGGTGGTGAGCCACCTTCTTGAACCGCTGCAGTCCATGTCGTGTAGGTACACCCACAGTGCTGTTAGGGAGGGAGTTCCAGGATTTTGATTTTGTGAAGAAACAGTGATATATTTCCATGTCAGGATGGTGTGTGAATGGGAATAATGGGAGAAAATGAATTCATTTTAACAAAACTTTAAAAATTGACAATTAGCCAATGTAGGTTCAGTATAGAAACAGCAAAGTACAACTTGGTGTCCAAAATATTTTATTCTTTTTGCAAAACATACACTAACTTTTTTTTGAAAAGATTAGATTTTTTCTCACCTTGGAATCTGCAAGTTACACCAGAGGTTTGACTTTCTGTGCTTCACAATTTAACAGCACACTGGAAGGTTCTTTTTTAAATTAACAAGTCAAAGTACAACATGTAAAATGAAGCAACATTTTATTAACGAGAAAGCTGGGAGAAGATAAAAGTTACCAGACGCACGATGGCCTGGCCTGAACACTGGTCACTTGCTTCTCTCTCACCAAGAAACTTAGGTCTGGACAATGTCCATTGCTCTTTTCACAAGTCATGGGCCAAATGTACCCTCCTGCTTACTGTGCTTGTGCATCGCTGCTGCAATTACACAGACTGACCTCTTTTGAAAGGGGCTGTGCAATTTTCAGCCCTATTACAGCAAGGGAACTTACAAACAACCTTTCCTCTCTCTGTAGGAATGAAAAGCAGAGATTAAATTCTGCAAGATTGTGGATCCCAACAGTACTGCTGCGTGAATATGGAAACAAGCAATTTGCTAATTTTTTGTGGGATGTGTGTAGTCTCCCGTATGTTTTGTCATGGACTTTTTGCAGCCAAAGAAAACATGTTGAGAAACATGCTATCACAAGGGGCTGGAGTCAATGCCCTTCACTCCTGTACTTTTTTTAAAGCTTCTAGCTTCTGCAGAAGCGCATTACCAAATGCTTCACGATACGCAGGGCTGACTGAGTCCAGGAGAGAGTAAATCGTTTCATGGTACTGCATCGACAGTGACTCGTCCACCTTGTCAAAGCCATAAGCCACCACCTGGAAGAGGAAAAACAGGTCAGTACAAAGATTGTGCACAAAATAAATCAGTCCCTCATTCACCCAGTGCTGGATGATGCAACAATAAATTCAAAGGCCAAAAAGTTCCCTCCACAGAACAAAACATGTGTTATGACCACAGCGGATGGTAAATGCTAAGCTGCTCAAATCCCAGAGGGAAACTTGAAACAACTGCCACAACCATTTCGCAATTTGTATTTTCATTTCGAAATGCCTTGAATTCAGTAGTAATAAGTCCAACGTGTCTTAGATTTTTTTTTACAAAATTAAACATTTATTAATAAAAGAAATAATTTTAAGCACATACATAGATCTACAAATTACTACTATGATAACCCCCAGCTCCTTTAATTAATCTGACTTCCAGTTACACCCCCATTAAGGCAACAGTAAAAACAAGTTAGATCTTAACAGACCCAGGCAAAGCACAGAATACCCTGGAAAGGGATATTCACAGTGAATTCTCTTAGCTTTGGTTCCTATAGGCAGCAGCTTGGTACATAGAGGCTGGAGGTTTTTCACACTTGTTAGATCTTAGAATTCCTTCCTCTTACACATAGCCTTCTCTCCTTTATACATATTTTCCCCTCTGAATGCAAATTTCATTGTTTCAATATGTCTTTGGGCTTTACCATTCTAATAATAAAAATCTTTCAAAGTACCAATTTTATCAATAAACTTTGGGAAAAATAAACACACTGCTTGGTTTTTTTCTGGCTAAGTGTAACATTTCACCCTCACTTTTTAAATTCAAACTACTCTGGTATATCTAAAAATGCAAATTTTCCTTTACACCTTGCATTCTAAAACTTCAGCCATGTTTACTTATTTTACATTTCATACCTAGCTTCTCTTCTCATACATAAAAGCCTTCAGGTCAGCTGTCTTTAATTCAATTAAGTCCCACGTAGACACACACACAGACTATCCAGACCTCACTATTCCTACTTTACAATAAATCCTAATGACATTATGGAAATTATATTTTCATGACACATGCCTCCAAACAACCAACACCATACCTCCCAGAATAGGCCCCCAACTAACACACCTCCTAGAATAAAACACACCCCCGAGCTGACACCACCTCCCAGAATAAAACATGCTTCCCAACCAACACCACACCCCCCCAGAATAACCCACCCCAACCAACACACCACCCAGAATAAAACACATCTCCTAACACCAAACCTCTCAGACTAAATCCCCCAACCAACAATATACCTCCCAGAATAAACCCCCGCCAACCAATACACCTCCCAGAATAAACCCCTCCCAACTAATACACCTCCCAGAATAAATCCCCCGACAACCAATACACCTCCCAGAATAAATCCCCCGCCAACCAATACACCTCCCAGAATAAATCCCCCGACAACCAATACACCTCCCAGAATAAATCCCTGACAACCAACACACCTCCCAGAATAAATCCCCGACAACCAACACACCTCCCAGAATAAACCCCCAACAACCAACACACCTCCCAGAATAAATCCCCCCAACCAACTCCACACCTCCCAGAATAAAACAAGTTTGACTAAAACCACAAGGCAGTCTCAAAACAAGGCAATTGTACCCAGCCAAAGTCACAAACCATCACACAAGGAACAGAGTGGCCTACTGCATGCAAAATTTCTTCCATTTAATCAACCTGTGAATTTAAATTTGATTGCAAAGGCTGTTGTTTACATGGTTAATATTGAAGAAATATCAAAATTCAATTTATTTAAACTGTCAGAACAAAACTAATCAATCCAAATTGATTGGATAGTTTCTCCTCGCCCCTCCCTGTTAAATGGGCTGACATACGCTGGAGAAGCATTCTCATACAGACATTACCTTAGGATCATATAACAGAGGGGGGCTATTTGGCTCATCATGGCTGCGTCAGCTCTTTGAAAAAAGTTACTCATATCATACAATTTTCCCACAGCCTGTCATATCCTTCATGTCTACCCCCTAAAAGTCTCTCTCTTCTCAATCGTCAAGCTCGCTGAAATGATTGGATATCAATTCCTTCAGATCCTGGGGATCATAGTCCATTTCTTGGACTTTGGTCCTTAAGGACAGATTAAAATCAAAACTAAGTGTGACATATGATCTTTCCCCATAGCCCTGAAAATGTTTCCCCTTCAAGTATTTATCGAATCCCTCACTGAAAGTTACCATTGAATCTGCTTCCCTAGCCTTTCCGACCATGCATTCCAGATCACAAAAACTTTATGTATTGAAAATTTTTCTTGTTCTCACCTCTGGTTCCTTTGCGATCACCTTAAATCTGTGCCCTTTAGATACCTCTGCTGCTGGAAACAGTTTCTCCCTACTTACTCTATCAAAAACACATCATGATCATGAGGAGAGATTGGGTAGGCTAGAGTTGTTTTTCTTCGAACAGAGGAGGCTAAGGGGTGACCTAATTGAGGTGTACAAAATTATGAGGGGCCTAGATAGAGTAGACAGGAAGGACTTGTTTCTCCTAGCTGAGGGGTCAATTACCAGGTGGCATAGATTTAAGGTGATTGGTAGAAGGATTAGAGGAGACATGAGGAAAAATTTTTTCACCCAGAGGGTGGTGGGCGTTTGGAATTCACTGCCTAAGTTGGTGGTTGAGGCTGAAATGCTCAACTCATTTAAGAGCTGCCTGGATCTGCATCTGAAGTGCTGTAACCTGCAAGGCTACAGACCAGGGTCTGGAAAGTGGGATTAAAATGAGCGACTACTTTCATTTTTCTCTTTTCAACCAGCACAGACATGATGGGCTGAATGGCTTCTTTCTGCACTGTAACTTTTCTATGGTTTTAACACTTCTAATTAAATCCTTCCTTTAACCTTTGGCATTTCCCAGCTTCTCCTCATCCTTGGCACTATTCTAGTAAATCTCCTCTGCACCTTGTCTAAGGTTTTGACATACATCCTAAGGTTTGGTAACCAGAACTGGCCACAATAAGCCAGTTGAAGCTTAACTAGTATTTTGAAAGAGTCTCACCACCCCGCTGTTGCTCACCCTTTTCACGCCCATGCTATTGCCCTAAACAGACTTCCAGCCATTGTCCTTTTCCTTCTAACTTCCACCCAGTACAGCTAGTGCAACATGAATACCTCTGTAACCTGAATAGTATAAATCCCTCAGCAGTAGACATCCATTTATCTCAAGCCTCCACTCACAAAATAGTTGACATTTTCTATGGTTTGGAGAACCCAGTGCCTCTCTGGGTTCTGATACTCTGGTAGGTTAATGAGTTGAAAAGAATGTTTGAACACACTGGCTATATTCTCCCGGGATAAGAGGGGTATTTGAGCACACAACAGCTTGTATTTATATAGCACCTTTAACATAATAAAACATACCTGGTGCTGCACAGGAACGATCAACAAACAAAATTTGACACTGAGCTGTGTAAGGAGATATTAGAACAGGTAACCAAAAACTTGGCCAAAGGTCAGTTTTAAAGAACTTCTTAAAGAAGAGTCTGAAAGGTTTAAGGAGGGAATTCCAGGCAATAGGAGGCACAGTTACCAATGGTGGCATGATTAAAACTGAGGGAATTGGAACAGTGCAGAGATCTCAAAGGATTGTAGGGTTGGAGGTGATCGAGGGGGTGAGGCCATGGATGTGATTTGAAAACATGGCTGAAAATTTTAAAATCAGGATGTTGTAGATCAGGAGCTCATGTCAGTCTGTGAGGACAGGGATAATGAGTGAATGGGGCTTGCTGCAAATTAGGATACGGGCAGTAGAGTTTCGGATGAGGTCTTTCAGGCAAACCATGGAGTAACTGAGTAAGGGACACATACATTTGTTCACCACATGTCTTGTGGGGCTTGAGGAAAAATCTGAGTTATTGCGCAAAAATCCATTCTCAACAGTAACTGCAAAACTCCACTGTGGCCTTCCAAAAAGTCAAAGAATTTTCATTCAGAGGGGATAAAGTAGTAAAAATTAAATAAGACAAAGGGATCTTTGATCCAGATATCCATTTTGCAAGAGCTGGTATTAGTTAGTTGCTGCTCTCACCCGGAGACCTGATTCAGTTAACTCAAGACAGTATCTGTTTCCTTCCTTTGTTTCTACGTTAATATAAGCAACATCTTCTCCAATTGCAAGGCTTTTCGAGACAGCCATATGACGAACAGCAAAGTTGACGTCGTTGACGACTGCCTCTGCCTCCACTCTCATATCCTTCACGTCTGCCCCCTCAAAGTCCCTCTCTTCCCAATCTGCAACCTCACTGAAATTATTAAACACTGACTCCTTCAGATCTTGGGGATCACAGTCCATTTCCTGGAAGTGATATCAGTCCTTTTGGAGAGTCTGTAAATTAAACAGAAATGAAACAAATAATTATTTCAAAAAGACACTGACCAATTAATATCTCCTGAATACAGCAGTAATCAACAACTCTGGATCATTTTTGATAAACCTGCATTGCCATCAATCCCCCCCTGTCGGTCTATCAACTGTCACAATGATGTGTCATGCACAATGTGGAATATTAATTGTTAGTTTCATCAGTTGGTGTAATGCCTTGGATTTTTTTTTAAAGGAAAGAAACAGCTACAACTGCAAAGACACTGGGTTTTAAAATGACTGCAGAAGTACTTGGCCTATAAACTGGGCAAGTTTCTAGCAGCCTCTGAAAGCAGATTACAAGGGGACATACCTAGGCAGTTCTCTGATGGACTTCACATTTGCCATTGTCTGAACTCTCTGCAAAACATAAGAGGAGGTCACCAGACTTCATAATTGCAGAAACTGCCAGAAACAAAGAAGGATGAACAAAAGTTATTACACACAGAGTGCTAAGGACCTCCTATCAGTTTCAAGGGCATCTTGATAGCTTTGACAATGGGAGGTCTAAGCTCCTTTGTTAATATGGATTTCCATTGTGTGCCAAAAGCCAGCTGTCACCTGATGGGAACCCCACTTGCAAAAAGCTACGATTATAAGCTTGTCTGCTTCTGAAGAAGGCACCAGTAACATCCTGAAGGAGACTGCAGAATGTAACATCATCTCTCTATCCCTGCTATCCGCAGGTTCGGACCCGATCTCTGTTACATTTGGGAATACATCCAGAGATAGAGAATTTTAATTGAAAAGAACTTCAAGTGTCATTGTATCCACCTTGGAAAAAGACAGATTACAGTTTAAAAAGGACTGTCTCCATAAAAACAACCAGTTTACATCGGCCGCAACATCCTTGGAATTTCAAGACCACCAAAGGAATGTCAAAATGTATATATTTTTTTCTCTAGGACTTTAACTCTCATCAGTTCCACCTCCTCCACTCTGTAACTTGTTCTGTTTTGCAAGCTAACGTGTGTGTGTATATATGTTGCAGGATTTGGGATGTGTTTTTACCTTTTTAATAAGTCTTATATTTCTACCCAAGTGAGGTTTAAATAATAAAACTAACTCCTTACTTGCTAATACGAGATCTGGCTGGTTTATTTCTTAATATAGCTTTACATACAGTCAAGTACATACTGAATTTAAAAAAATAACAATTTTCTAAAAATTCAAACTTGGTTATAACCAACCTCAGGAGTGGGAAAAAAAGAGGAATTTATTAACCCCCCAGAAATTGGTGGCAGTACAATGCACAGAGTGAAAAGGTCTGAGAGAGAGGTGATGGTGCAATACACTTTCCTGAAAATGAAACACTATTCCTTTAAGGAAATCCAACTGATGAATTCAAATGAAGATACCAAGCTGGGAGAGGGAGAGGGAGGAGGAGGAGGGAGGGGAGGGAGGAGGAGGAGGAGGAGGGAGGGGAGACTAATGGGAAACAAAGCAGCAGGTTAGCGTGTGGGGGGGTGGATTCAACTTCATGGAAAATTATGAAAAAACTGAAAAGAAAGGAGAGCCCAGGAGAGGCTATTAAAGTTCCCAGAACACAAAGTAGGACAGTGTTTGGAAAGGGCTAGGAATCTAACTTCAAGCACATCAGATAAAGGGACGACAATGAGAAAGGTGACGGGAAATACAGGACTGAAGGTGTTGTATCTGAATGCACACAGTATACGAAATAAGGTAAATGAGCTTGTGGCGCAGATTGAAATTGGCAGGTATGATGTGGTGGGCATCACGGAGACATGGCTGCAAGGGGATCAGGACTGGGAGCTAAATATCCAAGGATATACATCCTATCGAAAAGATAGGCAGGTTGGCAGAGGGGTGGGGATGCTTTGTTAGGAAGAAATGAAATCGATAGCAAGAAATGACGTAGGGTCAGATGATGTAGAATCTGTGTGGGTAGAGTTGAGGAACCACAAAGGTAAAAAAAACCATAATGGGAGTTATGTACAGGCCTCCGAACAGTAGTCAGGATGTGGGGCACAAGATACACCAGGAGATAGAAAAGGCGTGTAAGAAAGGCAAGGTTACAGTGATCATGGGGGATAGGTTGGTAGTGGATCCCAAGAAAAGGAATTTGTAGAATGTCTACAAGATGGCTTTTTGGAGCAGCTTGTGGTGGAGCCCACTAGGGAACAGGCAATTCTAGATTTAGTGATGTGTAATGAGGCAGATTTGATAAGGGAGCTTAAGGTGAAAGAACCCTGAGGAGGAAGTGACCATGATATAATAGAATTTACCCTGCAATTTGAGAGGAAAAATCTAGAATCAGATGTAACGGTATTACAGTTGAATAAAGGCAACTACAGAGGCATGAGGGAGGAGCTGGTCAGAATTGACTGGGAGATGAGCCTAGCAGGAAAGACAGTGGAACAGCAATGACAGGAGTTTCTGGGAGTAATTTGGGAGACACAGCAAAAATTCATCCCTAGGAAGAAGAAGCATACTAAAGGGAGGATGAGGGAACCATGGCTGACAAGGGAAGTCAGGGACAGCATAAAAGCTAAAGAGAAAGCATACAACGCGGCAAAGAGCAGTGGGAAACCAGTGGATTGGGAAGCCTACAAAGACCAACAGAGGACAGCTAAAAAAGAAATAAGGAGGGAGAAGATTAACTATGAGGATAAACTAGCCAGTAATATAAAAGAAGATTGCAAGAGTTTTTTTAGATATATAAAGGGTAAGAAAGAGGCAAAAGTGGACATTGGGCCGCTGGAAAATGACGCTGGAGAAGTAGTAGTGGGGAACAAAGAAATGGCGGAGGAACTGAATAGGTACTTTGCGTCAGTCTTCACGGTGGAAGACACGAGTAACATCCCTAAAGTTCAAGACAGTCGGGGGACAGAGGTGAGTATGGTGGCCATTACCAAGGAGAAGGTGCTAGGAAAACTAAAAGTCTGAAGGTGGATAAATCACCTGGGCCAGATGGATTACACCCCAGAGTTCTGAAGGAGATAGCTGAAGAGATAGTGGAGGCATTCTTTCAGGAATCACTGGAGTCAGGGAGGGTCCCAGAGGACTGGAAAATCGCTAATGTAACCCCCCCTGTTTAAGAAGGGAGTGAGGCAAAAGACGGGAAATTACAGGCCGATTGGCCTGACCTCGGTCGTTGGTAAGATTTTAGAGTCCATTATTAAGGATGAGATTTCAGAATACTTGGAAGTGCATGATAAAATAGGGCAAAGTCAGCATGATTTCATCAAGGGGAGGTCATACCTGACAAATCTGTTAGAATTCTTTGAGGAGGTAACGAGAAGGTTAGACAAAGGAGAGCCAATGGATGTTATCTACTTGGACTACCAGAAGGCCTTTGACAAGGTGCCGCACAGGAGGCTGCTCAGTAAGATAAGAGCCCATGGTGTTAGAGGCAAGGTACTAGCATGGATAGAAGATTGGCTGTCTGGCAGGAGGCAGAGAGTGGGGATAAGGGGGTCCTTCTCAGGATGGCGGCCGGTGACTAGTGGAGTTCCGCAGGGGTCAATGTTGGGACCACAACTTTTCACTTTATACATTAATGATCTAGATGAAGTAACTGAGGGCATCCTGGCTAAGTTTGCAGATGATACAAAGATAGGTGGAGGGACAGGTAGTATTGGGGAGGTGGGGAGGCTGCAGAAAGATTTGGACAGGTTAGGAGAATGGGCAAAGAAGTGGCAGATGGAATACAACGTGGGCAAGTGTGAGATCATGCACTTTGGTAGGAAGAATAGAGGCATAGACTATTTTCTAAATGGGGAGAGAATTCAGAAATCTGGAGTGCAAAGGGACTTGGGAGTCCTAGTCCAGGATTCTCTTAAGGTTAACTTGCAGGTTGAGTCTGTAGTTAGGAAGGCAAACGCAATGTTGGCATTTATTTCGAGGGAACTTGAATATAAAAGCAGGGATGTGCTGCTGAGGCTTTATAAGGCTCTGGTCAGACCACATTTAGAATATTGTGAGCAATTTTGGGCCACGTATCTCAGGAAGGATGTTCTGGCCCTGGAGAGGGTCCAGAGGAGGTTCACGAGAATGATCCCAGCAATGGAAGGCTTAACATATGAGGAACGTTTGAGGACTCTGGGTCTATACTCGATGGAGTTTAGAAGGATGAGGGGGGATCTGATTGAAACTTACAGAATACTGAAAGGCCTGGGTGGAGTGGACATGGGGAAGATGTTTCCATTAGTAGGAGAGACTAGGACCCGAGGGCACAGCCTCAGAGTAAAGGGAAGACCTTTAGATGAGGAGAAACTTCTTTAGCCAGAGAGTGGTGAATCTATGGAATTCATTGCCACAGAAGGCTGTGGAGGCCAGGTCATTGAGTGTATTTAAGAGTGAGATAGATAGGTTCTTGATTGGTAAGGGGATCAAAGGTTACGGGGAGAAGGCGGGAGAATGGGGTTGAGAAACATCAGCCATGATTGAATGGCAGAGCAGACTCGATGGGCCAAATGGCCTAATATCTGCTCCTATGTCTTATGGGAGGGAGGAAGGAAGGAGGGGGGAGGGGGGGGAAGAGGGCGGGGGTGGGGAAGAGGGGAGGGGGGGGAAGAGGGGAGGGGGGGGAAGAGGGGAGGGGGGGGGAAGAGGGGAGGGGGGGGAAGAGGGGAGGGGGGGGAAGAGGGGAGGGGGGGGGAAGAGGGGAGGGAAGAGGGGAGGGGGGGGGAAGAGGGGAGGGGGGGAAGAGGGGAGGGGGGGGAAGAGGGGAGGGGGGGGAAGAGGGGAGGGGGGGGGAAGAGGGGAGGGGGGGGAAGAGGGGAGGGGGGGGAAGAGGGGAGGGGGGGGGAAGAGGGGAGGGGGGGGGAAGAGGGGAGGGGGGGGAAGAGGGGAGGGGGGGGGGAAGAGGGGAGGGGGGGGAAGAGGGGAGGGGGGGGGAAGAGGGGAGGGGGGGGGAAGAGGGGAGGGGGGGGAAGAGGGGAGGGGGGGGGAAGAGGGGAGGGGGGGGGAAGAGGGGAGGGGGGGGGAAGAGGGGAGGGGGGGGGAAGAGGGGAGGGGGGGGGAAGAGGGGAGGGGGGGGAAGAGGGGAGGGGGGGGGAAGAGGGGAGGGGGGGGGAAGAGGGGAGGGGGGGGGGAAGAGGGGAGGGGGGGGGAAGAGGGGAGGGGGGGGGAAGAGGGGAGGGGGGGGGAAGAGGGGAGGGGGGGGGAAGAGGGGAGGGGGGGGGAAGAGGGGAGGGGGGGGGAAGAGGGGAGGGGGGGGGAAGAGGGGAGGGGGGGGAAGAGGGGAGGGGGGGGGGAAGAGGGGAGGGGGGGGAAGAGGGAGGGGGGGGGAAGGAGGGGAGGGGGGGGGAAGAGGGGAGGGGGGGGGAAGAGGGGAGGGGGGGGAAGAGGGGAGGGGGGGGAAGAGGGGAGGGGGGGGAAGAGGGGAGGGGGGGGGAAGAGGGGAGGGGGGGGAAGAGGGGAGGGGGGGAAGAGGGGAGGGGGGGAAGGGGAGGGGGGGGAAGAGGGGAGGGGGGGGGAAGAGGGGAGGGGGGGGGAAGAGGGGAGGGGGGGGAAGAGGGGAGGGGGGGGGAAGAGGGGAGGGGGGGTGAAGAGGGGAGGGGGGGAAGAGGGGAGGGGGGGTGAAGAGGGGAGGGGGGGTGAAGAGGGGAGGGGGGGTGAAGAGGGGAGGGGGGGGGAAAGAGGGGAGGGGGGGGGAAGAGGGGAGGGGGGGGGAAGAGGGGAGGGGGGGGGGGAAGAGGGGAGGGGGGGGGGGAAGAGGGGAGGGGGGGGAAGAGGGGGTGTGGGGGGGGAATGGGGGGTGTGGGGGGGGAATGGGGGGTGTGGGGGGGGAATGGGGGGTGTGGGGGGGGGAATGGGGGGTGTGGGGGGGGGAATGGGGGGTGTGGGGGGGAATGGGGGGTGTGGGGGGGAGGGGAGTAGGGGGGTGTGGGGGGGGGAGGGGAGTAGGGGGGTGTGGGGGGGGGAGGGGAGTAGGGGGGTGTGGGGGGGAGGGGAGTAGGGGGGTGTGGGTGGGGAGGGGAGTAGGGGGGTGTGGGTGGGGGGAGGGGAGTAGGGGGGTGTGGGGGGGGGAGGGGAGTAGGGGGGTGTGGGGGGGGGAGGGGCGTAGGGGGGTGTGGGGGGGGGAGGGGAGTAGGGGGGTGTGGGGGGGGGGGGGGAGTAGGGGGGTGTGGGGGGGAGGGGAGTAGGGGGGTGTGGGGGGAGAGTGCGCTGGGTGCAGGGCGAAGGGGGAAGGAGGGTTCCCGGGGGGCAGAGGGGTGGCGAACCCCGGGAGCCAGTAGCCAAGGATCATAAACACATCTATATTCGGACACCGCCTTATGAAAATTACCTCAGAAAACCTCGGGAATCATTAACACATCATCTTTCTGGGGAAAAAAGTCGATCCGCGCACCAAGAATTTAAATCAAAAGATCGTTTAAAACCGGCAGCGCTCGAACTCTCCACCTCTTGGCGCCTTGCACCCGGCAGGACGTCATGGCGTCATCGGCGCGCGGAAACCGTGCTGCGGCCGCCATATTTGTGAAGGGCCAACTGCCTGCGCCAGTATCAAAGATGGCGGCGTGTTGTTAGCGGGAGGGTATGCGAAGCTACGTCAGCCACTGATTGCGGAGGAGGAGGAGGAGGAGGAGGAGGCGGGGTGCCCAGATAGACCGCTGACCGAGGCCTAGCTGTCAGTGAGGCCTGAAAGCCCGGCATCTGGCTGCCTTGTCCACTCCTCTTGCTCAGGGGGCTTCTCCGACTCTTGTGGATCGATAGCTGAGACTGCAAATGGCTGTAAATATGAGGGGAAATGCTCAGGGAGAGGAGTAAATATTGAGGGGAGGGTATATAAATATTGCGGTGCTAGTCACTATTGGGAAGGGGTGGCTATTGAGGAGGGTACATATTAAGGGGGAGGGATTTGAATTGAGAGGGAGGGGGTAAAGTATTGAAAGGAAAACGTGGTGCATTCTGAGGGAAAGTTCTCTGGAAAGGATATAGTACAGTTAGTAAGTGTATTGAGATGTATAGTGAGGTAAAGGAGTAATGACTTGGGAAGTGAAGATAAATACAGAAGAAAAGGGGTTAAAAACTGAGGGAGAAGGGTAACTTCTCCCACTGAGAAAGAGTGGGCAAATACTTGGGAATTCATAGAAACTGGATAAATGTAAGGAAGCTAGAGAACAGAAGGTACTGAGGGCGAATTAGGGTGAGGGGGAAAATGACAAGTGTAAACCATTGGGGATGGGAATGTAATTATTGAGGGTAAAACAGGTGAGAATCTATCTGGAAGCAAGGGGTGTGTGAAAGCAAAGGTAGGGCTGGGGGTGCTGGGTGAAGGCGGTGTGAATATTGTAAAATAAGGGAATGCAGACATATTAATGCATCAAATGAGGAAGTAACAGGAAAGGTAGAGCAGTGGAGGTGAGAGGGTTCGAGTTAGCTGGCAAGTATTATTTACTGGGACCAGGATAATTCTGACATAGTTGTTGATGGGTTGAAATCGAGATGCCTTGGCCCTTTCCTGAATCGATTAAGAAGCGGGCATGCAGGTATCTGCTGCACCGATACTTGGACCACTTTCTGGAGGAGAAGTTGAGTCTGGAGCAGTTGAGTGTGGATCTCTACCAGGGAACAGGCTCCCTCGCACAGGTTCCACTGGTCAAATCGGTAAGGGCTCAAGTCACCCAACGTACAAACAAATAAAAGGCAGCAAAGCTTGCTTTAGTATGAGTTAACCAGATGGGCCTGGAGCAAGCCACAGATTGTTGGCATGGCTCCCTTGCACGGATGAGTAAGCATGTTACAGGAGAGTGGTGCAGATATTAATGAGCTGTAGCAGTGATTGGTGAAAGAAATAACTTGCATTTATTTAGCTGCTTTCATGACCTTAGAATGTTCTAAAGTGCTTTATAGCTAATGGAGTACTTTTGAAGTGTAGTCACTGAGGTAAAGTAGGAACCGCAGCAGCCAATTAATGCACAGCAATTAAATAATTCACCAGATAATCTGTTTTGTTGATGTTGATTGATAAACATGGCAAGGACAGTAGTGGCTGAGGGATCTTTTACGTCCACTGTGAGGTTTCCGATTAACATCTCATCAGAACGATAGTACCTGGATCTCATGCTCAAGTCTCTGGTAAGGGACTTGAACCCACAGCCTGAGGGGAGGGAGCTACCCACTGAGCCATGGCTTGATTAGAACAGCAGAATCTATGACAATACCAGTTTAAAGATGAAAATTCCATTGAAAGGGGGGCAATCGCACAGTAATACAGGATATCTAATTGCAAATGGGATCACATACAATATTCTGAACAGATTATAGGCCTTTGAATAATCAGTTCTTTTCTCATCAGCATTTGCCATCAACACATTTTTACTTATCCACAGTCCTGTGGTCCAGCGCTGCGCACACTTCCATTCCTCAACTCCTCTGCTTTACTACCACCCGGTGAATTGGTTTCTGTACCCTCTCACCACCTTGCCCTAGCTAATTTGAGGAACCTTCACCAGTCAAACATGCCAACCTCCGTCCTCTGTGCATTGTTTTGCACCCCATCTGAGTCTGACTTTTCAATGAATCTCCTGCTTCCTCCTGATACCCTCTTCCAAGAATACTTTTGCTTCTCTTCATTACCCCCTTGTTGCTGAGAGGCTCCGAAAATCCCCTTGATCATTGTCATCCTTTCCCACTGTGCCACCTTTGTTTTCTCAGTTCCTGCTCTGTGACTGACTATGCCCTTTGTAAACTGTCTGATAAATTCCACAAGAGCATTATACAAATGGCATGACATTCCAATCTGCATGTAAACTCAGAATGTGAGTTTTTAGCCAGCTTCTCGACAGTGGGAGGTGGATCAGAACAAAACCCAAACCTCTCCCTGCGTCAGATCTGACCTGTCCAGATTCACTGTAACAGGCCGATTCCCCTTCCCCTAAACTAGGACCAGAAATGAAAGTTAGTCACCAGTATTCAAATAGGGAATTCAGGAGAAACCTCTTTGGCCAGAGAGTGGCTAGAGTGTGGAACTTGCTACCACAAGGAGTAGTTGAGGGAGGTACTATAGATGCATTTAAGGGGAAGTGAGATGGGTGTTATGAGAGAGAAAGGAATAGAAGGATATGCTGAAGAGTCAAATGGAAAGGGTGGGAGGAGGTTTCTGTGGATCATAAACACCAACTTAAACCTGTTGGGCTGAGTGACCTGTTTCCGTGCTGTACATTAAATGTAATTTTCTGTGACCCGCGGGTATTATACTGTCCTCACCTACTGTGTAAGAATGACAAAAAATCATTCAGTCCATCTAGCCCGATCTGTGGACCATGGTCTCTTCACTTTACCAATTTAATCTACATTAATCCCATTACTCTTCTATTCTGACAAAGCAGCCATTCTTGAACTTCCTTTATTCTACTGTCTCTTACATCCCATCCAATAAGGTTATCTCTAATTCCACACAGCTTTATTTTTGATAATCTCTTGTGTCTGATGTGATTTGACTGCTTTGCCTTCACCTACTGAGCCCACTGTCACAGTTCATCCATTGATCAACTTCAGGTTCACAGCATCTTATGGCTTGTAATTAAGGACTTCTGTCCATGTATTAAAGCGGGAAATATATTTGTCTATTTCTATGATCTCGCCAACAACGTTTTTTTCATTCGGCAGAATTATTGGTAGAGGTTGAGTATCCTTTATCTGTAAATCTGAAAACCGAACTCATTCAAAAAATGCATTTTTTTGAACCTCATCAACCTTGAGTGCGGGAAGTCTTTGACCTGAGCCAACACTAACCTGACCTTTAGCGGAGAAAGTCCAGTTGATTGTCTGCACTGATTACCTTGCAAACAATCGCAGAAATTATCTGAAATCCAAAACGCAATCAGCCCTGAGGATGTCAGATAAAGGATACTCAACCCGTATTGTTGTGTACAGCTCCACTGTAGTTAATGTGTCCTGTAGCATTGGACTCACACTACCTACAGTCACAATATCTTTGGAGTTCTGAGATCACTCACTGTTTTAATATGGATATAATACAGAAAGCTCACAGTTTTGAATGAGAGGAAACTCTACTTGGAAGTAATGATTTATGATGTGGGACTCATGGAGTTGTTTTAAAAAACAGTGAATAAAAGATATTCAAAGCATTTCAGGAAAACTCTTTGTCAGTACCCTACAGAAACTTGATAGAATTGATATCTTCTTTGTATTTCCAGTCCCTGAATGAAATCCTGGAATCACTTGATGCACCTTTGGAAATAATTGAGGGGTTTATCCAAAACATTTCTGTTTCAATCCCCTGGGCATCTCTCCTGCAGGAAAACTGTGCAGTGGAGGTACAGGGACTGGAGATGATCTTTCGACCCAGACCTCGGATAGGTGAGTGCTTGTCCTTTTCACAGCAGTGAGACATTATCATAGGAACAGGAGGATCCATTCAACCCCTCAAACCTGTTGCGCCATTCACTTAAATCATGGCTGAGCTATCTCTTAACTCCATCTACCTGCTTTGGTTCTGTGATCCTTAATATCCTTGCCTAACCAAAATCTATCAACCTCAGTTTTAAAAATTTCAATTGACCAGCAGCAGAAATTTGCATTTATATAGCACCTATAACATTGTAAAATGTCTCAAAGCATGTCACAGGAAGGTAATCAAACAAAATCTGACAACGAGCCACATAAGGACAGGTGACCAGATGCTTGGTGAAAGAGGTAAGTTTTAGGCAACATCTTGAGGGAGGGGAGAGAGGGGCAAAGAGGTTTAGAGAGGGTAACCCAAAGCTTTGGAACCGAGGCAGCTGAAGGACCTAGCTTCAACAGCCTTCATTAAATTCTGCTTTGAACTATAAATAGTTTTGTCGTATAGCTAAAGAGTTAATACTTGGCAGTCCTCGTGACAGTGTGACGATACTCTGAAGCAATTGAGATTTAATTTTGCACCTGGATATGCACTTGAAGTGCTATAAACAGGACTGCAGACCAAGAGCTAGAAAGTAGTTTAGGCTAGAGAGCTCTTTCTCAGCCAGCATGCACACATGATGGGCTGAATGTTTTTTAAAAATTCATTCATGGGATGTGGGCATCACTGGTCAAGCCAACATTTATTGCCCAAACTTATTTGCCCTTGAGAAGGTGGTGGTGAGCTGCCACCTTGAAGCTCTGCAGTCCATGTGGTGGGCCCACAGTGCTGTTAGGGAGGGAGTTCCAGGATTATGGCCTCCCTTGTCCCATAAATGTCTATAATTCAGACATCTAGGGCTTACACTCTGGAATTCCCTCCCTAAACGCCTCCACCTATTTTAAGACCCTTTTTAAAACTGACCTCTTAACTTTCCTAATGTCTCCTTTGACGCTGGATCCATTTTACTTCTAATTCCGTCTCTGTGACATGCTGTAGGACTGTTTGATTTGTGTGTAACAGTGCAATGTAAATTGAAACCTATTTAGAAAACTGATAAGGGAATAGTTGGTGACATTTGTTCTCCAGATTTGATTTTATCTATCTGAATATTGAAAGAGCTGCCAGATTTAACGTTGTTGTCATCGGCTGTCCCTCGATTTGAGGATGACATCTGCTCAGAGTAGACTTCATCTCTAACCCAATAGCCCATCGTCACCTGAGAAGTAACCAGATGGGTTAATGTTCTGGGTTGAAACCCTGCATCAGAGTAGGTGCTTATGGCTTTTTTAAATGTGGATGTTACTGGTAATGTTAGCATTTATTGTGTGCCCCTAATTGCCCTGAGAAGATGGTGTTGGGGCTGGACCACCTTCTTGAGCTGCTGGTAGTGGATTTGATACAAGTTGAACCTATTGCTTGGTCACCTCAGAGGGCAGTTAAGAGTCAACCAAGTTCATGTGGGACTGGAGTCACATATGGACCCAGACCGGGTAAGGATGGCAGGTTTCTTTGGAATGTTTCAGCGCTCAAGTGTTACAGTGAATTGTTGTGGTGCTGTTGTGTTGTTTTGAGGACCTGACATTTGGTTGTTTTGTGGCAGTGTCTGGCTCAGAGCCAATGTACTGGTCCAGCTTTATGACGGACAGTATGCAGCTGGCCAAAGAGTGCCTGAATCAGAAATTGACGGATGATCAAGCTGAGGGACCACAGCCGTTCGAGGGGCTTGAGAAATTTGCAGAAACCATTGAAACAGGTCAGTAACTATGTTAAATAAAATTTAACTTGGGAACTCCTGCCTCAAGAGAGAACTTGTATTTGTGTGGGCTGGGTGTGGTTCTGAACACTACATATCAGGAAGTTCGTGGTTCAATGCCCAGTCTGCACTGCGCTGCTGATGCTCAGCTGGTGTTTTGGTTGTGACAACATTGTTAACCTCTGCTCCACCACGGAGAGAGGAGAGTAAAACTAGCTGGAGATCACTTTCCTGAGCAATACCCAGTAACACCTGCTGTGCTTGTGTGGATGATTTGACTGTGCTGCATCCTGTGGACAAAAGGCCTGCTGTCCCTCACTCATGAAGAATAGCCACCTGAGCAAATTACTGGACAATGTGCATGAGCCTGTCGCTCTCTGTCAAAGGCTAGGTGAAGACGGGAGTTTGGGAATAATAGTGTCAGTAATTAAGTTATAGTAATGGCTCTTTCCTTTCGGTGTGCTTGTTGCAGTGACAGTCATGTCTCTCTCCATCTCCTCTCTCTCTCTCTCACTCTTAAAGACACTGACTCCTGCAGGAATACTCTGACAAAGCCCAGCAGGAATTCTTCACCCCTGAATCTTGAGAAGGGGGCATCACAGCTGAGGCCCAGCCTCCTTGAGCTCTGACATGCATACAAACGAACTTTCTAAGACAGATCAGTATATTGCCATCAGGAGTTGGAACTGTAGCTGATCTTGCATCTCCCCCACTTCTCCCCCAGCCCAGGAGCATTGAAGCCAGTGCTCCTACTGTGACAAGAGCCTAGGTCAGATAGACCCAAGATAAACTTGGTGAAACACTGACTGCCTTTAAACCACTGATCCATCAGGGCAACTTCCTGACACTCTTTGTGTTGCACTGGGAAGGGCTTGTCAGTGATTTGTTTTCAGCATTTTGCCTGCTGAAGCTAATGTACGTACCTTCTCTTTTCAAGTTTTAAGAAGAGTCAAGCTTACATTTCTAGACACCATTCTCAGAATTGAGCACATCCCAGAGAATTCAAAAACTGGGATCGCCCTGGAGATTCGAATACAGAGGTAAATAGAGTATCTTTCCTCCCCTTGCAATGGTGCGTTTATTATCCATCTTGGCTGCTGTGTATTTTTCTAACTGTGCTTCCTAGCAGTTGTGTTTACAGTTGAGCAGCTTGTTAAGTCACTCCAAGCTGTCAGCTGATGCTCAAGGGATAACATTCTCATCTCTGAGTCAACAGGTCTGAATATGATGCTGCCTTTCTCTATTTTTTCAGAATGTCATTGTCATCACTTATTGCGCCTCTCTCTACAGGATTGAATACCGTGATGAATCTGCAAACGAGAGTGCAGATATTAACATTCATCATCCCACAGCTTTCGCCCACAAGAACCTGCAGCTGAGCGGGATCTCTTTGTTCTGTCACGAGTTCCCGGAAAGTGCAAAGACATCACCCAGGACTTCGCCAATGCAGGTAAGTTCAAACTAACAGATCCGCAACAATTTACATTTCTATAGTGCCTTTAATATAGAAATACGTCCCATTGGTGCTTCATAGGAGTGTAATCGAAAGTAGGGATTCTAAAATAAACAAGAAAATATTAGGAAGCATGAATAGAAGTTTGGTCAGAAAATTGCAGCTTAAGGAAGGCCTTAGAGGAGGAGAGCAGCAGTTGAGTTTAAGGATGGAATTCCAGTATCTGGCTCTTAGAAAGCTTGTTGCATGAGTGTTCCTCAGTGTGGCACCATGTGACCCTCTCACTCCCTTCACCCCACCATTGTGTACCCCACCTCTGGAATTCCCTGCTTAAACCTCTCCAACTTCACCTCTTTTAAGACCCTCATTAAGACCTGCCCCTTTGACCACGTTTTTAACCATCTCAATTTTGGTCAGTACAGAACTTGAGTATTGCTGAAAAAAGAGACATTTTTGTTGAAGCTTTTCATTTTGCACTCATCAGGACAATTGGCAAGAATACCAAATGTAAAGGGAACAACAGTTTATACTGTATGAGAAGAGAGAGCTGATTGGTTGGCAAGTGGACTCTGATTGGATGAGTGCAAGGTGAAAAGCTTGACAAAAATGTCTCTCTTTTTTCCAGCAACCTCGATTTTTACTTGATTGTGCTCCTTTGAAGTACCTTGGGATGGTTTCTTACATTAATGGTGCAGTTTTCAGTATCACCGCAACAGTCCAGCTTTGTTTTGTGATATTTCAGCACATTTTATAACAATAACTTGGGTATTGGTTTTGTTAAATGTTTTCCATTGTAAGATTTTCCATTCAAACAGCCTCTGCCATGATACCTATATTTGGAGATCCAGCCTCCTTTGATATCTGCTGGCTGTTGTTTTACGCTGTTTCCAGAATAACTTGTTCTGGGCACCAAGACCTGCCTCACAAACGGGCATCTAAGGACACTAGATGCAAACTGTACTTGCTGGCAGAGATCAGAGGGTAATTCGTTCTCCTCTCTCTACTGGCCATTTTTATTTCTTTGTCGCAGGTGTGCAGCCAGCTGTTTCCAGCGTGTGCAGACCACCCTTTGGTATTAGGCAACGTCCAAGGCTGGAAATGAATCTTTAAGGTGCTGTGCCTTATAGTGAAGGCAGTAACAATGTGCACGATATACTGAGGCACTAGGAAGTGTCCCAGCAGCATAATGAGTCAGTGCAGTAAACCCCTTTACCATGTAATTCATGATGGCCATTTACCGTCATACACGGCTCTAATAGTGTATGGTTACGTGGCTGGAGTAGCAACCCAGAGGCCATATGGTCAATTCCCACCTAGGTGTATATTGAAAATAAAATGACCACAGAGGCTGCCAGGCTATCATAAAAGCCCAACTACTTCACCAGGAACCTGTCACCCCTACCTGGTCTGGCCCACACCTGGCCCTAGTCCCACAATATCTGTTGTCTCTTTAATGCCCTCAGGTCAACTAGGAATGAACAGTAAACATTGCAGCATCGTCCACATCACAAGAACAAACAAAAAAAGCTTGAAAGTGCCAAACAAAGATTAATTGCCCCCCAGCATAGAGGAAGGTGTCTCTTCTGTGAGCAACTCACCTTTCTGTCAGCTCAGTTATGAATTTCTATAGTCAGCTTTGCATCAAAATGTCCACAGAGAGCTTTATGTCATAATTGAATTTTTGATGAGCTTGTTAATCAGGCAAATACACCATAGGAACAGAAGTAGGCTAGTCAGTCTCTTGTGCTTGTTCTTTCAGTCAATTAGATCAGAGCTGATGGTCCTTGAGTTATTTGGACACAGAAGGAGGTCATTCAGCCCATTAAGCCTATACCAGCTCTCTGTAGAGCAACCTGGGCAGTCCCATTTTGCCACTTTATTCCTGTAGTCCTGTAAGATCGATGTCTCAAATTGATTTACTCATCTTTGATCCATATCTATTGGCTAACAAAAATCTATTAACCTCAGGCTTGAAAATTTCAATTGACCCTCCGCATCCACCACATTTTGGAGATGGTGCTTGTTATATCCTTGTGAATAAGGCTTTGTGATTTTGCTCCTGATCGACCAAACTCTGATTTTAAGATTATGTCCCTTTGTATCTATCCCATTGAATCCATTTATCATTTTGAAGACCTCATTTCAGATCACCCCATAACATTCAAAACTCAAGGGATTGCAAGTAATGCAACCTGGCCTCATAATTTAACTCATTAAAGCCTGGTATCATTCCGGTGAATCTGATGTCTCAGAAAGAGCAAGAGATGCATAAGATTTCACCCAGAGCATGGCCCTCTCTGACATTGCAGCACACCCTTGATGTCAGATTAGATGGCGCACACAGTTGTGGAATGAGGCGCAAACTTCCACTGTTCTGACTCTGAGGTAAGAGCATTCATAACCATGTCAACCTAATTTAAAAAAAAAATTAAATCATTCAGCTGTGTTGTGTAATTTTATTTCACAGGAAACGGAACCAAAGCTCTCTCCAAGCTGGAACCCAAAAATAGTTTCGGAACCTCACCCCCAATTCACGAGGAAATCTTCTGATGCTGTTCTCTTCGATCCGGTCCAGATTGGGAGCTGTGAAGGGAAAGTGGAACTGGAACTCACCCTAAAACAGAATGAAGCACTTCCAATGGCCAAGGTCAGGAGCTGACTCCCAAAGAGCTCTGTGCTCCCTTTTAGATAAATTAGCTGCAAATTAATTTAGTGCTTTGTTGGAAAATGCTTCCCACTGAGAGCAAAAAGGTTCCTTAAGCACCAGACCTAGCACAGCATTGACAGCTTAACCTCACGTAGAAGACAGTACGTATACCTACAAGCAGAGTAATCTTTCAGTCTCAACACTATAATGTAAGACTGTAAAGGAAAATCCTGAGGTAAAATGACCCATCAGTGGGGCAAATGACCTGTTATCTGTTGGAAGTTCTCAGAATCTCACATTCTTAGCACCTCTGTGACCTTTATGCAAAATAGTAAATGGGGCAGCAAATCACACTACCCATGATAAGTGTAGGTATTAGACCTATGCCAAATTAATTGCTCTACTCATCAGTCCCATTACGCAAAGTTATTCACCTCACACGGAGACAATTGACTCGAGTCCATGATATTATGGGATTGTACATGGCCTGAGCAAGGACTATCGTCTCTGATCTTATTGCCTAACAGAACAAGCACAAGAAACTGACTAGCCTACTTCTGTTCCAATGGTATATTTACCTAATTAACAAGCTCATCAAAAATTCAATTACAACATAAACCAACTCAGGGCATGTATCATCCCATAATAGGGAGGTGTCAGCTGTGGCTCAGTTCATAGCACCCTCGCCTTTGAATCAGAGGGTTGTGGGTTCATGTCCCACTCCCGGAAACCAAGAACTGTGTTTGTACTCAAAGAGTTGCAATCTGTGACTGTTGATAACTCAAAAGAGTATCATCCCATAATATCATGGACTTGAGTCATTCATCTCCCTGTGAGATGAATAAACAACCAGGAATACAAAGCAAAAACAGAATTACCTGGAAAAACTCAGCAGGTCTGGCAGCATCGGCGGAGAAGAAATCAGTTAACGTTTCGAGCCTTCATGGCCCTTCGGCAGAACTGAAGCATAGTTAGAAGAAGGGAGAAATATAAATTGGTTTAAGGTGGGTGGGGGGAGAGAGAGACATTGAGGGTGTGGTGATTGTGGAGATGAGCAGATAATCAAAAGATGTCACAGACAAAAGGGTCAAAGAGGTGTTTTGTCTGAGAAAAGTGCTAATTAAGAATGGAAGACAGGATATTCAAAGTACAGCTCTAGTGGGGGTGGGGTGGAAAGGCTAACAAGGTTTTAGTTTTAGATTTAAAAATAATGGAAATAGGTGGGGAAAGAAGAATCTATATAAATATTGAAAAAAAAAGCGGGGGGGGGGGGAAGAAACGGGGTGGGGATGGGGGGAGGGGGAGTTTAAGATCTAAAGTTGTTGAATTCAGTATTCAGCCCGGAAGGCTGTAAAGTGCCTAGTCGGAAGATGAGGTGCTGTTCCTCCAGTTTGCGTTGGGCTTCACTGGAACAATGCAGCAAGCCAAGGACAGACATGTGGGCAAGAGAACAGGGTGGAGTGTTAAAATGGCAAGCGACAGGGAGGTTTGGGTCTTTCTTGCGGACAGACCGCAGGTGTTCCGCAAAACGGTCGCCCAGTTTGCGTTTGGTCTCTCCAATGTAGAGGAGACCGCATTGGGAGCAACGAATGCAGTAGACTAAGTTAGGGGAAATGCAAGTGAAATGCTGCTTCACTTGAAAGGAGTGTTTGGGCCCTTGGACGGTGAGGAGAGAGGAAGTGAAGGGGCAGGTGTTGCATCTTCTGCGTGGGCATGGGGAGGTGCCATAAGTGGGGGTTGAGGAGTAGGGGGTGATGGAGGAGTGGACCAGGGTGTACCGGAGGGAACGATCCCTACGGAATGCTGTCAGGGGGGGTGAAGGGAAGATGTGTTTGGTGGTGGCATCATGCTGGAGTTGGCGGAAATGGCGGAGGATGATCCTTTGAATGCGGAGGCTGGTGGGGTGATAAGTGAGGACAAGGGGGACCCTATCATGTTTCTGGGAAGGAGGAGAAGGCGTGAGGGAGGATGCGCGGGATATGGACCGGACACGGTTGAGGGCCCTGTCAACGACCGTGGATGGAAAACCTCGGTTAAGGAAGAAGGAGGACATGTCAGAGGAGCTGTTTTTGAAGGTAGCGTCATCAGAACAGATGCGACGGAGGCGAAGGAACTGAGAGAATGGGATGGAGTCTTTACAAGAAGCGGGGTGTGAGGAGCTGTAGTCGAGGTAGCTGTGGGAGTCGGTAGGCTTGTAATGGATATTGGTGGACAGTCTATCATCAGAAATTGAGACAGAGAGGTCAAGGAAGGGAAGAGAAGTGTCAGAGATGGACCATGTGAAAATGATGGAGGGGTGGAGATTGGAAGCAAAATTAATAAATTTTTCCAGGTCCCGACGAGAGCATGAAGCAGCACCGAAGTAATCATCGATGTACCGGAGAAAGAGTTGTGGGAGGGGGCCGGAGTAGGACTGGAACTGGCCTTTGGGGTACTCTGGCTTCAACATCCCTTCTCACAATCTTTATTCAATGATCCAGTTTCTGTAGATGTTCTATCAGGACAGGATCTGATGTGGTACTGATGATGGAATCTTCTGCAAGCACTTAGTGTGTAGGATCACCTGTGAAAATTAACCACTTAAGCAATGTACCTGAATGCTTCTTGACACCCGTAGACATGCACCTCAGCAAGATCCAGCATCTTCCAGGGAAGCAAAACTGGGAAAAGAAACGGAGTGCAGCTGAGGTAACAGTGAAGACTTGGAGTTTGGTGAGAGGGGGGAGTTCAGTGAAGGGGGGAAGGAGGTGTTTGTTTCCTTTTTCATCTTTCTTGCCCTGTTGGGATTAGTTTTTGCTCTATTATAGGGAAAGGAGCTAGCTGTTTAGTGAGTATCAGGTAAGTGGATAAGTTCTATTCTACCCCTAAGGTTTAAAATAGTACACAAATTGGGGTAAAGTTAATAAAATATACAAAAAAAATCAACATAAATAAGTGATTAATATAACTAAGTAATTATTTAAAACACATTAAGGATGGCAGGGCAGGTGATGTGTCAAGACTGCAGCTGTGGGAGCTCCTGGATAACATTGTGGTTCAGGGCAAACACACCTGCAGTACGAGTTTGTGGCTTGAGGTTCAGAGTCATTGAGCTGGAGGCTGAGCTGCAGACATTGTGACGCATCAGGGAGGGGGAAAGTTATCGGGATGCTTTGTACTAGGAGGCAGTCACACCACTTAGGATAGGGTCTTCTGATTTGGTCAGGGACAGGAGAATGTGACTGTGAGTGAGGCAGGTAAGGGGACCCAAAGGGCAGGAGTGTGAGCATGTGCAATTGTCCAATTGGTTAGAGGCTCTCTCAGCTTGTCTGGGTGAGTGCAGGGACTGCAGGGTGGATGAGCAAACTGACCATGGCACCATGGTACAGGAAGCCATTCAAGTGGGGGGAGTAAAAAGGAACGTAGTAGTAGCGGGGACATTATAGCATTATAGTGAGGGTGGTTGACACTGTTCTCTGTAGCAAAGAGCGAGAGTCAGATGGCTGTGTTGCCTGCCTGTGCCAGGGTTTGGGACATTTGCTCGGGGCTGAAGAGGAACTCGCAGTGGGAGGGGGAGGATTTAGTTATCGTGGTCCATGTAGGTACCAATGACATAGGTAGAACTGGGAAGGAGGTTCTGTATAGAGAGTATGAGGAGCTAGGCACCAGATTGAAAAGCAGAACCTCAAAGGTTATAATCTCTGATGATTACCTGAGCTGTGTGCAAATTGGCATAGAGTACATAAAATTAGAGAGATGAATACATGGCTCAAAGACTGATGTGGGAGAAGTGGGTTCCAGTTTGTGGGACACTGGCACCAGTACTGGGGAAAGTGGGGGCTATACCGTTGGGATGGTCTACACCTGATGAACCGTGCTGGGACCAGTGCTCTTGCGAACCGCATAACTAGGGAAGTAGAGAGGGTTTTAAACTAAAAAGTGGGGGCAAAGGATCAAATCTGCAAAGAAGTGGTATATCAAAAAGTAGAAACAAGGTAGGAGAGAAAAATAGTAATATGGGAAACGAGGGTTGGAGAATGGCAGGAAGGGACAGGGAGAAAGAACCTAAATGCACAAAGTATCAAGACTAGGTGTCACAAAGATAACAAAAAGACCAAACTAAAGGCTCTGTATCTGAATGTATATAGCATTTGTAACAAAGTAAACAAATTGATAGCACACCTTGAAGTAAATAAATATGATATGAAAGCCATTACAGAGACCTGGCTGCAAGATTATGGATAAAGGGGAGCCTGTAGACGTGCTGTAGTTGGATTTACAGAAGGCATTTGATAAGGTGCCACATCAAAGGTTATTGTGGAAAATAAAAGTTAATGGTGTGGGGGGCAATGTATTAGCATGGATAGAAGATTAGCTGGCTGGCAGGAAACAGAAAGTATGCATAAATGGGTCTATTTCTGATCGACAGGATGTGACAAGTGGAGTCCTGCAGGAGCCTGTGCTGAAGCCTCAACTTTTTACAATTTATATCACTGACTTAGATGAGGGAAATGAAGGCATGATAGCTAAATTTGCAGATGACACAAATATAGATAGGAAAGTATGTTGTAAAGTAGTCGTAAGGAGTTTGCAGACAGATAGATATAGATAAGTTAAGTGAATGGGCAAAAATCTGGCAGATGGAGTATAATGTGGGAAAATGTGAAGCTGTTCACTTTGGCAGGAAGAGTAAAAAGCAGAGTATTACTTAAACAGAAAACAACTACAGAATTTCGAGGTGCAGAGGGATCTAGGTGTTCTCGTGCATGAGTCACAAAAAGTTAGTATGCAGATACAGCATGTAATCGAGAAGGCTAATGGAATGCAATCATTTATTATGGGATGGATCGAACATAAAAGTAAGGAAAAAAGCAAAATACTGCGGATGCTGGAAATCTGAAACAAAAACATAAAATGCTGGAAAAACTCAGGTCTGACAGCATCTCTGGAGAGAGAAAAACAAAGTTACCGTTTCGAGTCCGTACAGACTTGAAACGTTAACTTTGTTTTTCCATAAAAGTAAGGATGTTATGCTTCAGTTATACAGGGCATTGGTGAGACTGCATCTCGAATACTCTGTGCAGTTTTGGTCTCCTTATTTAAGGAAGGATGTAAATGTGTTGGAGGTGGTTCAGAGGAGCTTTAGTAGATTGATACCTGGAATGAGCAGCTTGTAAAATGAGGATAGGTTGGACAGGCTGAGCTTTATAAGATTGGAGTTTAGAAGAATGAGGGTTGACTTAATTGAAGTACACAAGATCCTGAATGATCTTAAGGTGGACATGGAAAGGATGTTTCCTCTTGTGGGTGAGTCCAGAACTAGAGGGCACTGATTTAAAATTAGGGGTCACCCTAACAGGACAGAGATGAGGAGAAATTTTTTCTGAGGGTTGTGTAACTTTGGAACTCTCAGCCTCAAAGGTTATCAGAGGAGATGGGAATGTGGAACTCAAAACACAAACAGATCAGCCATGATCTTATTGAATGGCAGAGCAGGCTTGAGGGCCGAATGGCCTACTCCTGCTCCTGTTTTGTATGTTTGTATGAAGTATAGTTTATACTCGGAAGAGCTGAAGATGAGTTTGATTTCCTTGCAGGAAAGCAGTAATTCAACTGTTTTTCTCTTGCACAGCTGGACGTTGAGGGACAGATCGAGTCTGTCAACTTCTTCCTGTCTCCGCGGCAAGTCCACCACCTCCTGGACATGCTTAGCACCATTCTACTGCCAGGTCAGATTTTGGAATTTTTGCTAACGTATATTTCAGATGTGCTTTTATCCTTCCTTGATGCGTTAAACATGACAACACTGTTTTCGGGCAGTCTGCACTCGGTCTGGAGTCCCCTTCTCCCTCCTCGCTCGCTGTGCCTCACTCTCTCCCTGTGTGTCTCTCTCTCTCTCTCTGGCACGTGCTCTCTCTCTCTCTCTGTGGCCCTTTCTCTCTCTCTCTCTCTCTCTCTCTCTCTCTCTTGGCCTCCCCTCCCTCTCTTTGTGGCTTTCGTTTATCGCCCATCCCTGGTTGCCCTGAACTGTGTGCCTTTTTAACACGCCAAATTGGTGTGAGGAGTGGGGTTATATTTGGGCTCCCACCAGGTAAGGATAGCATGTTTCCTTTCATTAAGTAATTTAATGAAGCAGTTGGATTTTTACGACAATCTGACGGCTTCATGGTCATGGTTACTGAGACCAACCTTTTATTTCCACGTTGTTTTCAAAGTTAATTCAAGTTCTCAAAAAGGTTATGATGGGATTTGAGCTCCCATTGTAAGGAACAAACCTTTTTATTTCTGTAGGATTGTTGTGAAGAACATATCTTTTTATTTTCTGTTGGTCTGTGGATTGGAATTACAGTGGCTGCAATTTCAAAGACATGTCCAGTGGAACAGGATGAGAGGTATATACAATGTTGCAGTTCTGGAACAGAGTGTGCCATGAAAGACAGGATGGTGATGGAAAGGAGTCCTGGACCAAGGGAGTTGCCTGACAACAGCATTTTAATTGACTCCTGATACAGGTGACCAGGTTTCGTGTGAGGGCAGTGTAGCAGAAAGCTCCTGGCCTGCAAAGAGAAAACATCTAATATCTCTTTTCCTCGTACCTCTACAACCTGCTGTCTATCTGAGGAAACCCCTGTAAAAAGGAAAAGGGGAAAACCACTGTTGGAGACATTGAAAAGCAAGTTCTCAACCAGTGAACTAAATATGGAAAGTGCTGGAAGGCTGCCTTGTGTCATCAACAAGAACTGAAAGGAATTTGGAAGACATCGATCAAAATCAACCCATCGAGAGTGTGTGTGTGAGAGAGTGTTTGTGTGTGTATATATATATATATATATATATATATATATTTGTATTGGAATTTAAGAAGGGGGTAGAGTTTAAGTTGTAGTGTTAGAAGTTAGCAATTCATATTTCTTTCTTTTGCCACTAGTTAAAGACAATCTGTTCAATAAACAGTTATTTACTTATTAAGTTTACAAACCTGGTGCTCGTATTCTGTTAACCTAAATTAAACAGTTAGGTAGAATTGGGGCAATCTGGTGGTTTTCACTTTTGTCGCAGCTCAGGGAACATTGAGGCTTGATATTGCAGCATACTATCCCCAGTGAGTCGTGACAACATTCTCTGGATTATTAGTCCACTGACATAAAGACTTCTCTCCTTGTAGCCTTATCCCTTTGTGGATTATTTTTACATTACATGTAACCTTTCATTCTGATTCACTTTAGAGAAACTGTGTAGCCAGTTGGGTATTGCTGCTTTATTTCAGGCTGGAGAGCAGCAAAGGCTGTAACTCTTGCTTTGCTTTGGATAGCCTGAAGCTGCCTGATGATTGCAGCGGTTGTCATTCGAAATGCGACTGTATCTGAACTTGGATATTACTGCTTTCTGAATTCCGTTCGTCAGCTTCTGCTCTGGGTGAAAGGTTCACAGAAAGGCTGGAAATTACAACACATGGAGCTGCAGTAAAACAGTTTGTTGATGAATCAGTCCTCATCATTGAAATCTTTGGAATTCCCCATGCCAGAGAGCTGTGGGTGCTCAGTTGTTGAATATATTCAAAGCGGAGATCGATAGATTTTTGGACACTAAGGGCATTAAGGCACATGAGAATAGGCTGGGAAAGTGAGTTGGTATAAAACTTCAGCTGTGATCTTATTGAATGATGGAGCAGCCTCAAGGGGCCAAATGGCTCACTCCTGCTCCTATTTCTTCAGTTATTATCTTCAAGGCAATATAGCTGCTGTGATTCACATGTTTAGGAAAATAATCCTTTGCATCAAAGGGTGTTGGAGTCATGGAAAATAGTTTTGACAGAGAACATCTTGTCTTTTGCTACAACTTCAGCAGTAACAACTTGTATTTATATAGCACCTTTAATGTAATTTTTTAAAAAAGGAACTACACAAGAGTGTTACAAAGCAAAGTTTGATACCAAGTTGCCTAAGGAAATATTAGGGCAGGTGACCAAAAACTTAGTCAGAGGTCATCGAGCTGAAACTTTAACTCTATTTTTCTCTCCACAGCTGCCTGACCTGCTGAGTATTTCCAGCATTTTCTGCTTTTATTTCAGATTTCCAGCATCCACAGTATTTTGCTTTTGATTGGATTTTTAAGGAGCGTTATAAAAGAGGAAAGAGAGGCAAAGAGGTTTAAGGAGAAAATTCCAGAGCTTAGGGCCTAGGCAGCTGAAGGCACAGCCACCGCTGGTGGACCAAATAAAAACAGGGATGTTCGAGAGGCCAGGATTAGAGGAGTGCAGATATCTTGGAGGGCTGGAGGGACTCACAGAGGTAGGGATTTGAAAACAAGGATGAGAATTTCAAAACCGAGGCATTGCTTAACCAGGAACCCATGTGGATCAGTGAGCATAAGAGTGAGGTGTGCAAGATAGGCCACGGGCAGCAGAGGTTTGGATGATCTCGGGTTTATGGAGGGTAGGATATGGGACCAGCAGCGTATTGGAGTAGGCATGTTTAGAGGTAACAAAGGCATGGATGAGGGTTTCAGCAGTAGATGAGATAGAGTCAAAGAAGGAATCAGGTGATGCTGCTGCAGTGGAAATAGATGATCTTAGTGATGATATGGGCATGTGGTCAGAAGCTCATCACGGAGTCAGATATGACACTAAGGATGCAAACAGTCTAGATTAGCCTGTCACAGTTCTCAGGGAGAGAGATGAAGTCAGTGGCGAAGCAACGCAGTTTGTAGCAGGGATCGAAAATAATAGCTTTGGACTTCATAACATTTAATCTGAGGAAACTTCTCATCCAATACAGGATGTCGAATAAGCAGTCATGCCAATTTATAGACTCTGCAGTGTATGAGAGAGGTGGTGCTGAGCTAAAGCTCAGTGTTGTCAGTGGACATGTGAAAACTGTTTTCAGTTCATGGCACCGAAGTGCAGAATGTAGGTATGAGTAGGGGGGAGCCAAGGATAGATCCTTGGGAGTAGAGGTATCAGGGTGGGAAGAAAAACCATTGTAGGTTATTCTCTGGCTTTGATTAGATTGATAAGAATGGAGCTAGGCAAGTTGCAGTCTCACCAGCTGGACAACAGAAGAGAGGTAATGGAGGAGGATGGTGTGGAGGATGGCTGTAGACAGGTGGAGAAGGATGAGGAGGGATAGTTTATCTTTGTCACAGTCACATAGGATGCCAATTATGACTTTAAGAAAAAATGGATCAATGTTTCAGAGGAAGTTACAGGCCTGCAGGAAGGGGAGTGACAACAGGACGAGATTGCTTTTGCAAAGAACCAGCCCAGTTAGATGGCTGAAATGGCCTCCTGTATGTAAACATCCATAGTTCTATAGTCAGGTTGGTTCACTGGCCACACTCTTACCTCTTGACTGAAATGAGTTTGAAACCCACAACAAAACCTATGTTTATAATCTAGGCTGATGCTCCAGCACAGCACAGAGGAAGTGTTTCGTTATTGTAGATGCCATCCTTCAAATAATCCGAGGCTGCATCTGCCTGTTCGGCTAGACATTAAAGATCCCATGTCAATCTTCAGAAAGAGCACAGAGTTTTCCCTAGCATCCTGGCCAGCATTCCTTCTTCAATTGAATGGAAACAACTTGTATTTCTATACTGTCTTTTAACATAGTAGAACCTCCCAAGGAGCTTCACAGGAGCAGCATCAGCCAACATTTGACATTGAACCACAAAGAACGATATTAGGACAAGTGATCAATAAGTCAAAGAGGTCAGTTTTAAAGAGCAACGATAAAGAAGAGAGGGAGGTGGAGAATTGAAAGGAGGAAATCCCAGAGCTGAAGGCAGCACCATCAATACTGGGTCGATTAAAATAAGGCATGTACAAGTGGCCTGAATTAGAGGAGCACAGAGATCTCAGAGATTTGTAGGGTTGTGTAACAGTAGCACAAGTAGACTGAGTGACCATTCACAATCAGGTACTGTCTAACTGCAAGTGTTTCTTTTATATTGGATTAGTTGATGTCAACGTTCTGCTGAAAATGGAACAATTATTTTGCTTGTCTTTGGCTTGTTCAGGGTGTACAGAGACAGCAACTGTTCAATCAAAGAGCCGGAGGAATCGGCCGATGCAGCAGGAGGATCAGTATCTGATTCAAATGGAACTCAACCGATACCTGCAAAAGGAAAAGCTTTCCCCTGGCGTTTCAGCAGAACAGAGCTATTACGAGACCGAAACAGTTCGAACAACTTCAAGCCGTGGTATGACACACGCTCAAAAATACAATCTCAAACCAAAACGTGATTAACTTTCACAAGCGCAGCTTCACACAGACATCTTGTGTACACTCTCAAATGTAACATCATAAGAAATAGGAGAAGGTGGGTCATATGGCCCTGCAAGCCTGCTCCGTGACTCAGTAAAATCATGGCTGATTTTTGACTTCAAATTCACATTCCCATCTGATTCCCATATCCCGTTAATAATGATAAAAACAGAAAATACAGAAAAAACTCAGGTCTGGCAGCATCTGTGGAGAGAGAAACAGAGTTATTGTTTCGAGTCTATGACTTCTTCAGTGCTAAAGAGAAGTAGAAATATGGATTTCATACTGTTTGAGAGAGGGGGTGGAGCAGATGGATTGAGATAGAAGGTCAGAGATAGGTGACAGTTAAGGAGAGATTCACAAAGATATCATGGAGGAGGAGAGAGTTAGACCATGAACACACTCCTCCCTTTTGACTCATTTTTTTAAACCATTTTTTAAATTTATTTTTCTTTTTTATATTTAATGATTTGTTCATTTTTCCGTTATCCTTCCCCCCTCTCTCTCCCCCCCCGCCCCACAGGGCCATCTCTCAGCTGTTTTTATGTTTTGCTTTCACAGAGTGCTATTGACACCTTCTGTTGTCTTGCCTCTTTGCCGCTCTCAGCACCTTCTCTACTCTTCACCACTACCGTTAACACTCCCTTTGTCTTGTGTCCATGACATCTTTGTCAATTTCTCCTTAGCTGTCACCTATCCTGACCTTCTACCTTGTTCCACCTGTCCCACCCCCTCTTACACAGTATAAAATCCATCATATTTCTACTTCTCTTTAGCTCTGAAGAAGTCATTCCTGTTTCTCTCTCTACAGATGCTGCCAGACCTGCTGAGTTTTTTCCAGCATTTTCTGTTTTTATTTCAGATTTCCAGCATCCGCAGTATTTTGCTTTTATCCCATAGCCCTTTTTTCCCTTCGAGTCCAAAAGTCTATCTACGTAGCCTTCAATGTACTCAACGGTTGAACATTTACAACTCTCTGGGTTAGAGAATTCCAAAGATACAGACTCATCTGAGTGAAGAAATTTCTCCTCATCTCATTCCTGAATGGCCAACGCCTTATCCTGGTGATCGATCAGTCAAAGAGGTTGATTTTAAAGAGTAACTAAAAGGAAGAGAGGGAGGTGGAGAGTTGGAAGGAGGAAATCTCAGAGCTGAAGGCAGCGTCATCGATACTGGGGTGATTAAAATAAGGCATGCACAACTGATCAGAATTGGAGGAGCACAGAGATCTCTGAGATTTGTTGGGTTGTGGATGTTGTAGAGTCCAGCCAGGGTAAACATTCTCTCGGCATCCGTCCTTCTTAGAATCTCATATGTTTCAATGAGATCACTTCTCATTCTTCTAAACTCCATTCTATTCGATCTCTCATAGGAAAACCCTCTCAACCCAGCAACTAAGCTAGTGAATCTTTGTTGCATCCCCTCTAAGGCAAGTATACCTCCCTTAGGTAAGTATGAAGTACTCCAGATGTAGTAACTCCAAATTCCTGTACAATTGCAGGAGGGCTTCTTTACTCTGTATGCCACCCTCCTTAAAATAAAGGCCAACAGAAATTTGCCGCCTTAATTGCTTGCTGTACCTGCAATTTAACTTCCTGTGTTTTGTGTACAAAAACACCCAAATTCTTCTGAATGCCTTCATTTAATAGTTTCTCACCAAAAAAAGTTTTCTATTTTCTACTATTTCTTCCAGAGCGAGTAGCCTCATATTTCGCTACATTATACTATATCTGCAACCTTCTTGCCCACTCATTTACCCTATATCACTTTGCAGACTGTGTGTCCTATTCACAAAGGTGTACTTGCCCACCTAGCTTTGTATTGTCAGCAAACTAGGGTACGGGCAAAATGTAAGAGAACCAAAACTCCATGTGAGATCGAGCATATGATGAAACAAATGAATTCTCAGTCACTTATTACACTGAGTTGCTTAGCAATGAAATGGGCTGTAAGATAAACATTTAACACATTGGGCATGGAATGGGAAAAAAAAGTATGACCACTCTCCTATTCCAGACGAGGTTTAATGGCTTGCTCGAATTGGTGTTCAGACAGAGTACCAGAAGGCTTTCCCACAATGACAGCCAAGCCTGGACTGAACTAATCGGACATCCATGCACGTTTTACAAGAGGGATCGCCGAGCTACTGTTCAAGAGCAGAAATTAGGGCTATTTACCTCCATTCTAATGCAGGGACACTCAATCAATGGTAGACCCCAGTTACATTCTCTGCTGAGATTGGCTGACTCAAGGAAGAGTTGGGAGGGTGAACTTTTTATCGTTTACACCAAATCTTAACCAAATGAGGCTCTTGGCAAATTAAGTGAGTGTTTATTTTTGAGTCATTGTTTCCCTTTTCATTTCTCACAGCAGAAGATGATGTCTTCTTTTCAATGGCAGACATGGAAATGTCGAACAGTGTGGCATCTCTTCCGCCCCTCGGGGAACCAACTATTGATATGGAATTATCGTTGAGCAGCACACATGCCAACTCAGCCGGCAGCTCTCCGCAGAGTGCTACAGGGGTGAGCAAGGGAGAATGGATGCCAACATGTGTAATTTTATTGCTTCTATGGTATTCATTATTCCATCCAAAGTGCATGAAAAATATCATGTAGCAGTCAATATGTTAAAAGATTATTATTCTAACCACGCTGAGCAAGATAGTCACAAAGTATATAATTTAGTACACTTGCTATATAATTATATGCATGCTGTAGTGTAATGGTTATGTACAATATTGCGGTAGGTTATGTCCTAGCAACCATGAGGTTGTAAATTCAAATTTTGTTATGGCAAGTTGCTAAATTGAATTTGATAAATCTGGTTATTTGTGGGCTGGTAAGAGGATAATTGATGGATTGTCATCAAACCCCAACTATTTTACTAACACGCTTCAGGGAAAGGAGTCTGCCATCTTTGCCCAATCTGGGTCATGTGACTCCAGCCCATACTGTAGATTGACTCTTCATGTCTTTTGCAGTAGCCTAGCAAGCCATTCAGTTCTGAAGAATAATCACAGAACATCATCATTTGAGAAATGCTGGCAAGATTCCTTATTGAATTCTTTTTAGTGACTTATCTTTTTATTATGGCCTGCAGTTTTGGGCTTGCCCTCAAGTGGAAATATTTTCTCCACAGCCACTCTATCAAACCCGTTCATAATTTTCAAAACCTCTATTAGGTCACCATTCAGTCTTCTTATTTCTGGAGAAAAGAGCCCCAGCCTGTTCTAACTTTCCTGATAGTTACGTTAATTTATTATCAATTCTGTTTAATTATATGCAGGTGGAGGGCATTAATTGGGGTTTTACTTGGGCAGATTTAGAGGGACTCACTGAAACTGGGGTTGTGCTTGTAATGTTTCACTCTAAATAAATGTTAGACTGAGTAAAGATTGACTCCTGTATTATCCTTCACCAACTGGCTTTCTGGACTATAACAAGTTATAACCTCTCAGTTCTGGTACCATCCTTGTAAAATATCTTTGCACCACCTTCTCCTTTAAATCTTTTTCATAATTATGGAAACCAGAACTCTACACAGCACTCCAGGTGTGGTCTAACCAAGGTTCTGTTCAAATTTGGCAAAACATCTTTGTTTTTCGATTCTATCCTTCCAGAAATGAACCCCAGCAATTGGTTTGTTTTTTATGTAATTAAACGTGGCCTTGTCAGCATCACCCACATCTCAAGAGCAACTATTTTTTTACTCTGAGCTTCATACAAAACTAACACACAAAATGAATTTTTCCACTTGTTTTAGTTTTCCACATCATGGGATGACTACCTTGATCACTCTGGACAAGGGGGTCGAGTGATACGGGAGTCAGCGTTTAACTCCAAAGAGTTGCCAATAATACAGAGACCTCCCCGACCAAGCAGTAAGTTTCAGAATGCATTGTTGCATGGAGTTGTGTACTATTCAGTTCAGTAGAAGCAGGGCGCTGAGATAGCCTTTCAACCTTGAAGAAATATTGAGAATTGTTCGAGTGAGGATCTTGAAAGTGTTGCACAACAAAGCAGTTGTCACTGTTGACGAGCAAAACTTGACAGTTCTTGTTGAGGACTACAGTTAAGTGTGATCACCCAATGCCTCACCTTCCACTCAACGTTGGTGGCTTAATTTGTTCTGTTTGTAAATCTCAGCAAGGTATTATCTGTTACTGGGGCTCGAGAGTTTGCATAGTAGGAGCTCAAGCTGAAGTTTTTCTGCCAAAAGGTCGTGGAATAAATTACTAACAAAAAACATTGAAGTGAGCAATACAAGTGAGTTCATGGCTATAACACTGTGCGGAGGTTGGCCTTGGATTTGCAGCCATGGCCGTTTGCATGTTGATTCAATTCCAAGTCTTTCCCCGCGGGAATGGATAAATAATAAGAGATTTTGTCCATGGCTGGCTCGTTTGAGTCATCCAGTGGGTGGCATTAGCTGGAAATCTGTGAAGAAGTATAGAGGGAATGTGGTGTTGAAAATGAAGGTATAGGAAGTGAATTTCAGGCTGGAAACAGCACAGGCCTTGGAGCAGCTCATGACCCCGCCCACCCCGCTTCCCCTGCCAGTCCCCCATACCCTATTAGACCAGGAAGATGGGATGGCTGGTTCTACTGAGAGTTGAGGAGCTCCACAGTTTGCAAGTCCTGAGAGAAGGAGAGAGTGAGTGTGATGGGTTTGAATTTTGACAGATTGAGTGTGCAGGGAGCAGAGCAGGGGATGGAGTTTAGAAGAACAAAAGAGGAAGGATAATTGGGGCAGTGATTATACCATGGATAAAACAGGCAAGAAAAAGTGGAGCATTGAAGTACATTAAGAGAGGAAGATTGTCCAGCCAGCAGTGAGCTTTTATCTTGTGTGTTTTTCAGAGTATTAATTTTCAGTAATTTCCTGTGAAGTTTCCCCTGGTTATCTTTCAGGTCTGCAATCCAAATCACATCCCATTGATGAATCCAGACCCCAGGTTGTTATCCGGCTGACGATTGGCAGTCTTTCTTTGTCAGTGCTGCACATCGATCCACTGCCACCGCCTGAGAGCCCGTTGCACCTTGACCCCCTGACGAAGATGGCGTCCCATTTCTTTGAGCAGTTCAAGACCTTCGATCTGTCTCAGTTCCCAGCGGGAGATTTCCACACGCTCCGACCCAAGTTTGCTGTGGCCTGTCCCCATGATCATCTCAGGTGAGTGCAGCATTGGATGGTTTTCTATGCTCTGTCCAGCACCTGCCCAGCACACCCCCTGGAAAATTGTGTCAATTCTGATAGTTCAGTAATCCAGCCACCCAAACAGAATCTGTATCTTTCATTTTTAAGACCTCTGTAGGCCCCCGTTTCCCAAGCCTTTCCTAATAAACAATAGTCCAAAGAATTGGTATAATTTTAGTGATCATCCTCTGAATATCTCCAGAGGCTGGGTGTACCCCCTCCATATGAGGGGTTTGAAACTAGGTGCAATATTCTGGATGGGTCTTCAAACAGAGTGGCAATGTGATGCTTCACTTTAGGAGGGATCAATTGGGTGGAAGCTGCAGGCATAGGCAGCTTGCCCTAGATATGTAAATGATTCCATGCCCAGGATTTGGATGGGTTAGGGGTGTTTCGAGTTGCTGGCCAGGTGGCTGTGGGTCTTTTCTGCAGCACGTGTGGTGATGCAGAGATGCTGCAGTTATTTTGGGATCACTGTCTCCTTCACCACTCAGACAGTGACCTCTGGAGTTGTTGAGGTTGAAGTGAAAATCAATTTACTCAAACCTTATCAGCTACCAAAGGCCTCATCTATGCTTTTGTTACCTCCAGGCGTGACTGTTCCAATAGTCTCCCGGATGACCTCTCATCTTCCATCCACACAAACTTGAGCTTATTCAAAACTCTGCTGCCTGTATCCTAAACAGGCCCCATTCACCCATCACCTCTGTGCTTGCTAACCTACACTGGTTCCAGTCTTGCAACGCCTTGATTTTAAAATTCTCATCCTCGTTTTCAAATCTTTCCATGGCCTTGCCTGTTCCTATCTTTGTAACCTCCTTCAACCCACAACCCCTGATATATCTTTGCTCCTCTCATTCTGGCCCTTTGTGCATCCCCAGCTTTCTTCACTCCACTATTGTGGACATGCCTTCAGCTGCATAGGCCCTAAGCTCTCAAATTCCCTCACTGAACATCTCGGGCTTGCTACCTTTTTTTTCTGCTTTAAGATATTCCTTAAAACCTACCTCTGACCAAGCTTACACTCACCTGCACTAATATCATCTTGTGTGTCTTGGTCTCAATTTTTGTCTGATAATTGTTCCTGTGGATTACCTTGGGGCATTTTACTACATTAATGGCTTTAAATAAATGCAAGTTGTCATCAGTAATCCAGGCTTTGATTTGTGGATATTTCATCATTTCACCTCTTTGTTACTGGTTCCACAGGCTCTTTGCAACTGGCATGAAGCTGAACTATGAGCAGCGACGGGGTGCTAGCTCTCGAAGCCTAAACACAGATGTCTGCATTAACTGGATGGAGCTGCTGGAATGTCTCTTCCCTATGGATTCGTTGACTGTCACGCCCCAATATACCGAGGTCAGAGTCATAAACATCTATTGATGGTGGCCAATGTTCCTTTCAACTTTTGTTTCCTATGTGGGACTGGTTTGTTGCACTTTGTGGTCCCTTTCAGATTGATATGCAGCCACACATGCGCCCAATTTAAAATAAATACTGCTTGTTTATGATAAGTTTGTTTCTTTCTTGACACATTACCCATTGCTGCGCAGTCTCACACTTGCGCAGCTCAGAAAGAATATTGGCACTGGCATTGACAGATGCTAGCTGGTGCACTCGCTTAGACACTCCTAGTACACAAACTAGCCTGATTCCTTCACTCTCTAACTTTGTCTTTGTTCCTTCAGTTAGTTCATAAAGTAGAAAATGTGTTTTCTTTTTAAAAGCTCCTCCCATGAAGGTATGTTTTTTTTAAGTTTATTGGTTCATGAGATATGGGCATTGCAGGCTAGGCCAGCATTTATCGCCCATCCCTAATTGCGCTTGAGAAGGCGGTGGTGAGCGGCCTTCTTGAACTGCTGCAGTCCGTGTGGTGTAGGTACACCCACAGTGCTGTTAGGGAGGGAGTTCCAGGATTTTGACCCAGCAACAGTGAAGGAACGGCAATATATTTCCAAGTCTGGAAGGTGTGTGACTTGGAGGGGAACTTGCAGGTGATGGTGTTCCCATGCATCTGCTGCCCTTGTCCTTCTATGTGGTAGAGGTTTGGAAGGTGCTGTCGAAGGAGTCACGATGAATTGCTGCAGGCAATCTGTAGATGATACATAGTGCTGCCACTGGGCATTGGTGGTGGAGGGAGTGAATGTTTGTGGATGGGATGCCAATCATGTCTTGGATGGTGTCGAGCTTCTTGAGTGTTGTTGGAGCTTCTCTGATCCAGGCAAGTCGGGAGTATTCCATCACACTCTTAACTTGTGCCTTGTACATGGTGGACAGGCTTTGAGCAATCAGGAGGTGAGTTATTTGCTGCAGGAATGATCATTGCCTGGCACTTGCATGTTGCGAATATTACTTGCCACTTAACAGCCCAAGCCTGAATGTGGTCCAAGACATGCTGCATGTGGATACAGACTGCTTCAATATCTGAGGAGCCATGAATGGCGCTGAACATTGTGAATATCCCCATTTCTGACCCTATGATGGAGGGAAGGTCATTGATGAAGTAGCTGGAGTTGATTGGGCTTAGGACACCACCCTGAGGAACTCCTGCGGTGATGTCTTGATTGACCTCCAACAACCACAATCATCTTCCTTTGTATTAGGTATGACTCCAACTAGTAGAGAGTTTTCCCCCTGATTCCCATTGACTTCAGTTTTGCTAGGGCTCCTTGATGCCATCATGTGTACAAGATGAAAGCTGGGAACAACAATGGTTTCTCAGTCTTTCCTGTGTTCAGCTGGAAAATACTGTGGCTTACCAAGCACTCTGTCAAATGAGCAGTTTGACAGCATAGTCAGTGAGCTGTTGAGGGAGAGCTGGTTGGTTGGTACTGCAAAATGGAGTGATGTGTTTTGAGCTTTGTATTAGCACCAATTAGTTCTAGGTCAGGGTAAGAGAGGCAAACAAGTTTCCTCTGCTCTTTCCCCATTCATGTGATTCTGCACCACAATCACAAGAGAGCCTCTTTACTGCTGTGCTACTGTTTGTTTCATTTCCTGTGCCAGCCATTTCTCTGGTCCCTTTGTGATTGAGAGTGCCAGTTACTGTTACTGTTAGGTTTACGCCATGTGCCCATGACCCATGAGGAACCTCTGAGATTGACCAAACCTATTTCACCAACTACCTGCAGTCGCACTTTTGATCGGTCAGCCTGGGTTGAATTTGATCCCATGTTCTGGAGGTGAAAAGTTGTTTTAGGGTTATACTGTGAACAGAGATTAAATGCTCTCCTTAGAATGTGTTGGCTGAAACTCTTTCCTTCTCCACTTTTCATTTTGTTTTGGCAGCTGATCACGTTTCAATCAGTGAGTGAGACTGGAGCTCATCCTGCACCTTCAGTACAACTTCACTATAAACACATTGACCGAAGAGGAGTCCAGGTATATTATTGAAAAGCCCTAACAAGTCGCGATGACGGTCTATTCAGAATTTAACATTGTTTTGTTTTTGTACCAGAAAAACATTTTAATCTGATCGAAGCAGCCTTGAATTAAGAGGAGGATTCTGTAATGCTCATGGACTTTCTCACATATGAGAGTCAAATGTTCCACTTGAATTGGTTTATTTAGCAGTGGAGCTCGTTGCTCTCCCAGTACTTCTGTCCCACTTCCGAAGACATTGGAATAGATTTTCTGCCCAGGTGTAAAATTGGCATTTTTAGATTAGTGGGGATGAAAATCAGGCAGGTTTCAATAATGGGCAGCCTTTTTGCAACACAGTTTTTATGCCTAGAGAGCAACTTGCAAATCTACCCCACTGTCTCTCACTGCTCAGGACACAAGTGCCCATTCTTCCTGAGTGAGCTTGCGCACACGCACAAACAAAAAAGAAAGACCGCGTTTACCTAGTGCCTTTCATGAGTTCTGAAAAATTCCTCTCCGACCACCTCAGGTAATCCTGAGGTAAGCCCAGGAGATCACTCTGGCTCTGATTAATGTTATACGGTACCTACCTTTTGTATGAGGTGGTCTCCACCCAGTCAGGAACAGGTCCAGCTCTCACTTGAAGGAATTCAGTGAATCAACGTTCACTGCATGAGTTGGCAGCTTGTTTAACAGGCCCACTATTCTCTGGGAAAGGATGTCTGTTCTGATATTTAAGCTGGTTCAGTCTTTACTTAAAGCTTTACCCTGCCTGACCTGACATCATCTGATTTCTGTATTTGTTGATTGATCGGGCCATGTAGCACATTGCAGTTGCAAAGAGTAAAGAAGCTGATGGTTATCTCTGCTTTTCAGGGTGATCCTGGTGTCATGGTGGCTTTGTCAAAGGAGATTGAGGCCCAGCAGAGCTTGATGTGGTCCAGCCAGATATGGTTGATACATAGCTAAGCCGCTTAAGACCATAAGACATAGGAGCAGAAATTAGGCCATTCCATAAGACCATAAGACATAGGAGCAGAAATTAGGCCATTCGGCCCATCGAGCCTGCTCCGCCATTCAATCATGGCTGATAAGTTTCTCAACCCCATTCTCCCGCCTTCTCCCCGTAACCTTTGATCCCCTTACCAATCAAGAACCTATCTATCTCGGTCTTAAATACACTCAATGACCTGGCCTCCACAGCCTTCTGTGGCAATGAATTCCATAGATTCACCACTCTCTGGCTAAAGAAGTTTCTCTTCATCTCTGTTCTAAAAGGTCTTCCCTTTACTCTGAGGCTGTGCCCTCGGGTCCTAGTCTCTCCTACTAATGGAAACATCTTCCCCACGTCCACTCTTTCCAGGCCTTTCAGTGTGCCACAGATGCTCAAATATGCACTGATTCTTTGTAAACTTTGGAACCAATTTTCATGGTCATGGTAATAAATTTGTCATAATATTTCTCTAGTGATTATCTACTTTTGGTTGACCTGCTTTCTCTTTCTCAGGGCAGCCAAGGTAGACTGACATCAGTGCCGCCAAAGGCAGAGCTGCAGATTGAGCTAGGCCTGATTCAGTCAGAATTGGACATCAGCATTGTGGATAGGCTCAACTCATTATTGCAACCTCAGAAACTTGCAACAACAGAAATGATGGCATCACACATGTACACCTCCTTCAACAAACACATCAGCCTGGTAAGTGCTGTGAGACTGTGACATTTTTGGAATAATCATAAGAATCCTGCCTGCTCCTGCGTCCTGATGCTAATGATCTGTGGCAGTTGGAATTTTGTTCCAGGTCTTCCAGAAGCTTATGATATTAAAATAGTTGGGCAAAAATTGGTGGATTTTACAGTGTGGATTTCAGAAGTCCAAGGATTTCAGGACAGTGAAATGGTATTGAAAGTAACTGGCCCCAGTGCACTAATCCTAACTCCCAAGGGCTAGGATGGTTTCTATGTGCCCTCCAGTGAGGGGAGTATGAGTGCCTAGAGAACAGTAGGTCAGAGTTAAGTAGTGGAAATGTGAGGATGGGTGAATATTCTGCATAATTGTTTGATTACGTTTGGAGATCAGGCTTTATTTACAGGGCCATTCTGATGAAAGGTCATTCGACCTGAAATGTTAACAGCCTGACCTGTTCAATATCTCCAGCATTTTCTGTCTTCATTTCAGATTCCTAGCATCTGCAGTATTTTGCTTTTGTGTTTATATGGAACTTTCTGTCATGAGATAGGAGTAGGCCATTCAACCCTTCAAGCCTGTTCCACCATTCAGATTAAAATGGTTGGTTGGAGACCCATGATAGAGTGAATTGTGCATAGCCCGTGGGAGGTGACTGTAGTATAAGGGTCTGGCACATATAGGGTTAACGTGGGACTGAGTAGAGTAACACCCACATCTCGGTGTCAGCCTAGTGTTGGACAGAGCTGAGTGCACAAGCAAGTATGGAGACAGTTCCTATCTTGAACCCTTAACACATGTACATAGTTAAAGTAGTTAATATTTACATACAGTTAACCTACTTTAAGACTATGAAGGCTTAATTAAGACCTACTGAACAGTATCCAACATGTCAAAACATGGTAGCAGCAAATGGAAAAATCCAAAACCTTGCAAAAAATGCAGAGAAAAACTAATCCTGCAAGACTGAAGAAAAATTTGAAGAAGTTGTGAACTGAAGAAAAGCTCGAGAAGCAGACGCATAGAGGAAAATTTCCAGGTAAAAGCTCCAAAGAAAGGCTTAAAAGCTGAAGGCAGATATTTAAAATTCCTCACTGCATCAGCAGGCTCCATGGGATCTCTTGGAAGTACCAGAGTGCAGAGTCAGCAAACCTGGCAGCGGTGAGCTGAAACTTTTAAATTCCAGGAAACAGCAGGTTCTGAGAAACTTTTTAAATAGTTCAGTGGTCAGAAATTGCCATTTACAAACTCGGTTGGGAAAAAGAGGTTCCCGAGTCGGAGCCTGAGCATGTGGTGTGCAAGCTCGTTCAAGAAGAAAAAGAAAATTAATTAATTAGAAGAATCGTGACTAAAGAATCAGCTTTAAAGACCAGTAAAGGCTGGATTTTGACACTTTCGTGACCCTAAAGCCATAGCGTTGAAATTTGCAGCGAGTCAATCCAAGCAGCTATTGTTTAAAATTTTTCCAAGGCTGAGTGTGAGCATCGTTGCAGCAGGAACCCGCCAAAACTGGCAAGCGCAGGTAAACCCTTTGTCTTCAAACGGACGGCAGCGCCATCTTGAATTTCAGCAACGTCTCAAAGCTGAACCTACACTTAAAAATTTTTTAAGCATGGATCAGAAATTCACTCTTCAAGATCAATTTGGACTTATCCAAGGGCCAGATCAATCACATAATTGGGGACTTTGAAGAAAAAGATTTCTTAGATGTATGATTGCTTCAAGCCTGGATAAAAAGACAAGCTTAACAAGTTAACACACTGCTTTATTCGTAGGCTCGATAGCAGACGACATTATCGCTAGACAAGAAATCAGTGAACCATCTGCTAAATTTGAAGAAGTACGAATATTGCTCAATGTTTATTTTAACCCAAGAAGCAACAAAATCCTCAAAAGGGATAAATTTAGTAAGTGTGTTGTGAGAATGGATGTTATTTTTAAAAAATATTTTTGGGGAATATTGTGTTATTCTGTGAAGAAGGCTCTGTGTGTGTGTGTGTCTGTGTGTGTGTGTCTGTCTGTGTGTGTGTAAATTAGTTAAGCTGAGGAAAAGTTACTAGAGACAAGTTGTCTGAGAAGTTAAGACATGAAACGATGTAGATATGTTGGTGGAGTGGGCGGTAAAGTGGCAGATGGATTTTAACATAGAGAAGTGTGAGGTCATACATTTAGGGAGGTCAAACAGCTACAGGGATTACAAAATAAATGGGAATATACTAAGAGGGGTAGATTAAGTGAGAGATCTTGGCGTACAAGTACATAGGCCCATGAAGGCAGCAGTTCAAGTAGACAAGGTTGTAAAGAAGGCATATGGAATGCTCTCCTTCATTGGCAGAGGTATTGAAAATAAAAGTAAGGATATAATGTTGGAATTGTATAAAACACTGGTGAGGCCACAACTGGTGTATTGTGTGCAGTTCTGGTCACCACATTACAGGAAGGATGTAATAGCTCTGGAGAGAGTGCAGAAGAGGTTTACAAGAGTGTTGCCAGGGTTAGAAAAGTATAGCTACGAGGAGAGATTGGATAGTTTGGGGTTATTTTCCCTGGAACAAAGAAGGCTGAGAGGTGACTTGATTGAGGTGTACAAAATTATGAGGGGAATAGAAAGAGTGGACAGGATAAAATTGTTTCCCTTGATGGAGAATTCTAGAACAAGGGGACATAGATTCAAGATAAGTGGCAGAAGGTGTAGAGGGGACATGAGGAAGAACTTTTTTACGCAGAGGGTAGTGAGTGTCTGGAATTCGCTGCCCAAGTTGGTGGTAGAGGCAGAAACTCTAAACTCTTTTAATAAGTACCTGGATCTGCACCTTAAGTGCTGTAAGCTGCAGGGCTATGGGCCGGGTGCAGGAAGGTGGGATTAGAAAGGGCACCTGGGCGTCCTCGGGCTGGCATGGACAAGATGGGCCGAACGGCCTCCTGTGCTGTAACTTTTCTATGGTTCTATGAAAGGATAGAGGTGTCAGGTGTGCATTTGTAATAAGATATTATGATGGGTTTTAGTTACAAGTAAATAGGCTGGATCTAATATTTGTATTTTTAGATAAGTTGAGAATTCGTTTGAATATCAAAGGGAAGTCAGAGGTACCAAGAAACATTTTTGTATCTTAGGAGTTCCATGGGTTAACAGAGGGTATGTTACATTTTATTGACCCAAAAGCAGAGACAACATTAAAGATTTTATTTTTGGAAGGATCTGAGTTTCAAAGAGGTGCGAGAACAATGGAAATTGAGATGAAAGGGGAGAAAAGGTATTTTAGAGCTACTGTGGAGAGCTTACGGGTTGGCGATGTGAAGATCACCCCCTGGAAACAGCTCTAGGCTGGGAGAAGATGCAGTTTGAGTCAGCCATCCAATCGAGCCAGAAACTTCTTGGGCAGCAAAAAGCAGTCTTGTTCGGAAGTCTTGGGCCAGGGTTTTATGGCCCCACCCCAGTGTGTCTTCCCCCAACCACCCCACCACCACCACCACCCCCAACCCCAGTGGATGCTGCGAGCCGTTTAAATCTCCACTCAGTTTGGCAGATCCATAATATCCCACCATGTGGGAGGGGCCGTAAAATCCTGGCCTTGGATTTCCACAGCTGAGTGGAAGAGAGTTTGAGGTCATGTGGTATGCCTTTAATAAAGCTACAGCAGTTTGCCTTGAGTAACACTACTGGATTTTTTATAGTTAAACATCTGTAAGAGAGTGTTGCCTGGAAGGTGTGTGCTTGTAACCAAGTACGGAGTCTTTTGGGGGAAAGTTTTGTTAGACTAATTTTAACTGTGTAACTGTAATTTTGTGTGCTTAAGTTTTCTTTCCTTCTTGTGAATAAAACTTTTCCTTTAAATTTTTTAAATCCAAAAGTGTTACAGGACTTGCTGCTGAGATCAGTGCATTTTCTTCTTGTTTTCAGGATACAAAACAAAAGGGTATGGCCTGTAAGCCAAGTTTCCCTCTGGGATTTGGTTTGCTCAGCAATTAACATCTGCTGTGGTCATAACAGCGTCCAGCAGCCATTCGTTAATGAGTATGGGATGGCTGAATGTTCTGAATATGGAGACTTGAACTGATCAGGGATACAATAGTTGTAGGAGTAGTGTACAACGCACTTTCAGACATGCTGCAAGCGAAGGAAGATCTAACCCAAGAGAAAGCTATCCAGATTGTTAGGCAGCCTGAACTCTGTGCAACACAGGTCCGTTTTAAGAGGAGAAAGGTAAACTGTGGTACAAAGGAAACCCCCGGGAAGTCCAGTTAGTGAAACAGTACAGAAACATGGACACTCCAGGCCAAGAGAAGCATCACCCTAACTGACCACTAGAGCGACCATGTCAACTATGGAGTAATGTGCCCCCACAGGCGGGAACAATCAATTTCAGCCCAAAGTAACAGAATTAGACACTTTGGCAAACTGTGCAAGGCCAAAATATCTAAACACACAGAAGATCCAAAGATGACTCATGAGGTCGAGATGGCACGCCAAGTGGACACACAGCCATGATTCTTGGGTGAGTTCAAAGATCCTGGATTCTCGTTTTGGAATGCGGATATTTTGGTTAACAGCCATCTCACAAACTTTAAATTGGATGTGGGAGCCAGTGTTACGGTCCTATTGGACAAAGAACCGTGGCTGAGAGACCTCTCGCTTCAAACAGCAGACACACCACTCTATGAGCCTGGAGGAATCTGACTTCCGGTCATTGGAATGATTCTGGAACCACTAAGGTATGGCTGCAAATAAATCTTTGGCCTGTTGTACGTCATCCATAACCAATCTTTTTCTCTCTTGAGCAGCCCTGAATCTCTTCAAAACGGGAGAAAATGTCAAGACAACCACTGCTGTAAATTATACAGAACTGCACATTCCCGAGAGCTCAAACAAGGAGGAATATCCTGACTGGGACTCCAGCTCTGAACTGTCTTCTCTCTTTGCAGAGCAGGTTTGTCCTTTTTTGTTACCAGAAGGGCCTCAACCTCTGGCTCCAACCACAGAGTAAATGTCGCAACTCCCGGCCAGCATGACAGTGCCCCAGACGATGCTGGAACCAAGTAGCAGCCGTCCGTTGCTGACAGCATACCACAGCCAACGCAAAGGTGAGCTTACTAAAAAAAACACATCCTCATAACAGGAAATGCCATCTTCTGTCATCGTGGACATTGCAACGACTCACGTGAGGAAAGAAGAGAAAGAAAAAAAACGAGACTGAGATGAGCAGAATGTTTGTCCACCGCGCAGGAAATGGGATGGAACAACAACCACTCATCACCACAACTGCTGAATCAACAAAGCAGTTCAATATCAAGGAATTGAAAAAGAGGATGAAAAGATACCCAGATGTCAGAACAGTCTCCAAATCAACAGAGTTTACCTGCAGCGACAGAACTTACCACTCCTCCGACAGTAGTGTGAACGAGATATGGAAGGGTTATAAGGCCTCCACACTGCCTGAACCTATGAACGCAGAGACTTGAAGGGCTAGCTTGGGTCGTAATAATAACATAAATACATGGGATAAACTAGAATAATTTTAAATACGTTGGATAAAGACTTGGGGGGTGCGGGTGGAGGTGTAGAATAAGGGTCTGGCACATAGGGTGAAAGTGGGACTGAGTACAGTGATGTAAGAGAAGACATGACCCGCAAGTAGGGGTCAGTCTAATGGTGGACAGAGCTGTGTGCACAAGCAAGCATGGAGACAGCTCCTAGCTTGAACTGTTTACTGTATATATATATATATATATATATATATACACACATCGTTCTTGAGTTAATACATACATACCTACTTAAGACCGAGAAGACTTCATTACGACCTGCTGAATGGTATCTAATACCCTACAACTGTGACTAAATGGAGTTTAGATTCCATTACAGAGTAGAGTGTATGGGGGGCTGTGAGAGGAGATTAAACAGGTGGGTAGAATTTCTGTTTAATTCTGTGAGCTAGTAATCACAGGGCTGGAATGACATGCCCGTATCTAAGGTCCTTCTGCAGAACTCATCCATGTCAAACTGCAGCGTGGCCTGAATTGGAAACTATCCTTGCAATTGATTTACGTTACTCCCGCAACAGAGAGCACAACAGCCAGGCTGCTCTGTGGCAACAGATGAGCTTGTGGCTTGAGATACATGACTGTGTGACTCCCTCTCAGATTCTAAAATATGGGAAGCCGATTTGTTTTTGCCTTCTGTCTCCTCCTTTAGCACAGCTTCTACCTGTGTGTCATTCCCGTGCTCCACTCAATACACCTTGCAGCTGATGCTGGGAAGACCAGGAGTATGATATATGAAATGGAACGATTTGTACCATGAAAAGCACCAAGTCTCACCCATCATTCTCTTCAATGTTTTTTTGGCGTGTGCAGGTGATTTGTTTAAGTACACGGTTCCTTTATTTTTTTTGTGCAGCTGTGTACACCATGTAACCTAAAGAGGTTGACTTGAACGAAGCCTGTATGGGGACGTTTAAGTTGCTACGTGGCTGCACAACAGATGGATCATTGGTCTCACCCATTATCTTTAATGTTAGAGATAGAACAGCACATCTCATCCACCCCCCACTGAAAGCACTGACAATTACTGTGATACTGTTTCACAGACACATGGTGCTCATTACGACTTACCCCAAGTAGCCATTCTCCATGAGTGAGCAGAGATGGCGAGTGTTGGCAACATATTCAGCCCATGAGCATCATCACAGCCGAACCCAATTCTATCTTCACCTGTCATTCATTTGTTGTCAGGGGACATTGGATAGTGACCCGGGTTGGTCTGTAGTGAACCTTTCTTTTCCTCCCTGCATTGTATCCTTTCAATTTTAGCCTTGGCCCAATGAGAGCACACTCACCTCTGAGTCAGAAGGTCATGGGTTCACACCTCATTCCCAAGACCAGCGCTCACAATCCAGGCTGACAGTTTCAATGCAATACTGTGGGAGTGCTACACTGTCAGAGGTATCGTCTTTCAGATGACACATTTTGGGTGGGTGTAAAAGACCTCATGGCACTATTTATATAAGAGTGGGGGAATTCTCTCCACTGTTCTGGCTAATATTTATCTCTCAACAAACGCCTCAAAGCAGATTATCTGGTCATTATAACATTGTTGCTTGTGGGAGTTTGCTGTGTCTAAATTGGCTGTCCCGCTTCCTACTGTATAACACTTCAAAAGGGCGTCATTTGGTGTAAAGCATTTTGGGATGCCATGAGGCTGTAAAACAAGCTATAGAAATACAATTCTTTTTAGTACTCAGACCAGCTAAATCGTGGATTGAACCTGGGCCCTTCTGGCCTGTGTGGGTCAGTCGTTCTGTATCGAACATTAACTCCTCGAGAGGGAGCTTCCGCACGAGACTGTTAACCTCCAATGATTACATTGCTTATACTTCCCGTTGCAGCAGAGAGCCTTCACAGAGGTTTTCCGTGACGATTCTGCCTCACCTGCCAACCAACGGACGTCTGTGCAGCTCACCACACCCATGTTCAAAATGGCTATCCGCTTCCCAATCCCAGACCTTCGGTCTGACCAGGAAAGAGGACCCTGGTTCAAGAAATCACTACAAAAGGAGATTCTGCACTTGGAATTCAGCGAGGCAGAATTTAAGACCGAGTTCTTCGGGAGCTTATCCCATGAACAGCTCAAACTGGAACTCACTTTTAAGGAACTGCTTGGTGAGCTGAGTGGCTTTCATTGTTACTTTATTATTATTGCTTTAACACCCCCATTTATATTATCATACATCATGGGGTGTGATAGGGTAGTGGTGATGCTACTGGACTAATACAGAGGGCTGAGCTAAGTTCAAACCCCTAATCTCCAGTGTTTGCCCCTCAGCCTGTGATTCCGCCCCCCCCCCCCCCCCCCCCCCCCCCCCCCCCACAACCAACCACATCTGATTGCTAACAGGCTATGGCCCTTCCCAATAGGGTGAAATCAAAGCCCAGGATTGGGCATGGCTGAGATACCTCCACATCTGCATCATCTGTTGTCACTTGCTACCCAGACAAGATACAAGAGTGCTGCTGGAGCCTGTGGGACCACACCCCAGCAGGAGCCTGTGGGACCACACCCCAGCAGGAGCCTGTGGGACCACACCCCAGCAGGAGCCTGTGGGACCACACCCCAGCAGGAGCCTGTGGGACCACACCCCAGCAGGAGCCTGTGGGACCACATCCCAGCAGGAGCCTGTGGGACCACACCCCAGCAGGAGCCTGTGGGACCACACCCCAGCAGGAGCCTGTGGGACCACACCCCAGCAGGAGCCTGTGGGACCACACCCCAGCGGGAGCCTGTGGGACCACATCCCAGCAGGAGCCTGTGGGACCACACCCCAGCAGGAGCCTGTGGGACCACACCCCAGCAGGAGCCTGTGGGACCACACCCCGCAGGAGGGAGGAGAACATTAGTATGGGGATGGGGTTGCTGGCTGTGATGATACAGCAGTATTGTGGGCTGCACTAAATGCTTAATGGCCTTCTCTTTATCTCAGGTAAATTCCAGGAAGACCCAGCAACGCCACCATTCACCTTTTTTAAAGTATCACATGATGCTGATGGAGACATGTCGACTTCCGACAGCGGGAAGTTTGATTGGCCAAGGCAGGTAACACTATGTTTCCCACATCACGACAGTGAGTACGCTTCAAAGGTACTGCATTGGCTGAAAAATATTACAGGACGTCCTGAGAACGTGAAAGCTGCAAATTATTTCTTCCTTCTAGTACGAGGTGATAATCTTCAAAACCTAGTCAGAATTGAAAACTTGGACAGCAAGATTTGAATCTACCATCTGGACCATGTAGGGTATATGGGATACGTAGCACAGATCCTTTCCCTACTCCTCGCAATTAGTTCCTCATTCTTTTCCACCATTATTAACTGAGAGAAGCAGTTTGTGCTAACGCTTTGCCAAGCAGACAATCAAAAAAAAAGGGGGAGCGTGTGTCACCAAGTTTGTTTTGAACAGTAGTAGGTTGTGGGAGGAAAGCGGACAGAGAAAGGTGCATGAACTGCCTTGCTTAGGCCTCAGAGATAAAAACAGAAAGTGTTGGAAAATCTCAGCAGGTTTTCAAAAACATGAGTCACAGAATCACAGAATTGTTAGGGTGCAGAAGAAGGCCATTTGGCCCATCGTGTCTGCACTGACTCTCCAAATGAGCATTACAACTTAGTACCATTCTCTTGCCTTTTCCCCGTAACCTTGCACGTTGAATGATTATTTGAATAGAAACAATGCCCTTTGAAATGCCTCGAGTTGAACCTGTCTCCACCACACTTCCAGGCAGTGCATTCCAGACTTGAACCACTCGCTGTGTGAAAAGGTTTTTTTTCTCTCATTACATTTGCTTCATTTGCAAATCCCTTTAAATCTGTGCCCTCTTGTCCTCGATCCTTTTACGAACAGGAACTGTTTCTCCCTATCTACTCTATCCAGCCCCCTCATGATTTTGAACACCTCTATCAAATCTCCTCTTAGCCTTCTCCTCTCCAAAGAGAACCGTCCCAACCTCTCCAATCTATCTTTATAACTGATGTTCCTTATCCCTCAAACCTATCCCAGATCTTCTCTTTTGCTCTACCTGCCCCTCCCCCTTTTTCAGCAGCATCGACCTCATCACATTTCTACCTTTCTTCAGTTCTGAAGAAGAGCCATATTGGACTCATTATGTCTGTTCCTCTCCCCATAGATGCTGCCAGACCTGCTGAATTTTTCCAGCACTTTCTGTTTTTATTTCAGATCTCCAGCGTCTGCAGTATTTTGCTTTTTATTTCTGACCTCGGAGAATTGGATGTTCAGACCTGTGCACAGCACCAGGGAGCGAAGGTCCATTCAAGAAAAGTGATAAAGTGGAGCCGGGTCTAGAAACCCTGATCAATTTTACATACAAGTATTCAAAATTTACAGCAACAGGCCCTTTGGCTCAACTGCTCCATGGCTGGCTCTGTACAATTCTCCTCCCACCCTACTTCATCTCACCCTATTAACTTTTCCTGCTAAGTCCTTTCTAAAAACGTAACTTTTGATTTTATTTACTGCGGTGAAGCAGCTGGATGCTTTCATAACAGCAACATGCATTTATAAAGCACCTTTAATATAAGCATCCCAAGGTGCTTAGCAAGAGGGTCACCAGTCAAAAATTTGTCACTGAGCCATATATTAGGAAATTGCCCAGAGAGGTTTTAAGAGCTGTTTTAAAAGAAGAGAGAGAGGTAGAGAGTGTAGGAAAAGAATTCCAGAGCTGAAGGCTCTGTGTGACAACTAAGACCAGGAACTTGCAGTGGATGTAGCAGTGAGCTTCCTCCAGACTGTATGGGCACCTTTCTACCTCCACTTGCTTCGAAGGCATTGGAGATTTGTTGCTCTGATTCTCTATGCTGTTCCAATGGCATGGTGTGTCACAGAACATTACATCTGCATCTTGTTTCCACAGTGCTCAATTGACGTTGAATGTATGTTCACTTTGTATTGATGCTATGGGGGGGCTTTTGTCACTAGGGTTGTATTGAAGGTGAATCCAACAGCAGTGCATTCCATCTTGGAGCGAATAACGACAGAAGAGGAAGAACCCGGGAGTCACTTACTGGAGGATGAAGAGGGTGGAAGCCATTCCTTGAAGGACGTTTGTGATTTGGGAAAGCAGGAACCCTCACCTTTCTCCTCACGAAGAGTGATGTATGAAAACGAGGAGGTGGGAGCATTACTCTTCATACATATTTTGGGGAAATGGAAAGATCTTAATCTTAGTATCAAATCCTGTGGTTATTTACCATCACTGATACATCTATTATGGCATAAGCTAAATTCCAGTGAGAATCACTATGAGCACTCAGTTCTTTATTCATCAAGGTGAAGGAAGTCATGCAAGGGAATGAATCACTTTACATTTCAGGCACCCAGATTGGTGTTGAGCACTTCAGGGGGATAAGATAGAGTAAAGCCATCTCTACACTGTCCTATCAAACACTAGGACAGGTATATCACAGATTAAAGCTCCCTCTACGTTATCCCATCAAACAGGTACAGCACAATTACTGAATGAAGTCCCTAAATATGCCTCAGAAGCATGTTCCCTACAGCATCAGTTTGACATCTTCCATTTCACACACCAGATGACTTGTGGCCTTTCCATGTGAGCTTAGCAATTTGAAATAGCAGCTTCTCCGAAGGGTTACAGTACAGCATCTGTTGATGAGAGATCACAACATTTTTAATAGCGAGGCGGTACATTCACCCTTGATACACACAGGGTGGAATTTTACGGCCCCTCCTGCCAGCGGGATTTTCTGGTCCTGCTGAAATCAATAGACTTGTGAATGACTCGCTGCGTGTTATGGCTGGGACAGGGCTGTAAAATTCCAGCCATAGAAACGCTGACTTCAACACAGTGTGGTACCTTTAAAACAAGTTAACATGTAACATGAGGTAACTGGTGAAACTCTCTGCAACTGGCTGTTACGCTTTGCCAACGTTGTACGTGAAGCAGGTACAGTTTGCACCTTAAAAACTGGTGTAGATCCACAGGGCTGTGATGCTGTTTGTCTCACTGGATCAGTGTGCTCTCTGCAGATGGTGATGCCAGGGGATCAGTTCGAAATGGGTCAATTCCAGGATAAAACCATAAGCACCTCCCACTACGTACTGGAACTGATGTTACCTAATGTCAAACTTACACTGCCAAACAAGGTATTCTATGAGAAAGTGTATAACAGGTGAGTCTAAAGTCTCTCCCACTCTAAATGCAGCAAATCTAGGTTGTGATATTTGCTTTTGGTTTTTGTTTCTCAGTTCTCCAACCCTCGTGTTGGGGTACACCATCCTTTCTTTTACCTTTCTTTATTCATTCTCGAGATGTGGTATTGTTGGTAAGGCCAGCATTGATTGCCCTTTCCAAGTACACCCAGGCCAGTTAAGCCAGTCAATAATGTTGGAATCATATGCAAAACTAGATCTAGTAAGGTTTCCTTCCTGAAAGTGTGGTAGAGAACCAGCTGGGTTTTAATGCCAATCTGTCAGCTCCGTGGTCACTTTTACTGACACTAGCTTTTAAGTTCCAGATTTTTAAAACCAAATTTAAATTCTCAAGCTAACATTCTCGCATTCCACTGTATTATTAATCTGGACTCTGGATTACTAGTCCAGTAACGTAACCACCACATTACTGTGCCCCCAGGTTCTTGCTAATGCTGATGGTGAGGTCTTAAAAACCAACAAATTCCGCTTTATTTTTTGCTTTATTTCTGTTATATTATGAATTAGATTTCATTATTTGGTTTATAATACCATGATTTTATGAACTGCTGTTGCTGTTTGCATTTCCTACCTTTCTTTCAATTGCCATTCAGTCAGAAGGTTGTGATTTCGAGCTTCACTCCAGGGATTTGAGCCCATACTTCAGTGCAGTGCTGAGGGAGTGCTGCACTGTCAAAGGTGCCATGCTTTGAACATAAGAAATAGAGCAGGTGTGCACCCCCATACGGAACCTCAAGCCTGCTGCACTATTCAGTGTGATCTTGGTCGATCCTCTGCCTCAACTCCACTTTTCCTCCCCACCTCTATATCCCTCGATTCTTTGAGAGACCGAAAACGTGTCTATCTCAACCTTAAATATACTCAAATGGTGGAGCACCCACAGCCCTCTGAGGCAGATAATTCCAAAGATTCACAACCCCGAGTGAAGAAGTTTCTACTTAACTCAGTCCTACTGATCATCCCCTTATCCCGAGGCTGCGCCCCATGTTTTAGATTCCTTAGCTTCTCGATTTCTGCCCTCTCAGGCTCCTTCAGAATCAGATGTTAAACTGATGTGCCATCTGCCTATTCCGGTCGATGTTAAAGATCCACTGGCACTCTGGAGAGGAGCAGGAGATTCCCTCGATTTCAAGGCAACATTCCATCCTCAACCAACACTACCAAAAATCATCTCTAATACTTTTATGTTGGCTCGTAGTGTGTACAAGTTAGCTGTTGTATCCGCTTACACACAGCAGCGACTACACTTCAAAGAGCATTGATTATGAAGCACCTTGGGGTATCCTGAGGGTGTGATAAGGCACTGTGTTAATGCAAGTTCAATCTTTTCCTTAAATCATTTGCTAATATGCTTTTCATTACTCTCATTACAGAATAAATAATGATTTGTTGCTATGGGAACCTGCTGCCCCATCTCCTGTTGAGACAGTTGAAAACGTTACTTACGGGGTTGGACTGTCTGTGGCCAGCCAGTTAATCAACGCATTTGGCAAAGAGAGTCTTACTCAACTCAAGTCGACACTCCTCCAGGATGGTACAGTATTGCACTGCCCTTCATACAATTGTGAATGAGACCAAGTAACTCCCATCATTAGCTTCAGTCTGTGAGGCAGGAGGGCTGAGTGTTTTATGTATATTTACGAGTGTTCCCTCCCAGTACAGTGAAGAGGGATAGAGTGTTGCTTCATGTCTCCACATCCGCACATTGAAGGCCATTGGAAATTGCACTCTAAGACTGCCATTAGAAGAAGCTGGGATTGATCTCCTTAGAGTAGAAATGGTTAATGGGTGAATAGAGTCATTGAAAATAGTGAGGAATTTTAACAGTGAATTGGGAGAAACTGTTGCTAGTGGCAGGAGAGTTGGTATCCAGAGGACGCTGATTTCAGATAATTGGACAAAAACCTGGGGGGTGGTTTGGGGCTAGAATGACGAGAAATGGTTTGTGACCTGGAATGTTCTGCCTGAAAGGGCAGTGGAAGCAGATTCTGGAGTAACTTTCAGAAGTGAATTGGATAAATATTTGAAGGAAAAATAATACAGGCTAAGGGGAAAGAGCAGGGGAGTGAGACTAATTTCAAAGAGTCTGGCATGAGCACAATGGGCTAAATGGCCTCCTCTGCTGCAAGATTCTAACCACCACCTTCTCAAGGCAATAAAAATGCTGGCCTAGCCAGGGATGCCCATGTCCCATGAAAGAATAATAAAAATTCTATGATTCTATCAAGCATTCTAATATAACAAGCAGTGTGCTGAGAGGGAAAGAAAGGAATGACTGGCCAGTAGAGTATAATGAGGCCAGATAAGGCTGGAAATACAATGGTGAGTGATGGTGAGAAACAGAAAGACAGGTTAATGTTTTGGCTTTCATCTTGGCATCATCATTTTTCCTGTTTCACATGCTGCCTGAACCATTGCATATTTCATCTTCCTACCAATTGTGGGGAAAGCTGCAGCATTTGACTGGATGATGTGCCCCAGTGATTACCTGACTCACTCCCCTCCCTGTTCCAAAGATGACGAAAGCGGTTCTGATGAGGAGACGCTGCAGTTCTACTCGAGCACTGACCCAGCCCACCGGTCACGGCGTAAAAAGAAGGTTGAACAGCAGAACAAGAATTGCCAGAGCTTCCTGTCGGTCCTTCTCAATGTGTCTCATGGGCTTGTGACCATACACACGGATACCAAGGTGAGAGTCTGTGGGAGCAATGAGTTTGTGCCTATGAGCGTGAAGGTTACTCCCAGTGTGAGATCCTTATGGATAATACATTGGATTAGTGAATACTTTACTGGACTAGTAATCCAACGATTGTGAGTTCAAATCCCACCATGAAATGCTTGAGAATTTGAATGCAGTACAATTAAAATATGGACCTGGTCTCAATAAAGGTGACCATGAAGCTGTGGGATTGTAATAAAAACCCAACTAGTTCACTAATGTCCTTTAGGAAAGGAAATTTGCTGTCTGTGCCTATATGCGACTCCAGCCCTGCATTAATGTGGTTGACTCTCAACTGTCCTCAGCAGTGGTCTAAGAATCCATTCGGCTGTATCACAAAGTCTTCATTAATGGTTCCAGAAGACAACATAGTAACATCATCTCAGGGCATAAAGTGAATGGAGATATGATTCAATCTGAGCACAGCGTTCTCTTGCAGAGTGAAGATGGCACACTGTTAACTGAGAAGCATGGTGAATTCTGGTTAGAGATTGAAAATGGAAGCTTGTTCTCTGTGGGGAAGTATCAGGGCTTCGATGATCAGCATTATTTCTGTCTCCAGACCAACAAAGTCTTCCTTCGTCACCAAGGTATGGAGGTGGTCAAGCTGTAAATATGCTGAGAGATTGTATTTTCTACAACCTTTAGTGAGATTAACTTACTGTGAAGTTATTTTCTGGTTTCAAGAACTTTCTGTGAGCTGGACTTAAACTCATGTCCAACTACTGTGTGGATGATGTGTTGTTGCTCCAGAATACTTTGTCCTTATGTCTTTTAGTTAGCCAATCCCCTCAACCCATCCAATTTACATTCTGCTCTCCTGAGGGTGCTGACTCTCCTTGGGGTATGGGACCCTCCACTCCTGAAGGTGCTGACTCTCACTGGGGTACAGGTCCCCCTCCCCTCCTGAAGTTGCTGACTCTCCTTGGGGTATGGGACCCTCCACTCCTGAAGGTACTCTCACTGGAGTAGGCACTCATAGTCCTCCCCTGCTTCCCTCTATTCTGAATAGGTGTGCTTAGACAAGTTCCAACTGAGGATCCTGGTTAACACCAGAGATCAATCCCAGGAACCCTTGGTGTGGATGGTTCAATAACACTTTGGGTGGACATTTAGCAACTGAGGCAAAAGTGCTACGAGATCCTTTGGCATTATTCAAGGAATAACAGGTAACCCTGGTATCTCGGGTAACATTTCTTCCCCAGTAAATACCATCTTAAAATAAAATGCTCATCATCTTGTTGCCTTGTACAGGACATTTTTAACATGGAATGACTGCTAATGTTAGTATAAAAATCAGCTAACTACAGAAATATTTTGAGATATTCCAACATGATAAGCCTGTATAATGAAGGGACTTGTAACTACTTGGAAAAGTTACCTGTGCATGCTGTTTCTTATGGTATTGTTAGACAGTGAAGTCTAGTTCTGGTTTTCCCAGCCTGTCCTCTGGTCCATTGCAGGAGTGGTTGAGGATGTGTGTGCCCCTGGTGATGTGAAACTCCCCAGCAAGTCTTGGTCTCCAGGGCTTGAACCTACCATCTACCAGTCTGAGGAGGGTGCTTTGACCAAACAGGCTGCTGCTTCGGTGGGAGTTGGTACAGATAGTCCAAACATGCTCTCCATCGCAGTAAAAGTCCACCACAATAAGACCGAGAACAACATGAAGGTAACTTTTGGCCATTTTTGTTTGATTATTGCTACCATGAAGTGCCTTGGGACCCTTTGCTACATTAAAGATGCTATATAAAAGCAAGTAGTGGTTAAAAGTTTACCATATTTTCTTTCAGGTGGGAAACTTTCTGTTAAGGTTGATGTATTTTCCCCTCCCTTTTGTTTTAGGAGATCCTTGTGGCTGTCGGGTTACGTGGTGCCACTCTTCAGCACCGCAATGTGCCCCCAGGGCGGAGCTGGTACGAGCAGGTTAGCTTCACATCAGTCATCACTGGGCAGGCTGGAACTGCTTGGAAACACTGAATATCAACACTCAGATTCTGGAAGTACTGTTCAGAGTGGAAGCACTAGGTGTTGTGGGAACTTCATTTGACATATGCAAGAGCTTTTACTCTCCATCTTACATAAAGGGGTTGCTATTCCCTACAATGTATATCAATCAGAGATTAGACGCCATTGTGTATATTGTAAGAACTAACAGCTCTTGTTTTTATTATGGGAAATAGCAGCTCAAGGGCTGGTATTTCCCAAAGTACACACCACAGCTGCAATTCTCTATAATATTTCATTGGAGAAACAGAGAAGGAGCTTTCTGAGCATCAGCATTTATATTGTTTCCTTAGGTGTTGGTAATCAGTAATAACCTGGCAAATATTAAAATTTTTTAATGCATTGCGCAGAGATTTTTCTCTTGTCTCAGTGCAGAAGAAAAATGAATTGTTTCTTAATTATTTTTAGAAAATCAAACTGACTTTTTTAAATTTAAACAATTAGCAAATTGAACAAAGCCCCAAGCTAGTGTTCCCTTTAAGTTTTGCAAACCCAGCATATACCCGCAGGCTGCACATGAGTCAGCCTCTTTAAGTTACAGCACATGTGCAGATGTGTTTGAAGAATTGAAATTTAAGCTAATCAGATGCATACTATATATCTATAAAAAAATAAGAAAATACGTCGTTTCCAACTCTTCAACCAAGCCCCTTACTCTGTATGCCCTGCTCTCACTACTTTGTGATTGATTGGAGAATCGTAGTTGCTTCTAGTTCTTTTTCATGGCTCCCTAGTGGTTGGCATCGCAAGTCCCTGAACACTGCCCAACAAACAGGCTACCAAATTAGCAACACACACAAAAAATGTCTTGCCCTGAATCATAGGCCAGGATTAAAGTTCATTATTATAAGTTCAGATTTTCAGTTAAATTTAAAATTCAACGGAATTAATCATTGTTTCAGTGTAAAAACTAATTATTTTTTAAGCTTATTAACCTAGCGGTTGGAGTCCCGGACTCTCGTCTTTTGCCTCACATTTCAGGCAGTGAGTTATTGTAATCTGGATGGTCTGCCTAAAAGGGTGGTGAAAGCAAATTCAAGAGTATCTTTCAAACAGAATGCAATGTTGAAGGGAAAATTTGCAGGGATTCTCCACTCTAAGATTCTATGTATCTTATCATTCTACTTCCCTTTTCCCTCCTCCAGATGTAGTCCTCTATTTCCTTGTGTGAGCGCAATCATGAAAAGCTAATTTTTCATTCTGCGCTTTCCCCTTTCATTGGAGGTTCTCCCCTATTCAAATTACTCTGTGTGACTGAATGCACCCTACCCATTATCGGGATTCAGTGCTCTATATGTAGCTGAGGCTCCTTGCCTGAGAGGGAAGACTCGGTGTGTCCTGGTACAGGGTGGTACGTTTATTTTCAGGCTTCTGGGCTCAGTCCAATGTTTGTTACTTTCCTTAAAGTTTCGGTCATAAGGGCTTGGTCCCTCCTTCTCCTCTTCCCCTATCCCAAACATCACTTGATCAAATATCCCACTATCCCACTCTAGAACATAGTAAAATATATTTCTGCTATTTATTTCACTAATTTCAGTTACTTATGAAAAGCTACTGGTAGGAACTCTTTATTTTAGAAATAGCGTATGAAGTGTCTGCATTTTTCCCTACTTTATCAAAGCACAGAAGCAAGTACAAGTGCCTTGCCTCTACTAATGCTGCTCTGAGATGCCAGCAGAGAACAGGAGGAGCAGCCTAAGATGACCTTGCTCTTTGGTAACCTGCATCTGGCTTCCATTCACCACCTCCCTCGAGCAAGAAACCTAAGATCAGGAAATTAGGAGACCAGGATAGAACTGACCTCTCACTGATGTTGTAGTTCTCAGCACCTCAAGCTCCCTTAGCTCATGTACCTAAATAGTTTGGATCTCATTAGTTCATTTTATCTTGTATTTGAGGAGGGCTGCATGGCCAATTGATATAAGAATGTAGACTTGACATTGTGCTGTTAATTTAATGTTGTGACTATGCTGGTTTTGCACCTGGTTCAGAGCCTGTTTCGTGGACCCCCAGTGGGAGTAATTGCTCTCTCCCTCTCTGCAGATCGTGGATTTCCTGAATATTGCTGATGAACCCGTGTTGGGTTATGCTCACCCAGCAAATGCAACCACGTTCCACCTGCATCTCTGGAGCTGTGCCCTCGACTACAGGTGAGCAACTCCTCAGCACAAGATTTCTCACCATTTATTTTGTTGGATACATCAAGGTTATGTACAGCAAGATTTAATGCAAAGGTAAAACCTCTACACTGTCCCCTCAAACGTTCCCTGGGCAGGTACCGCATGGGTTAGATACAGAGTAAAGCTCTTTCTATAACTGGAGTCAAATGCGTGCCAGACTGGGTAATGATGGCAGGTTTCGTTCCCTAGAGGACACTAGAGAACCAGATAGTTTCATTGTCACCATTACTAAGACTAGCTCCATATTCCAGATGTATTAATGGAACTTAAATTTGGAGTAGAAGATACTGATGACGCCTGAAATGTATGTGATTGTGTCTATATTCCAGGCCACTGTATTTACCAGTTCGAGCACTAGTGACTGTTGAAACCTTCACGATATCCAGTAACATTGTATTGGACAAATACTGCTCCACACTCAGGTACTGACTGATCCCTTTCAGATTGTATAATTACTTTCTTTTTCTGCCAATTAACTATTTGCAATAAACATTATCTTTCATCTTCCAGAATTATTATCGATGATGCTGCATTGTACTTGTCTGAAAAATGCCATTCAGTTGCAGTAAATTTAAAGCAAGGTGAGATTTGTTTTATATCTAGCATTAAACGGGAAATGCCTCCATGGATTGAGGTATTAAAAGGGAGGCTGTCCCCACGGATTAGGGAACTAAAAAGGAGGGTGTCCCCAGGGGTTGCAGTACTAAAGGACGTTGTAAGCAGACATTGGAGTATGGAAGGTGGGTGTCCTCAAGAGTTGCAGTACTAAAGGTTGGGTGTCCATAGAGTTTAGGAAACTAAAAGTGGGGGTCCCCAGGGCTTGGTATACCTCAGTGAGTGTCAGCTTCTTCAGAAGAGGAGGGGACCCATACCCGAGTGAGGGTCAGCACCTTCAGGACAGGAGGAGACCTGTACTCCAGTGAGAGTCAGCACCTTCAGGAGAGGAGGGGTACCTGTACCCCAGTGAGAGTCAGCACCTTCAGGAGAGGAGGGGGACCTGTACACCAGTGAGAGTCAGCACCTCCAGGAGAGGAGGAGACCTGTACCCCAGTGAGAGTCAGCACCTTCAGGAGAGGAGGGGGACCTGTACCCCAGTGAGAGTTAGCACCTTCAGGTGAGGATCTCCTACCACAGGAAATTAGATTTTTTTCAGATTGTTTTTGTTGATTTTGACAGATTTCTGTTGGGTGAGGAAACAGTGTCAGTGAGTAACTAAAAGAAGGAAAATCCATTGACCAAGTTCACCTGGTGTAAATGATTTATTCTAGATTACGTACGAGTCCTGGACATGGGGTTACTGGAATTTCGAATTACTGCATCGAAGCCGACTGTGGAGCGAGAGAGGGTGAGGGAGCTTTATCCATGTAAATCTCACTGTTTCAAATTGTTTGTAGCAATTGGGTTTTTCCATTAAACTTTCCTTCTCTATCCAGTTTCAGCCCCGGTTTGAGCTTCGTTGCTCTAGTGACGTCATCCATATCCGGACATGTTCTGACTCTTGTGCTGCCCTCATGAACCTCATACAGTATGTGGCGAGTTATGGAGACCTACATCCACCCTCCAAACTCCACACCACTCCCGGAGCAGCAGCGCAGAGGAGCCGGGTAATCTAAAATACATTTGCAACACTCGTGTTTTTAATTCCTCGAGCTGGTGAGAATTCCGGCACTTTCACAGGCATTGATACATCTGTAGTTTGTATCTGTGGAACCAGCTGGTGCTGAACGGTGACCCGATGGAGAGCTACGGCAGGGCTTCCCAAACTGTGAGATGAGATTTTGGGGTCTCGAGCTTCGAGGCAGCAATGGCTGCCATGGAGCTTAGGCTGATTTCTGACAGCTACAAGGCCCCTTTAAACGCTTGGATTCTTTTTGTTGGTGGGTGTGGTGTGATGGACTGCTCTCTCTAGCCTGATTGCTGCTGCCAAAATAGCCCGTGACTCGGTCGAAGTTTTTAAAAATTTATTCATTCATAAGGTCGGGTGTCACTTGGCTAGACCAGCATTTATTGCCCGTCCCTAATTGCCCTTGAGAAGGTGGTGGTGAGCTGCCTTCTTGAACCGCTGCAGTCCATGTGGTGTAGGTACACCCACAGTGCTGTTAGGAAGGGAGTTCCAGGATTTTGACCCAATGGCAGTGAAGGAACGGCGAAACATTTCCAAGTCAGGATGGTGAGTGGCTTGGAGGGGAACTTCCAGGTGGTGGTGTTCCCATGGTATCTACTGCCCTTGTCCTTCTAGGTGGTAGAGGTCGTGGATTTTGAAGGTGCTGTTGAGGGAGCTTTGACGAGTGTTTTTGGCTAAAACCTGCTTTATCAACATCACCCTCTTCCCCACGCACCACCACCCCCCTCCGCCTAGTTTCACCCTGGGGCCACATGAAGTTTGAGGTATTAAAATGGGAGCATAGCAGGAAAAGGTTTGGGAAGCACTGGGCTCAGGAGTGGAGTTTGTCACAGGGAACAAAGGCAATGGCTTTGCTCTTCCCTCCTACTTTCACTCACCTTCCATCTTCCTTTCCATCCCCTCCCCCTTTGCCCTTCTGGCTCTCCTTATGCCTCCCTCCTTCTGCCCACATGGTTCCTTTATCAGCTTAACCCCTAACCCTACTCGATCAGAACAATTCAAGTTGATGTAAATTACCTTTGGTCTTGCAGTTTGTATTTCTAATTTTTTTCACACTCTTACATTCTTTCGTTAGCGCTCTTGCCCTCGCACACTCTTTATTTTCTCTTTCTGGCCATCTCCTGAACCTCAGTAACTGACTGCAGGGGATTCACGTTTTCAGGGCTGCTGCTGGGATAGAGTTGTGCCAATGGCTCAGCAATTCACACACGTGAACAGTTTAGGTCACCTTTTACAGCACATAACCAGGCCATTCTGCCCAACTGGTCTCTGCTAGTGTTTATGCTCCACACGAGCCACCTCACACTGGCTTCTTACAATTCTATCACCTTATCCTTCTAGTGGTTTCTTCCTCTTGTTTATCTAGCCTTTGCTTAAATACAACTACACTGTTTGCCTCAACTACTCCTTGTGGTGGTGTAGTGAGGTACATTCTAACCACCCTGGCTAAAGAAATTATTCCTGAATTGGATTTGTTAGTGACTATCTTATATTTATGGCCCATAATTTTGGAATTCCCGCACAAGTAAAACATCTCTCTGTCTACCCTATCAAATATCCTCCATAAGGAGGATTTTAAGGAGAGCTTTTAAGGAGCTCTATCAGGTCACTCCTCAGCACCATATCAATGCAATGCCTACGAAAGGGCCCATAACATCATCAACTTGGCAAAACAGCTAAACTTTAACCCTCCTTTTATTGTAACCAGCAAGAAAGCGTCCAATAAACAAGTAATGATAGGCAAAAATTCTTCATTTCTGTCACAAAGTTGTAGAGAGTCAGGTGCAGATGGCCGAGGACAGCTGGGTGAGATTTGATAGCTCTCACCAAGAATAGAGGAGGAATAGAAGATTAAAGAAAATGGTTTCTGGAAATATGAGCTGGCCACTAAACATTGTATCCTGCTATCTCTTGCTCTCTGCTCCCAGAACCTAGTAATATAGAAATTGCTAGACTGACCAATGCCCAGGGTCCATCTAGTTCACCTTCCACCAACATAGTAATCACATGATACAATGATAATGGAGTTATTGACTAATCACAGTGATCATAGAAACATAGAAAAATAGAAGCAGGAGTAGGTCATTCGGCCCTTCGAGCCTGCTCCGCCATTCAAATATGATCATGGCTGATCCTCTATCTCAACGCCATACTCCCGCTCACTCCCCATACCCCTTGATGCCTTTAGATCAATCTATGTCAATGAGTGTATAACAGACCCAGATATGAGGTGAAGAAAACTCCCGAAGCGTTGAGAACCACTGGTCCAAAGTCACATGTTTCCTTCTACTGCCTCATTCCCTGGTTCTGCCCCACCCCCAAGGCACACTTGCAACTTCATTAAATATTGCAAATCTGTTGCCCTGATGGATTGATTGTAAATGTTTCCTTTCAGGCTGGGTCAGGTGACAGCGCTGCCTGTAGAACCTCCGGCCTTGCTGAAGCTGAGCAGAAGCTCCTGCGGGACCTGATGATCGACGCCATGGAAGAGATGGACATCCTGCCGTCTTCGCCTCCTGCCGCTCCAACCTTGCAGCAATCAAATGGTGAGTGGGGAAAGTAGAGCGGTTAAATCAAGAGCTGAAACATTAAAAAGAAGATTGGTGGAGCATGAGAAAGTGAGAAGATCCTTCATTGGGGAGTGGGGTGAGACACAATACAACAGCAAAGAAAGGACAGCACAGAGGTTGAGTTTTAGATATGTAAACTCATTTCACTAAGAGAGCGGTACTGGATTTAGTAGGCTGCAAATGGATGTCCTTTAAAATGCTGCTTAAAACATACCTCTTCAGTTCTCTCTTATTTTGTAACCTCCTCCAGTCTCCAAGTCCCTCAGATATTCCCATTCCCCAATTCTGGCCTTTTGCATTTCCTTGATTGACGAAATGTACATTCAGCTGCCAAGGCCCTAAGCTCTGGAATTCCCTCCCTAAACCTCTCTACCTCCCTCCCCTCAAAATCTAGCTCTTCGGCCAAACTTTTGGTCATCTACCCTAACATCTCATGATGTTACTCAGTGTCAAGTTTTGTTAGATAACACTCCCATGCAGCGCCTTGTTTTACTATTTTTAAAGTGCAATATGAATACAAGTTATTGTAAAGGCCGCTTGTGACTTGAGTAATGTGTGAAGAGTCTCTGGCTGCTGTTTTGCAATTCTCTCTGTGAAGGTCTTTGTTTGAAATTCCAATGTGCAAATGGGAGAATGAGGCAGGGTGTAGTTGGTCTGGCATCGTTGTCTCAGGGATAGAAGGCTGCACAAGAGTGTGATTTGAAAGGGTTGAGGAAGACAGAAAGAACTTAACATCCACAGGACCAAAAAAGGGCATTGCAGTCTACACTTCCTGACAGTCCCACAGTTCTAGTGAAGCGTTCCACTGGCAATGCATTCTTCTTGCACACACTGATTTGCTGTGTATTTTCCTTGTTATATGTTTTCAGGTGGTAGCATTGATCTCTGCTTGGAAGAGTGAGGAAGGGCCAGTTTCATCCTGTACCTCCTGCATTGGTTTGATCAAAGGGACTCATTTGCCAATCTTGTTTTCTGCGTTGCCTCATGAGCAGCAACAGTGCAGGAGTGGGGCTGTTCTCTGGTGATTCTACACATTGTGTGGAAAACGTGTCTGCTGATTTCAGCTCCATTTACAGCTCCTTCGATAATGAAGCAGCCATGCCACCTGAATCGTATCTGGATTTGGGCTACGTGTAACATTTGCACCACATAAGCTCTGGGTCATGATCATCTGAAGCAAGGGAAAGACCAGTCATCTACATTTGTCTTTATCTGTGACTTTTCAAGGTAGGAATGAGAGGTTTCATTTGTCTCCTTTTACCCACCTTTAGGGATCTACAATGACCTCATTCAGGAACGAGAGCCGGCCCGGTCTGACCTTTTCCTCTTCCCCGATGAGAGTGGAGGTTCTTCGCAGGAACAGAGCCCAAGTTCCACCATGATCCTCCCTGAGCATCATGCAGCTTATCCCTCCTTCCCCAGCGAGCAGCCCGAGATTGAGGATTTCTGTATCTTGGAGGCACCAAAGATGGCAGTCACGGTAAATGCTGAAACGGGGAAAGAAACTGCGAGCAACTACTAGTGCCTAAAGGAAATGGGAGATTTGGATCAGATATCAGAGTAAGATGGTGAAATGAGCTTAAGAGGGTAAATGCATGGTCCAGTGGGTAACTGCAGAAGTCCCAGATTCCATTCCTGTTCATGGCTCAGTGGGTAGCACTCTCACCTCTGAGTGAGAAGGCTGTGGGTTCAAGCCCCACTCCAGAGATTGGAGCACAGAATCCAAGCTGACACTCCCAGTGCTGAGCTGTTGAAGATATCGTCTTTTGGATGAGATAAACCGAGGCCCTATCTGCCCTTTCTTGTGGACTGAAATGATCTCTTGGCACTATTTTGATGGAGAGCATGCAGTTTACCCCAGTGTCCTGGTCCACATTTATCCCTCAACCAACGTTACTAAATCAAATTACCTGGTTATTTATCTCATTACTGTCTGTGGGACCTTGTAGTGTGCTAAGCAGCTGTCACAGTCCCCTACATTGACCCAAGAGTGATTACAAAGTACTTCATTGGCTGTACTGTTGGGAGGCCCTGAGCTCAGTGAAATGTAAATCTTTCTTTCTTAACTGACATCAGCTTGAGCAGCTGCAAGAGGATGCTTGAACTTGCCCTCAGGGTTAAGGAGGGGCAAAAATCAGCAAGGTTCCGGTTCCTGATGACTGTTGACTGACCCCTGCTGAAAATTGCAAGTGAAGCTGCTCTTTGGATAGGGACAGAAATAGGTGCTGTGCTGATGCCTTCCACAGTTGAATAATGAGATCACAATTAGTGTCTTGGTTTATACTTGAAGAATGACCACTTGGGCTAGGTACAGAAGTGTGGGCAGCACTCATCAGTCATGATCTCACTATATGGTGGAACAGGTTCAAGGGGCTGAATGGCCTCCTCCCATTCCTATATTTCATATCCCAGCAAGGATGGAAGATGAGGAAAAATGTGTTAAAATGAGTGTACGATCCTGAGAGACTTTCTGAGGAAGGGACAGTGGAATCCTCATCTTATTCCATTCAGAGAAAAGATCCTAAGTAATCACGGTTTTATTTGCTGTGGGTTTGCCTCATGCAGTGTAATTTTTAAAAAATTACTTTTTATTTTTATATTTTTTAATTTATAGCCAGTGGGCATTGTGGCTTGGCCAGCATTTATTTCCCATCCCTAATTGCCCTTGAGAACTACCTTCCTGAACCGCTGCAGTATGTGTGTTGTAGATGCACCACAGTAAAGGAATAGTGATAGAGTTCTGAGTCAGGATGGCGTGTGACTTGGAGGGGAACTTGCAGGTGGTAGTGTTCCCATGCATCTGCTGCCCTTGTCCTTCTGGATGTAAAGTCTGAGGTTTTTAAAGGAGCTATTTGTCTTGCTTGGCAGAGAGAGACCGAGCCTGTAGTGAGGATGTTGAACTCTGGACCGATCCTTATCAAGGACGAACACTTCACACGACCAATCAAGAAGCTGGACACGAGCAAAGCACCACTGCACCTTCCAATCCCAGAGATCCGATACGTGGTGAAGGAAATCTCGGTCGTATGGCACCTGTATGGAGGAAGGGACTTTGGAACTGCCCTTTCTGCACGTTCTCCTGTTAAAAATATAATGTAAGTTCCCTATCATTGATGCTGCTGGACTTGTTTAATGTATTGGTAGCTGTAACAAAAATCACACGAGACCAGTAAGGTTATGTGCTTATCCATGGCCTCAAACTTCCATCAGCAGTGACAGGCCTCTATCCACTCAAAATTCACCACAAAATTATCTCTCCAAATTTTGAAATCCAGAACCTTTTATTGTAATAGTGGGGATTCTTTTCAGAGTTCAAAGGATGAAACTTTCACACACCTACTAGAATTATCCTAACCCTGAAATCCTGGTGACAGCAGGTGCAATGCCTGGACATATTCCTTTTGCCTGCAGAGGACAGGTCCCTGCATATGAATATATGTAGCTTTTAGCTAAAGCTGAGGGACAATAGCTTGCAGGTGCATTCGCCATGGCAATGTCTCGACCAGTCAAAGCCTACTTGCCAACAAATCAGCATCCCTTTTCTCACACATTATTGTTCCCTTTGAAATTTGGCATTCTTGCATTTGTCCTGATGAGTGCAAGATGAAAAGCTTTGACAACATGTCTCTTTCAGCAATATTCAAGTTCCTGTACTACCAAGTGACTATATCATTTGTATGTGTGTACACACATGTAAAAATGATGGACTTGGAAAAAAATATACACGTACATGCGTACACACACCAGGACTTTCCCAAATGACTGACATTTGCTGAATCCTGCCATGTTGAGTTTCCGTACTGACGACTTAGACCAGTCCACATCATCAACATGGAGGCATCCTGTAGAAGCCCAATTGAAAACTTAACATCAGTCAAGCAATGGGTTGCCCTCCCAACCCACAATTCACAAGGCAGCCTTCATTGTGTATTTTAAGAAGCAACAGGAAAATAATAATTGGTCAGTTGTGTTGAGGCAACATGTACTGAATGTACAATAGTTCATCGGTGAAAGGATGTATCATTCCTCTTAAGACCTTGGGTGATTCATGAATACTATGCTTAGTATACAGTATTATTGTATTGAGAAAGCCAGGTACAAGACTTCGTTCAGATTGAAAAGAGTAGGAGAGTAAATGAAGTAAGTCAGGAAGTGGTGATTCTGTGGCACCAAGGCTGGTTTTAAAAGTTTCAAGATTGTTGGAGGATGGGGAGATTGAAGGAGATGAGTTTCAGTTTTTGGAGTCCTGGGAAGAATGGGCTAAAGTTGGAGACAGTGAGTTAATCTTGATTTATGTGAGGGGAAACCGTAGTCTTTCAAATAGGACTGGTGCTGTGTTGCTTCGGTTTAAACTATCATTAATACAGAGCAAATAGTCAATGATGCTTACTGAAGTACTTACCTGCTGCTTTTTTTTTGTAGTACTAAACCTGTTTCAAGCTCTTCCCAAGGCTCCCCATCTCAGCCTTCAGCCCGCCACAGTCATTCTGCCAGGCATATTCAGGGTGGACCTGGGAGGAACCACGACATCCTGATGGAGATTCAGTTCAGTAAGGTAAGGGATCAGTATCATGGAGCTGCTGACCTGTGAGTACCATCCTTGGTACTGCTGCTATTACACTAGCTGAGAGTTTTCACTTCCCTTTTCCATATTTAAATACTTGCACGTTTTGTCATGTGTCACCTGGCAGCAAAAGCTTTCCATTTCTTTCTTCATAGTTCCTTTTATTTCTCCCCTCTCTGCCAGTTTTATCCTATTTTTAAGGCATCAACTCATTATTCCCCACCAGCACTCTTGGGTTAGGTAAGCGAGGTGCGTTTTTTAGGGAGAGCCGATGCATTCCAGGACAGGCAAACAGAAACTGAATTTATGTAGGCCTCTCAATGGGTTGATTTGAGGATGCTGATGGGTTTGTGTGTATGTCAGACCCATGATTCACCCAAAGGGGGTGGGGGGGGGCTAGATTTTACACCCATTTTGCCTAACCAGCCTCTGAGTGTTTAAGCGCCACATGAAAAATTTAAAAAGGCATTTTAATAGCGCCTTTTACAACCTCAGGACATCCCAAAGCTTTGCAGTCAATTCAGCATTTTAGAAGTACAGTAACTCTTACAGGAAAGCCAGCAGCCAATTTGCACATAGCAAGCCCACAAATTGCAAGGTGATGTTGGTTGAGGGATAAATATTGTCTCAGACACCAGGGATAATTCATCTGTTCGTCAAATAGTGGCTGTGGGACCTGAGAGAGCAGATGGGGCCTCAGTTTAACATCTCATCCAAAAGACAGCATCTCCAACCTGGATTCTTTGCTCAAGTGTCTGAAGTGTCACTTGAACCCACGACCTTCTGATTGAGAGACTGGTTACCACTGAGCCAAGCCTGACAGCTAGAGTAGAGTATTTCCTTTTATCATCTGGGAGTTCATTCCACATATTGGTTGCTTCTTATGTGAAGAACAATTTCCTGATATCAGTCCTAAATTTATATTTTGCTAGTTTGTCTGTATTTCCTTGCCCTGTTCTTGCCATTTAATTTAAGGTAATATTCCAGAATGACTTTTCCCATTCTTTTAAGAATCTCAGACATCTTATTTCCAGACTGAAAAACCCAAGTTTTTCCAGAGTTTCCTCAAATCTCAGACCCTGGCCTTGACAATCACTCTGGTGGCTCTTCTCTGCCCTGCCTTCAACACTTGAATCTCACCCTGTGTCTCAGTGACCAGAACTGGATAGAGCACTAATACGAACATATGAATTAGGAGCAGGAGTGGGCCATTCAGCCCCTCAAGCCTGCTCTGCCATTCAGTAAGTTCATGGCTGATCTGATTGCGGCCTCAACTCCACTTTCCACCTGCCCCTGATAACCTTTGAATCCCTTGTTTGTCAAGAATCTCTGCACCTCTGCAGCCCCCAGAGCATTACCCTGGATCTCTGGAATTGTAGTCCAGTAACAATACCACTATGCCACCACCTCCCCCCAAATCTTATATGTTTCAATAAGATCACCTCTCAATCTTCTAAACTCCAATGGATACAGGCCCAGCCTGTCCAACCTTCCCTTGTAAGATAACCCTCTATCCCAGGTATCAGTCGAGTGAACCTTCTCTGAAATGCTTCTCATGTATTCATATCTTTTTTTAAATAAGGAGACCAAAACTGTACGTGGTACTCTAGATGTGGTTCACCAAAGCCCTCTGCAACTGTAGCAAAACATCCCTACTTTTATATTCCATTCCCCTTGCAATAATTGACAACATTCCATTTGCCTTCCTGCTCAAGGTGGGATTGATCAGAACTGGACACCTTATTCAAGGTCGGTCTGACCAGACTACTGTAGAGCTTGATCCTGGCTTCTCTGACTTGCATCATACTGTTTGAACTATATTTAACCTACGATTAGCTTTGTTGAACTGTATTGGTTGGACATGTTGAACATCAAGTCTTAAAAAAAAACTTGCAGGATCACTTTCAACCTCATCCTAAGCCACTCAACACCTTTTCTGGTGCCTCGCCCATATCCCAATGTACAAAATGTCTGTACTTAATCCATCCCTTCACCCAGTCCCTGTGCTACAATTTGAACAATAATTTTTTGCTAGACTTTAATTTGGTAGCAGTCCTGCAGAAAGAATGACATTGTGGTTTATTTTGAAGTCAGGTTCACCTTTTGATGTCAAACAATATCTTTTTTTAAAGGTGAAATTTCAGCACGAAGTTTACCCTCAGTCAGATTATGATGTAGATCCAGGTTCGACAGAGCATCCCATCTCACGGCAGGTCTTCATCGTTCAGGATCTCGAGATCAGAGACCGTCTTGCAACATCCCAGATGAACAAGTTCCTCTATTTGTACTCGAGCAAAGAGCTACCAAGAAAGGCTCATTCCAATATGGTGAGGCGTACGCTTGGGAGCAGGGAACTCATTTAGGGAGACCAGAATGCTTCAGTAGCCAGGTTGTCTACCTAACCTCTCAAGGGGTGTGGTGGGTGGATGGGTAGTGTTTGCTGTATGGGAGTGTTATACATGGAGCTCAAGGAATGGGTGCTCAAATATTGTTTCTGTCAATGTTGCCTAAAGCAGTTAGGCTTTGGAGGGGGTACAGTGAAGATTCACCAGAATGATAGCAAGGCCAAAGAGGTTAAATTATGAGGGCAGTTTGCATAGACTAGGCTTGTATTCCCATGAGTTTAAAAGATTAAGGGTGATCTAATTGAGATGCTAAAAGGATTTAACAGGGTAGATAGAGAGCAACTGTTTCCTCTATGTTAAACTTCTTACAGCCAGTTGGTGAAGGAGACGACCAGAAGTTTTAAATTTATGCACAAAGTGAAACATGACAGATGCCTAGCTCCTATCTATATAACCCACCACCAGTGTCAATAAGTGTCTCTATACTTTTTTTATACCAATAAAACTAATTAACAAATTGACAGCCCCTTAAAGGAGAGTGTCTCTTCATATGTGCCCAAGTAATTATCCAATGAATGCCCTCCACCTGTATACACTTAACCCTGATTTATCCAATTAACAGTTTGGTGGGAGATTCCAGAACAAGGGGGACAATTAAAATTAGACCTGGGCTGTTCAGGTGTGGTGTGGAAGCACTTCTTCACACAAAAGATGGTGGAAATCTGGAACACACTCCATAAAAATGCTGAGGGCCAATTGAAAATTTCGAAACTAAGATTGCTAGGTTTTTGTTAGTTAAGCGTAGTAAGGGCTATGGGTCGATGGAGTAAAGATACAGATCAACCATAATCTAATTGAATGGCTAAATAGGCTTGAGGGGCTGAGTGGCCACTTCCTGATCCTTTATTCCACTGGTTGCATGACCTGCTAGTTCTGCTTACTTTGGGATGATCCTAGGTTTGATACCAGGCCTATGAACCAAGGCAGCAGTTTGGGTTCTTAATATTGACCTCAGTGCTGCCTTGTGGTAGCTCCTGTCCACCATTCAGTGAACCCCTGCTGAAAAGTGCATGTGAATAATCTATCAGGAGGACAGGATCAGAGTTGACTCTGATACCCTTAATTCACTGGCTACGGTTCATGGGATGAAGAATGGAGCTGTGGATGGGGTAGTAGAGAATCTGGCACTGTGAAACATATCCCAGCTTGAACCAGAGCTTTGAGGAGAAGAAAGTCAGTGCCTGTAGAACCTATCTCTCCATTGATCTTAATTGATGGGGGAAGGTGCTTTGCTGTGGAAACTGGTTGGAAGAGGACCTTTCGGATGTCCTTAAAGCACGCCTGAAGAGGTCAAACATCCCTGCCGACTGGTGGGAGACCCTGGCTTGTGACTGACCAAAACAGAGAAGGCTCATCTGGGAAGGTACCAAACAGAGAGAGAAACTTGGTCAGGGATGTGCAGAGGTGAAGTCGAGGCATCAGAGGGACAAACCTCCAAACAACCCATCTACCCAACCATTCAAGCCCCACCTGCCCGGCATGTGGCAGAGTCTGCACATCATGCATCAGACTTATCAGCCGTTTCAGAACCCATCAAACCAGAGTTGGAAGCAAGTCATCCTCGATTCTGAGAGACTGTCGAAGAAGTAGAAGAACCTATACCAAAACCAGATTTTTAAAAGAGGAAAACTGTGCTGCATAAGTAATCGATGACCCTCAAGAACAACACGCCACATAGGATAAGGAGGAAACCATCCAACTCCTTGAACCTATTCCACTAAACTATTAGATCAACTCCATTTAACCAGCTTTTCTCCATGTCGTTTGACACTCTTGATAGAGAAATCTATCAATCTCAGTCTTGAAAGTTCCATTTGACCCCAACATCCACAGCCTTTTGGGGCCAATTTCCACTAGCCTTTGTGTGGAAACATTGCTTTTTGATTTCACTTTTGTTTTTATTCCTTGTTATGTGAGCTTTACTGGCAAGGCTAGCATTTATTGCCCATCCCTAATTGCCCTTGAGCAAATGGTAGTGAGCCGTCTACAACTGAGTATTTTGCTTGGCCATTTCAGAGAGCAGTTAAGAGTCGACCACATTGCTGTGGGTCTGGAGCCAAATGTAGGCCAGACAGGGTAAGGACAGCAGATTTCCTTCCCTAAAGGGTATCAGTGAACCAGATGGGTTTTTAAAACAATCTGGCAGCTTTATGATGCCAATTAATTGTAGATTTATTCATTGATTGAATTTAAATTCCTTTAGCTGCCGTGGTGGGATTTGAGCTTATGTCTCTGCAGCATTAGTTCTGTCAAATCTGGTTTAACATTTTAAGTACCTTGATTAGAATATACTTCAGCCTTCTACGCTCAAGGAAATATAAGCCATGTTAATGCACACAGTATTGCCTTTAATTAAATAATTACATTAACCTCTCACTGTCTCTTCTCCAGCTAACTATTAAGGCATTACATGTGAGTCCAGATTCCACTCAGACGCCTCGTGAGTGCTGTCTACGCATCACGCTTATGCCCCTTCGACTAAACATTGATCAGGTTGGTAAAACAGAGACTGGGAGAATGCAAGTTTGGGAGGGGAAAAATGTCCATGTCCTAACCCTAATCCTACTCTTTCCAACAGACTGTATGGGGTTTACTCTGAAGTGAACTGGGGAAAAGCTTCCCTCAACCAATATAAAGCCTTTGGGTTCACTAACTTGACCCTGAATGGTCAACTCTACACTGTGGTTGTTCATCTGACGATGGATAGGGATGTATACCAGCTCATGGTCAAGTGCCTGGGTACTGTGGCTCAACAGACTCCTTAACCTGAACTGTGATGGAATGTCTCTCCAATGACTTAGTGGCTAATATTGGAAGGAGCACAACGAAATCAGACCCCAAATAATCAGCTTCTATAGAATCCAAACCCCGATAAGTACAGTCCCTGTAGGACCATACTCCAATAAGGCTCAGTGCCTGTAGAACTGTACACCAGCAAGGGTCAGTGTCCCTAGGATATAACACAATTACTTCAGTAAAATGATGTCCGCCTGATGTTGGCTTGTGATGTTTGTGGCTGTGAGAGAGGGGAGGAGTTTTTTTTTTAGGTTGTAAGCTTAAATCTTGAGTTTTTTTTCCTGAATACTCAGAACAGATTTATGGGGTTTTTTCGATCCTCCTGATTATTTTTTTTTTGCAAGTTGTCCTTGATCGATTTTAATTTTCCCTTCTGTCCGCATTCAGGATGCACTGTTTTTCTTGAAGGACTTTTTCACCAGCCTAGCTGCCGAGGTGGAACTGTTAATTCCTCCAGAGCCCGTCCAGGAGGGTGAGTATCAACATTTGATAATCAGACCACAGAGACAGAATGCCAAAAACACGACTGTTATGAATGAAAGCGGGGGGCGGGGGGGGAGTGGAAGGAAATCTGAGTGAGTTCCTACTCCTGATCACTGGAGAATGAATAGGAGAGGAAGCAGAAGAGAGATTTGTGGGCAAGGACCTGTCTGTCTGTTTGCTGTGCTAACTGTGATGTTTATTTACCTCAATAACACTTAAAACTCAAGAAAATTATTTGAAATTTGTTTGTTTCTCAAAATAAAACACAGGAAAGCAGCGAGTTACCATTCCTGTGTTAATTATACTCCCTTTGTCTTTGTCCCTAGTGAGAAAATCTCCTGGATCAGAAGTCACCGGCAACCTTTCTAAAAATGGAACCAGTCCTGCAGATCATGGCCCCATCATAACTCTCCCAGGTCAGAGCAAACTCAGGCCGGATCCTTTGACCACTGCTAGCAGGGTGCCGGTCAGTGAGCTGGGGGGTCCCTCGCCAGCACCATTCCGAGACCAGCCAATCTTCTTCCGGTGAGCATTACAACAGTCAAAAGCAGCGACAGGCCCTACCTTATACTCTATTATTTGACCACTGGGCCATAAGAGAAAGCAAACCAAGCATTTGTGCTCATTTCTAGGGGGGGGTAGAACTAAAAAATGGAAAAGTTATGTTAAAATTGTTTGGATCTTGTTTACACTACACCTGGAGTACCATAAACAACTCTGGTCAGCGTATTATAATAACATCGGCTCCGGACCCAATGAAATCTCATGGCATCAGATCAAATGTGGGCAAAGAAATCTCCTGCTGATTACTAAATACTGCCCTCCTTCAGCTGATGAATCGGTATCCTCCGTGTTGAACACCACTTGGAGGAAGCAGTGAGGGTGGCAAGGGTTTAGAATGTACTCTGGGTGGGGACTTCAACATCCATCACCAAGAGTGGCTCGATAACACCACTACTGGCCGAGCTGGCCAAGTCCTAAAGGACATTGCTGCTAGTCTGGGTCTGCGGCACGTAGCAAGGGAACCAACAAGAGGGAAAAACATACTTGACCTCATCCTCACCAACCTGCCTGCTGCAGATGCATCTGCCCATGACAGTTATCGGTAGGAGTGACCACCGCACAGTTATTTTGGAGACGAAGTTCTGCCTTCACATTGAGGATGCCCTTCATCATGTTATTGTGGCACTACGACTGTGCTGAATGGGATAGATTTTGAACAGATCAAGCAACTCAAGACTGGGCATCCAGAAGGTACTGCGGGCCATCAGCAGCAGCAGCATATCCCCCACTCTACCATTACCATCAAGCCAGGGATCAACCCTAGTTCAATGAAAAGTGTGGGAGGGCATGCCAGGAGCAACACCAGGCATACCTAAAAATGAGGTGTCAACCTGGTGAAGCTCCAACACAGGACTACTTGTGTGCCAAACAGTATAAGTGGCAAGCAATAGACAGAGCTAAGAGATTACACAACCAATGGATTAGGTCTAAGCTCTGCAGTCCTGCCACATCGAGTCATGAATGGTGGTATACAATTAAACAACTCACTGCAGGAAGAGACTCCACAAATTCCTCATCCTCAATGATGGAGGAGCCCAGCACATCAGTGCTAAAGATAAGGCTGAAGCATTCGCAACAATCTTCAGCCAAAAGTGCCCAGTGGATGATCATCTCGGCCTCCTCCAGAGGTCCCCAGCATTACAGATGCCAGTCTTCAGCCAATTTGATTCATTCCACATGATATCAAGAAACGGCTGAAGGCACTGGATAGTGCAAAGGCTTGGGCCCTGAAAATATTCCGGCAATAGCACTGAACACTTGTGCTCCAGACCTAGCCATGCCCCTAGCCAAGCTGTTCCAGTCTAGCTACAACACTGGCATCTACCCGGCAGTGTGGAAAATTGCCCAGTTATGTCCTGTATACAAAAAGCAGGACAAATCCAACCCGGCCAATTACCTCCCCATCACTCAACTGTCAATCATCAGTAAAGTGATGCAAGGGATCATCAACAGTGCTATCGAATGGCACTTGCTTAACAATAACCTGCTCACTGACGCTCAGTTTGGGATCTGCCAGGGTCACTCAGCTCCTGACCTCATTATAGCCTTGGTTCAAACATGGATAAAAGAGCTGAACTCCCAGGGTGGGGTGAGAGTGACTGCCCTTGACATCAAGGCAGCATTTGATCAAGTGTGGCATAAAGGAGCCCGAGCAAAACTGGAGTCAATGGGAATCAGGGGGAAAACTCTGTTGGTTGAAGTCATGCCTAGCACAAAGGAAGATAGTTGTGGTTGTTGGAGGTCAATCATCTCAGCTCCAGGACATCACTGCAGGAGTTCCTCAGGGTAGTGTCCTCGGCCCAACCATCTTCAGCTGCTTCATCAATGACCTCCCTTCCATCATAAGGTCAGAAGTGGGGAAGTTCGCTGATGATTGCACAATGTTAGCGCTATTAGCGAATCTTCAGACACTGTCCATATCCAAATGCCACATGACCTGGACAATATCCAGGCTTGGGCTGACAAATGGCAAGTAACATTCGTGCCACACAAGTGCCAGGCAATGACCATCTCCAACAAGAGCGAATGTAACCATTGCCCCATGACATTATCATCACTGAATCCTCCAGTATCAACATCCTGGCAGTTACCATTGACCAGAAACTGCACTGGACTAGCCATATAAATACTGTGGCTACAAAAGCAGATCAGAGGCTAGGAATCCTGCGGCAAATAACTCGGCTCCTGACTGCCCAAAGCCTATTCACTATCTATAAAGCATAAGTCAGGATTATGATGGAATAATCTCTCTTGCCTTGATGAGAACAGCTCCAACAACACTCAAAGCAGCTTGAGACCATCCAGGACAAAGCAGCCCGCTTGATTGGCACCCCATCCATAAATATGCACTCCCATGACCACCGACGCACAGTGTGTACTATCTATCAGATGCACTGCAACAATTCACCAAGGCTCCTTAGGCAGCACCTTCCAAACCCACGACAATCATCATCTAGGACAAGGGTAGCAGATAGATGGGAACACCACCACCTGGAAGTTCCCCACCCTCAAGCCACTCAACACCCTGACTTGGAAATATATCACTGTTCCTTCACTGTCACTGGGTCAAAATCCTGGAACTCCCTCCCTATTAGCACTGTGGGTGTACCTACGCCACAGGGACTGCAGCAGTTCAAGAAGGCAGCTCACCACCTCAAGGGCAATTGGGGAATGGCAATGAATGCTGGCCCAGCCAGTGACGCCCATATCCCATGAATGAATAAAAAAGATATGTGTTTGACTGCATGTGTCTTGTAGGTAAAGGACTACAGACTATATCGTTCCAACGTTCACATTCCAACATTCACATTCCAAATGCTTTCTCTTCAGAATATTTATCCCTCTTTCTCCAAATTTCATCCTAACCAGAGTTATAGAGCCTGAGGGTGGAAGTAGCTTCAGAACTGTTATCCCAGGCTAGGAAGGTTTCAGACAGGATTATATGGAAGATTCCTTTGGACTGGGCAGCACTGATACCATATGTTGCCATTCTCATTATGTGTTTCTGCCTTGAGATTAAACAGTCTTGTGGAGGGCCATTCTTTAAGCATTAAAGTAGATCTTTTGCATGTTTGTGTGTGAGAAAGAAAGAGAGAGAGAATCTGCATGTGTTAATAAATACTGAGCATTGGACACAAGGCTTGACTATATCTAAAGCAGACAATTTTCAAAGGCTTCAATTCTATTCACTGACAAAGTGAATTCCTTTCTTCATTCCAGGGAATTTCGCTTCACATCCGAAGTGCCAATCCGGCTGGACTACCACGGCAAGCACATGTCCATGGATCAAGTAAGTTGAGGGAGGTTAGGGACCAATGTCTAGTCAGTGCTGTGTTTGTGTGGTAGAATTTAATCATTGAACGATGTGGAACAAGATCCAATCTTGCATTCCATTGCACTTAAGATTATAATGTATTTTTAATTTGTTTTATTCCAGTAGGGAAGCGTATCCACAGTCAGAGGCCTCATGCCACAACCCTGTTAGATGTAGGTGGCAATTCCTACCCCTCTACTACTACCACCACCCCCTCTTCCCCTCCCCACAGCAAGCAGAGACTCTGTGCCTTCCCCTGCCATCCTCCGTCCTCTTTAGGTGTCAGCCTTGGGTGGAGCAAAAGATGTCACACATTAGAAAGAAAGAACTTATATTTATATACAGATCAGCCTACACCCCATTGAATGGCAGAACAGGCTCAAGGGGCTGAATGGCTTCCTCCTGTTACTATCTTCTCATAGTACCTTTCATGATCTCAGGATATCCCTTAGCACTTTACAGCCATCTTTCAAATGTAGCCACGGTTCTAATGTGGGAAATGTGGCTGCCAATTAGCACACAGCAAGGTCAGCTAAGGCCCTGTGCTAGTCCTTGGAGTGGAGTTCAACCCACAACCTTCTGACTCAACAAGACTGCTACCTACTGAGCCAAGGAAGTAGGTGGAGTGTTGCACCTATTTGAGAGAATGAGTTAGAGTAAGGACATAGACACAGCGGCATAGTGATAATGTCACTGAATTCAATTAATAAAGCTGGAATTGAAAGCTGGTGGTGACCATGAAACTATCATCGGTTGTTGTAAAAACCCATCTGGTTCACAGATGTTCTTTAGGGAAGGAAACCTGCCGTCCTTACTCAGACTGGCCTACATGTGACTCCAGACATACAGCAATGTGGTTGCCTCTTAACTACCCTCTGAAATGGCCTATCAAGCCACTCCGTTCAAGGGCAATTAGAGATGGGCAACAAATTCTGGCCTTGCCAGTGATGCCCATATCCCATGAAAGAATAAAGAAAAAAAAAATCATAGTATGGTCACATCACAGAAGGAGGTCATTCAGCCAGTTGTGTCTGTGCAGGCTCTCTGTAAGAGAGCAAGACAACTAATCTATTCTTCCCCCTTTTCCCTGTAGCCCTGCAAACTATTTCCTCTTCTGATAATTATCCAATTCCCTTTTGAAAGCCTTGATGGAAACTGCCTCTACTATGCTCTCAGGCAGTGCATTCCTGATCCTAACCACTCAATGCATTTAAGGAAAAGATTTTCCTCATGTCTCCTTTGGTTCTTTTGCTTATCATCTTAAATCTGTGCTCTCTGGTTCTCTATTCTTCCACAAATGGGAACAGTTTCTCACTATCTACTCCTTACGGACCGCTCGTGATTTTGACACCTCTGTCAAATCTCCTCTCAACCTTCTCTTTCCTCAGGAGAACAGCCCTAGCTTCTCCAATTTATTCACATAACTAAAGCCCCTCACACCTGGCCCATTCTTGTAATTTTTTCCTAAAGTGCAGTGCCCAGAATCGGACACATTACACCAGTTGAGACCAACCCAATGTTTTATAAAGGTTCATTATAACCTCCTTGCTGTTGTACTCAAACTAAAACTCAGCAGGTCTGACAGCATCTGTGGAGAGAACGAAAGAGTTAACGTTTTGAGTCCATGTGACTCTTCCTCAGAACAAGAAGCACTTTTTGTTTTTGTTTCAGATTTCCAGCATCCGCACTATTTTGCCTTTATTTTTGCTTTTGTACTCTGTGCCTCTATTTATAAAACCCATAGTTCCGTATGCCTTATTATCCTCTTTTTCAACCTCCTCTGCCACCTTCAACGATTTGTGCACATATAGCGCCAAGTCCGCATATAGAATTGTGTTCTTTATTTTATGTTACCTCACCTCGTTCTTCATACCAAAATGTATCATGTTCGTTCTAACTGTGAATTTTGTATTTGTTTAATTGCTGATCAGAGTGAGGCTGGAAGCAGATGTCTTGCCCTATTGTTGAGGCAGAGAGATGTGAACTGTACCCGCAGTCACTGGGGAAAGCTCAGGAACATAGGAGCAGGAGTCGGCCATTCAGCCCATCGAGCCTGCTCCATCATTCAGTACGATTATGGCTGGCCATCCACTTCAATGCCTTTTCCCCACACTATCCCCATATCCGTTTGTGTCATTGGTATTTAGAAATCTTGTTCCGGGGCCTTGTGAAAACGGTTTTGAGTTTGACGCAGCCTGATCACAAAGCTCTTGTCTACCTATTTCTGTATTACAGGGCACCTTAGCAGGGATCCTAATTGGACTGGCTCAGCTGAACTGCTCCGAGTTGAAGTTGAAGAGATTGTGTTACAGACATGGGTAAGAGTACATTCATTCCAAATAATGTCCCTTGGTTCTCATACCCTCTTCATCATTCTGAATTTGTCTGGCTGTGCCTGGATCTGCCACTTGGGTGGCAGCAAAACAACAACTCTTCTGGCTCCCTCTTGAGGTTATGGGGGTGGGGGGAGATGAGGCTAGTGACTCCCTATGGGTACCCTTCCAGATCCCTGTGGGTTGCCCCTCAGAGCAGGCTGTTCTCACTGTGGTATTAGTCAGTAACTATGCAGTGGTGGAAGCATTGTGGGATCAAGAGGTCACAACGTCATCTTGAGGTCAGCCAATGCGGCTTTGAAGGTCCAGGTGACCTCCAGGTTCAGCCTGTGATTCCATCCAAATCCAATTGGGTATCTCAGCATTCCTCATTCCGAGCTCAGTCCCCTTCCTGTGAAGGTTCAAGTTTCACATCCACTGAGCTCCACCATTGAACCTGTGCGGTCTTCTCTGCAGATTGCTGGGAATGGACAAGCTTATCTCCTATGCATTGAACGAATGGCTGACTGACATCAGAAAAAATCAGCTGCCCGGTATTCTCGGAGGCGTTGGACCCATGCACTCCTTGGTGCAGTTAGGTGAGTATTGTGATGCAAAGAACACTAAATAGCTCATAATGTCGGACAGATCATAAGTGGTTCCTTATTTTGAGGTCCAAGGAACTAACTATCCCTTGAGTTAGTCACTGTTGTCTGTTTTCAGTTCACACCCCATGACACTGAAACAATCACTAATGTTATAGTAATAAATGGATTCAAACTACAGGAACAGATTTATTACTAGAATATTAACTCTGAGCTAACAAATAATTAATTTGTAATTAAAATCATTCTTTAAAGAATTTAAGCATTTTAATTTTACCTGTTCTGAAAGTGGCAAGTGACATTTGTGCCAGGCAATGATCACCTCCAACATAAGAGAATCTAACCACCAGTTCTTGATACCCATTGTCATTACCATCTCTGAATCCCCTTATGTCAACATTCTGTGGGTTACCATTGACCAGAAACTGAACTGGACCAGCCATATAAATGTTGTGGCTACAAGAGCAGATCAGAGGTTGGGAATTCTGTGTCAAGTAACCCACCTCCTGAGTCCCCAAAGCCTTCTGCCATCTACAGGGCACAATTCAGGAGTGTGATGGAATATTCCCCATTTGCTTGGATGAGTGCAACTCCCTCAACACTTATGAAGTTCGACACCATCCAAGACAAGCAGCCCACTACATTGACACACAGTGTTGTATTCTTTGTGACAAGGAGATAGGGGAATGATAATCAATCAGAGAGAGTCAACCTGCACGCGAAGCAGTGTGAATTTACAAAGGGGATGTATAATTTGCCTTTCTTTTATGGATTGTATAAAGCTGTACAATTCGTAGCTAATCATATAGTGATTGGAGAGGGGGTTTGGATAAATATTCCATTTCATTCGGGGTGAGTGGGAAAAATTTTAAGCTCTGCAATAAATGGGAAATGGTTACAGAATATTCAACCAAGTGTGTTAATGACTTTCTGTTTCTTTGATTAGTACAAGGGCTGAGGGACCTGGTCTGGCTGCCCATAGAGCAGTATCGCCGCGATGGACGCATTGTGAGAGGCCTCCAACGAGGAGCAGCCTCATTCGGGACCTCCACTGCCATGGCCGCCCTAGAGCTGACGAATCGACTCGTACAGACTATACAGGTAACACAGATTGTTTACAGCAGGAGAGGGCCCTGGGAACTGACTGTTATTTGTCATCACTCTCTCTGATTCCACCAATCACACTTTTCTGTGGCACATCTAGTTGTTGAAGCAATGAATTGCATCGTTTTTTTTCATTTGTTTTTGGTGGGGGTGGGGCATTGCTGATAAAATTGACAATTATTACCCATCTCTAGTTGCCCTAAGTTGAGTGTCTTGTTTAGACACTCAATTAAGCCAATTAAGAGTCAACTGCATTGGTGTGAGACTGCAGTAACATAACAGCCAGACTGGTTAAACAGGGGTAGGTTTCCTTCCTGAAAGGACATTAATGAATCAGTTGGGTTTTTATGACAATCTGACAGCTTCCTGGTCACTCTTACTGAGGCCACCTTTTCCTTTCTAGATCTTTTACACCGAATTGAAATTTTTAAAACAGACAACAATGTGACTTGAAGTCAGATTTTCTGAATTAGTGTAGGCCCCTGTAATATCAGTGAAATACTCTACTGAATTTGTATGTATGTAAATACCCTGTAATTAAAATCATATTTTCGTGTATTAAGTATTTTATACCCTCCTGATGGTGTGGGTCCAGTAGTGCAATAGATTCTCTCATTGAAGGGAATTGGGTAATTTTTGCTGAAGTGAGGCACATTGGTTTGTTAAAATCCAGACCTTACTGGTCGATTGTTCTCAAACCTTATTTACCTTATTGTTTAATAATTGTCTGCACAATTTTAAATAGTTAATTAGGCCTGGTTATCATAGAACTCAGGATTACAGACTTTATACTCTCAAGCCCAAAACAAGCAGCAAGAAGCAGTGACAATTCGGGGCCATAAACGCGGCAAGAGTTCAGAGCCATAAAAATGGCGAGAGACAGCAAGAGCTTGGGCCATGAAAGCAACAAGAGTTCAGGGCCAGCTTATGGAGCTTGTGGACAGTCAGAGCCAAGTTTGGAAACAAAAATCGGGATTTGACATCACAGGAAAGTCCTAAGTTGAGTTGAGGTGTGTATTGCTGCTTAGGGACTGATTCTAAACAACTGGCAGATTAAAAATGATAGTAGTAGCAAGGGTAACTAATAAATAAAGAAATGGCAGGGTTGCTCCAACCTTGACAGTGCTCATCCTGTGCTATGTGGGGACTTCCAGGATATGTCCTGGATAACCATTTGTGCAGGAAGTGTTGTCAGCTGCAGCAGTTTGATCTCTTGAACTTGAGCAACAGCTGGCATCACTGCAGTGTACTTGTAAGGTCAAGGGCTTTGTGGATAGCACATTTATAGAAACGGCCGCCCCACAACATAAGGGTGTACAGGAAGGGAGGGAATTGGTGACCACCAGGCAGTCAGAAAGGAACAGGCAGGTAGTGTAGGAGTCTCCTGAGTGCATCCCACTCTCCAACTAGTATTCAGCTCTGAATATTGATGAGAGTGATGGTTCATCTGGGGAGTGCATCCAGAGCAAAGTCCATGGCAACACAGGTGGCTCAGCCCTACCAGGGGGTACAAGGAAGATGGGAAGAGCTATAGTGATAGGTGATTCAATAGTTAGGAGAATAAACAGGTGTTTCTGTGGCCACAGATGTGAATCCAGGATGGTGTGTTGCCTCTGGGGCCAGGGTCAAAGATGTCACTGAGCGACTGCAGAGCATCCTGAGGAGGGAGGGTGAACAGCCAGCAATTTTGGTCCACATTGGTATGAACAACATTGGTAGAAAGAGTGATGTGGTCCTGCAGTCAGATTTTAGGGAGCTGGGTAGAAAATTAGTGAGCAGGAACTCAAAAGTAGCAATCTCTGGATTACTCACAGTGCCACACACAAGTGAGTATGGAAATAGGAAGATTAAGCAGATGTATGTGTGGTTGGAAAGATGGTGCAGGAGGAAGGGCTTTAGATTCTTAGGGCATTGGTACTCGGCCTTGGGGAGATAGGACTATACAATCCCTAAATAGAGCTGGGACTGAGTTCCCTGTGGGCTATTTCGCTAGTGCTTTTTGGGAGGGTTTAAATGAACTTGGCAGGGGCGTGGAAGCCAAGAGATAATATCAGAGAGGAATTCCAAGATGCACAGAATACTGGGAGAGAGAGTCTGCACTAGAATAAGTTAATAGGTGAGGTCAGAGTAATGGAGAAAGTAGTGAGCTCTAAGTCAGAGTTACTGTGCATGCATGGAGTGCAGATATGATTGGATACAAGGTATTCGGGAAAGATAGGAAAGGAAGAAAGGAGGAGGAATGGCGATATCGCTTAAGGAGAACATTGCAGTGCTGGAGAGAGAGGACATCGCAGAGAGATCAAGGACAGAATCTATTTGGAACAAAAAAGGTGCAATTACATTGCTCGGTGTAGTCCATAGGCCACTAACTAGAGGGAAAGTTGTAGAGGAATGTTATGGCACAGCTGATGGTAAATGCTGAGCTGCTCAAATCCCAAAGGGAAAATTGAAACAACTGCCACAACTGTTTTGCAATTTGTATAAATTTCGAGATCCGTGCCTTGAATTCAGTAGTAATAGGACCACCAAGTCTTATAGGTTTCTTACAAAACTAAATTAAACCTTTATTAATAGAAGAAATGATTTTAAGCACACACATGGATCTACAAATTATTACTATGATAACTTGAAAATCCCCTAGTTAATCTAACTCCCAGTTAAACTTTGGTTAAGGCAATAGTAAGACACACAGATTTTAAAAGACCCAGGCAAAGAAACACAATACCCTGAACAATCCAATTCGAAGTGAGTTTTCTTAACTTCAGCTCTTTGTAGTCAGCAGCTTGAGGTGTAGATGCTGGAGGTTTTTCACACTTGTAAGATCTTAGAATGCCTGCCCTTACGCACAGCATTTGCTCCTGTATACATATTTTCCCCTTTGAATGCAAATTCCCATTGTTTCACTATGTGTTTGGACTTTACCTCTCTGATAATAATCTCGCATAGTAACAATTTTTACCAGTAATCTTTGGAAAAAGTAAACACAGTGTTTCTGAACTTCACCTGGCTAGGTGACACATTTCACCCCTCCTTTGAAATCAATCTAGTCTGGTTTATTTAAAAATGCAAATGTTCCCTTTACACCTCAGAGTCATAGAGGTCTACAGCACAGAAAAAGGCCCTTTGGCCCATCGAGTCTGCGCCAGTCAAACAAGTACCTAACTATTCTAATGCCATTTTCCAGCACTAGGCCCATAGCCTTGTATGCCATGGCATCGCAAGTACACATCCAAATACTTCTTAAATGTTACGAGGGTTTCTGCCTCTACCACCCTTTCATGCAGCAAGTCCCACATTCCCACCACCCTCTGGGTGAAAAAATTCTTCCTCATATCCCCTCTAAACCTCCTGCCCCTTACCTTAAATCTATGCCCCTGGTTATTGATCCCTCCACCAAGGGGAAAAATTCCTTCCTGTCTACGTCTATGCCTACACCTATGTCTACCTACATAACATTTCAAACCTCGCTTATCTTCCAATACATCAAAGCCTTCAGAATAGCTGCCTTTAATTCAATGAAGTCACGTGCATGCACTCGCGCGCACACAGACACAGACCCCACTATTATTCTACTTTACAATAAATTCCAATAAAATTATGAGAATTATTATATCTTCCTGACAAGGAACAAATTTGCAAGGAAATTACAGAGGGGTACAAAAATTATAGAGTAGCTATAATGGGGAACTTTGATTTTCCCAGTCTATATTTGAATAATTAATGTAAAGGGTAGTGAGGGGAAAGAGTTCCTAGAATGTGTTCATGAAACTTTTCTTCAGTATGTTTCCAGTCCAATGAGAAAGGAGGCATTGCTAGAACCTGATTCTTGGGAATGAGGTGGACCAAATGGATCAGATATCTGTAGGAGAGCATTTTAGCGGAAAATGATCATTGTATCATAAGGTTTAGGCTGGCTATGGAGAAAGAACAATCCAGAGTAAGAATAATTAACTGGGGGAAAGCCAACTTCAGTGCGATAAGAATAGATCTGGGCCGAATAAACTGGAGTCAAAGGTTGGCAGGGAAAATGGTAGTTGAGCAATGGGCTACCTTCAAAGAAGTAGTATTCCAGGCAAAGTTGAGGTAAATTCCTTTGAAAGGGAAAGATAGGGCAAACAAATCCAGAGTTCCCTGGATGACAAAAGAGATATAAATGAAAGTAAGGAAGAAAAAGTGTGCTTATGACAGGTGTCAGGTAGAAAATATGTTTGAAAATCAAACTGAATATAGAAAGTTCAGAAGGAGGTTAAAAAAAGAGAGAAGCAAAGAGCAAGTATGAAAAGAGACTGGCAGTTAACATAAGAGGATATCCTAAAGTTTTCTATAGGCATAGAAACAGTAAAAGGGTGGTAAAAGGAGGAGTAGGACCAATTAGGGACCACAAAGGGGAATTGCACATGAGGGCAGAGGGTCTAGGTGAGATATTGAATGAATACTTTGCATCTGTCCATACCAAGGAAGAAGATACTAACCAGGTCATAGTGAAAGAGGAGGTAATTCAGACGTTTGAAGCGGTTAAAATTGATGAGGAGGAGGTATTGGAAAGGCTGTCTATACTTAAAGTTGATAAAGCACTGAGGAAGTGAGAGTGGAAATTACGGAGACACTGCCATGATTTTTCAGTCTTCCTTAGACTTGGGGGCGGTGCCAGAGGACTGGAGAATTGCAAACATTACACCTTTTTTTGAACAAGGGTGTAAAGATAAGCCCAGCAACTACAGGTTAGCCAGTTTACCTTTGGGGAGAAACTTCTAGGAACAGTAATTCAAGACAAAATTAATAGTCTCACGGACTATTGTGGGCTGATTAAAGAAAGCCGTCATGACCGCCTTGATGGCAAATATTGTTGAACCAACTTGCTGGAGTTTTTCGAAGAAGCAACGGAGAGGGTTGACGAGGGCAATGCAGCTGATGTGGTGTACATGGACTTCCAAAAGACGTTTGATACAGTGCCATACAACAGATTTGTGAGAAAAGTTATATCTCATTGTATAAAAGGGACAGTAGCAACATGGATATGGAATTGGCTGAGTGACAGGAAACAGAGAATAATGGTTAATGGATGTTTTTCAGGCTGGAGGAAGATTTGTAGTGGAGTTCCCCAGGGGTCGGTATTGGGACCCTTGCTTTTCCTGATGTATATTAATTACCTAAACCATGGTGTACAGAGAACAATTTCAAAGTTTGCAGATGATGGGGAACTTGGAAGCATTGTGCACTGTGAGAATGATAATGTAGAACTTCGAAGGGACATAGGTTTGTCTGTTGGGTGGACAGGTAGCAGAAGAAGTTCAATGCAGAGAAATGTGAAGTGATTCATTTTGGTAGGAACATGGAGAGACAATAAAAAATAAAGGGTACAATTCTAAGGGGGTGCAAGAGCAGAGGGACATGGGTGTATGTGTGCATAAATCATTGAAGGTGGCAGGGCAGGTTGAGAGAGTGGTTAATAGAACATACAGTACCCTAGACTTTGTTAATAGTGGCATAGAGTGCGAAAGCAAGGATGTTATGTTGAACTTGTATAGGACACTAGTTCAGCCTTAGCTGGAGTATTGCGTCCACTTCTGGGTGGCGCATTTTAGGGAGGATATGTATGCATTGGAGAGAGTGCAGAAAAAATTCATGAGAATAGTTCCAGGGATGAGGAACTTCAGTGATGAAGATAGATTGGAAAAGTTGGGACTGTTTGCCTTGGAGAAGAGGAGGCTGAGAGGAAATTTGAGAGAGGTATTCAAAATCATGAGGGGTCTGGACAGAATAGATGAGGAGAAACTGTTCCCATTCATGAAAGGATTGAGAATGAGAGGGTACAGATTTAAAGTAATTGGTAAAAGAAGCAAAGGCACTGAGGAAAAAAATTTTCATGCAGTGATTGGTGAAGGACTGGAATTGACTGCCTGAGAGTGAGGTGGAGGCAGGTTCAATTGAAGCATTTAAAACGGAATTAGACTGTCTCTCTGCCCCCCTCTCTCCCTCCATCTCTGTTTGTCCCTCTGTCTCACCACCACCTTCTGAAGGGCAAATAGGGATGGTCAATAAATGTGAACAAATAAAAAAAACCACTGGGTCTAACTGGAACACACCAACTGCAGAGATCTGCCCGATTCACCCCGCACCAAGGATCAAACCTGGAACAATTTGCTCTGAATGGCATTGCACCACAATCTTTTTTTTTATTTGTTCATGGGTTCTGGATTTTGCTGCCTGGGCCAGCATTTATTGCCCATCCCTAGTTGCCCTTGAGAAGGTGGTGGTGAGCTACCTTCTTGAGCTGCTGCAGTCCATGTGGTGTAGGTACACCCACAGTGCTGTTAGGGAGGGAGTTCCAGGATTTTGACCCAGTGACAGTGAAGGAACCATCTACAAAACTCAGGAAAGCTAATGAGCAGCTTAAAAAAAACCTGACAGCCCAGCAACTGTAAACAAAGACTGCCTAGTACAGAGAGGTGACAATCCCAGTCATTAACTGAAGAGTTTTGGCAGAGTAAATAATGGGAAACTGTTTCCAGTGGTGGGAGGGTCAGTAACCAGAGGATGGGGATTTAAGGTAATTGACAGAAGAACCAGAGGCAAGATGAGAATTTTTTTTTACGCAGCGAGTTGTTGTGATCTGGAATGTGCTGACCGAAAAGGTGATAAAAGCAGATTCAATAGTAAGTCTTGAAAGGGAATTGGATAAATACTTGAAGGAGAAAAAATTGCAGGGCTGTGGGGAAAGAGCGGTGGGAATTGGGACTATTTGGATAGCTCATGGATAGTGGTACAGGAATGGCCTTATTCTGTTTTTCATGCTACAAGTGGGACTGGACCCAATACTTTTGCCACCAGCTTCTTTAAACTCCCAACTGACTGCAGAAAGTGCTATCACAATGAGGTTTTATTTTAAGCATGTTATCCATTCTTGCAGTGTAGACCTACCCCTCCAGCTTCCGAAATCCATCGCAAGCCAATGTGTGTGCGTGGCCCTGACTGTTAAAATAACTCCTTTATTGTTTTAACAGCAGATTCGAAAATCTAGAGAAGTTATAACATGTCTGACAATTAACTGCACTTATTATTGTTCTAAAACATTCACTTTAGAACTACATGCAGAGCAGTTTACACAGCCTGCATCTGGAAACCAGTGCTTAAAGAACTTCCCATGATTAGTGAGCAATCGCTGATCCAAAATATTGACAGTGCTGTGCCTTGAAGAAAGCAAAAATTCCTAACTGAGCTTTGCTTTGTACCTGTCCTTTGTACTATTTGAGAAACAAGCTTTCATTATCTAATTCTTGCTGAGCTTAACTTTGTTGGGTGTTTTATTACCCAATGGCCACTGGACATATAACAATAGAGGTCTCACGTTCTGGTTAATATCCTGGTGAATTGTCCTGCCACATTGTTGACGGTTTCATCCTTCATCAATCTATGTTTCTGATCTTTGCTCTTCCTGAACAATGTTTTTTTTTCTCCTGGACTGTTGTTATGATCAAAAATAAGATTTCACCATTCACAGGTCAAGCCAAATATGATTTACTCACATGGCTTAATCATAATTGTTACTTTAGCTGTTTTGTTCAGTAAATCCAGTAGATAGATTTCTTTACTCCGTCAGCGGTTAGATTGTGGAACTTGCCACTGTAGGAAGGGTTGAAGCAAATAGCTTAGATACTTTCAAAAACTAGAAACTAGATGAGTACATGAGGGAAAAGGGAATAGAAAGATATACTGAAAGGCTGAGATAAAACAGGTGGAAGGTGAGGAGGCCATGTGGAGTATAAACATCAGCACAGTTTGGGCCTGGTATTCTGTTTTCTGTGCTGTTTATTTTTTGTGGTTCAGTGCATGCACCAAAATGTTACTTCTACTGAATACTGCCACTTCTTCACATTGGTGGGGATGCTTAAAATGTGCACATAATTTGAGTCTGTCAGGCACCAAACGAGCAGCAAGAACAGAAACCTTTAAACACAGACTCTCTGCACAAAATTCAGACAGTCGGCAACTGTACACACAGACTGCAGATGTTTTGTTTTGACTTTGGCAGGCAGCAGCTGAGACAGCCTATGACATGGTTTCCCCGGTTCCTACTACACCTACTTTGATGAAGACCAAGCGCATCTCTCAACACCGATTGGCCCATCAACCTGTCGATCTACGCGAAGGAGTGGCTAAGGCGTATGATGTAGTGAAAGAGGTGAGGTGACAGTGTTTTCTAAGTTATGGCAGTAATTTGTATCTGTTGGTATAACCCAGAACTACAATTAAATGTGTTGCAATAACATGGATAATGTTATCATCAGAAAATCCCTATCCTCTCACTTCAATGTAGACATGTGGACCAAAGCGACGGAGACGTCTGGTCAATCACCTTTATCACGAAAATATAAACCAAAGATAAGCAGTACTTGAAATAGTCATCTTAATACTCATGTTGGGAGTTTGTGAACTAGGCCCTCTAACTGCTTGCTGTATCTCCAAGACAGTTAGAGCCCCATAGTTCACTGGTGTTGCTGTATCTTTGCACAGTTTAGTACATAGGCAGACTCACAGTAAGCAAGGCTAGAAGGCAAGCCACTCGCAGTATGTAAGTACGCCCTCAATAGCTAGGCAATTAAGCTAATGCAGGCAATAAGGTTAAAATGCAGGCAAAATGAGTATGTAAATATGCCAGTAATTCAAAAGGTTAGTATGTAAGTACGCCCTCAGTCACCTTTCCCTTCTCACTCACATGCACTGTGGCTCAATCAGTTAATTAGCCTTTCTCTCACTTGAACATCTGCTCAGCTCTTAATTCTCATAGAACATAAAGAATAGGAGCTGGAAAAGACCATTTAGTCTTGCTGCACCATTCAACAAGACCATGGCTGATCATCTATCTCAACTCTATCTTCTAGCTCTATCCCAATATCCCTTAGTTCCCAAAAATCCATCAATCTCTGTCTTGAATATACTGATGACGAGCACCCACAACCCTCTAAGGTCGAGAATTCCAAAGATTCACAACCCTCTGAGTGAAAAAATTTCTCCTCACCTTAGTGTCAACTGTGGCTCAGTGGGTAGCACTCTTGCCTCTGAGTCAGAAGGATATGAGTTCAAATCCCACCCAAGAACTTGAGCACAAAAATCAAGGCTAACACACCAGTGCAGCATTACTGTTTGAGGTGCCAACAATGAGATGTTAAGCTGAGGGCCCTGTCTGCCCATAAAAGGTCCCATGGCACTCTTGAAGAAGAGCACGAGGGTTATCCCCAGTGTCCTGGCCAATGTTTATTCCTCAGTCAGCATCACAAAAACAGATTATCTGGCCATTATCACATCGCTGCTTGTGGGAACTTGCTGTCTAAATTGGCTGCTGCATTTTATTACAACAGTGGCTACACTTCAAAAATAATTCATTGGCTGTATAGCACTTTTGAGATGCCCACTGGTCATTAAAGGCTCTATAAATGTAAATTCCTTTTTTACCTTTTCTCATCTCAGTCTGAAATGGCCTACCTCTTATCCCAAGATTGTGATCCCATCCCCCATCTCAGTTCTAGACTCCATCTTTCTTGTCATCTCATTGTAGAACTGTTTCTGCCTGAATTTCTCAACGATATACTCCCAGTACTCAAAGCATTCGCCCACCTTGCAAAACCTAAAATCGCCATCACTATTATTCTATTTTACTTAGTATTCCCAGCACTTCCTCATAATCCCAGGTCCAGTGCCAGGGAGTGTTCACACCAGGTAACAGACAGCTGAGTGATTTAGAACATAAGCATGTTTAGGAACAGACAAAGGTCATTAGGCTGAATAATCCTCTCTCCTGTCATGAATCAACGGTCCTTCTCCCCATATCCCTCAATTCCTATGACCCACCTTCTCCCTATATCTCTCAGTTCCCACAACCCATCTTCTCCCCATATCCCTCAATCCCCACCGACCCACCTCCTCCCCAAACCCCTTGTCACGAAACGATCATATTTTTCATAATATTGTTGGGGGATGTTGTAAAATAGGCTTGCGCCTCTGTGTGTGTGTGGATAGTCCTGTCTGTGTGGCTGATTTAATTAAATTAGAGATGGATAGACTGTAAGGTAGAAATTATCAAGAGTTATGTGTAAAAAGGGCATTTGAAATGCTAATGAGTGAACGAGGGTAAAGTCAACAGATAGGGTGTGAATGAAATTTGCATTTTAAGATAAATGGAAGGGTGTTTGGTTTTCAAAGAGACATGGTAGGATGTTTACAACTAGCAAGATAAATAAGGTAGGTTATTACGTTGATTTTTCCCAAAAGTGCTGACCGCAATGACAACATAAAAGATTTTTATATTATGGGAAAAGTAAATTCCAAAGATGATGGCAATTTCAGATTAAAGAGGAAGAAATATATTTAAAGAAGGATTGGAAGGCTATGTGGGTGGCCACGTAATATCTGAAAGGTACACCAGGTGAAACAGACTTGGGGTAAAACCTCTAGCCACTTTGCAGAAGTCTGGTGTTCCAGTAACCAAAGTTGTGTTCAAAGCCATTGGAATTCCACTGTCGAGTGGGTGCTTGTGGTAACCTTGCTGGATTATCTCTATATATTTAAAATCTATTTTGAGCTGTTGCCTTAAAAGGGGTGTGTAGTTGGGAGTATGGTTAACTAGGAATTTTGGGAATTGTTATAATATTAAGTAACTGTGTAATTGTAATCTTGTGTATGTGTTTTATTCTTTTCTTTTGTTAATGTTTTAATTTAATGTTTAAAATCTCTAAAGGTGTTAGTGGACTCCTTACTTCTGAATTCAGTGCACAAATCTTCTTGTAATAAATACAAATGCAAAACCATTGTGATAGTATGGCCAAGTTTCCCTTGTGGATTTGGTCAGCCTGGCAAATACCACCTACAGTATCATAACACCCTGAATCCCTACAGACCCACCTCCTCCCCATATCCCTCAACCCCATGGAGGTTTCCAATTTGAAAGGGCCAAGGCTGTGTAAGATTTTAACAAGAACTGTCTCTTCCCTTGGTGTGATCTTTCAGTGATTAGTTGTTCTGTGTTTTATGTGCAGGGATTCACAGACACAGCTCATATCATCTATGAGACTGCAACACGGGAGCATGAGCAGAGGGGTATGACGGGGGCAGTGGGAGGCGTGTTGCGGCAAATCCCGCCAGCAGTGGTGAAACCGTTAATCGTGGCGACAGAGGCCACCTCCAATGTTCTCGGTGGAATGCGAAACCAGATCCAACCGGATGCCCGTCAGGAAGAGTCCCAGAAGTGGCGTCTCGGCGACCAGTAGCCATACAGAAACTTCAATTTCTTGGGAAAGAGGAAAAGAAACATTAATGAAGCCTTGAGATCCTGGTGCTTGGACCCAGCTGGGAGTCACTATGCACCACACTTTCCTGCCTGTATATTTTGGTCTCACTTAGTTCTGTGAAGTTAAAAACAAAACAAGCAATGTCCATAAGATGAGCTGTAGCTTTAAATAAGTTGACTGATCTGGTGGCTGCATAGAATATTCCCTGGTTTATTTTAGAGATGGCATGGAGATATATTTTTGCAAAACAACATTGAATGGTGTGACTGCCTCAGTGAGGATTCTGCTGCTCCTCTCAGTTCAGTAACATTGTGGGATTGAGACCATTATCGAATGGATAAACTGAGGATTGCACGCCCACAAGCTGCGAGGAATGTCTTGTGGCTTTTTTCTTGCATTGACTTAGAAGCATGGGTGCCAGTTATTCTTCTCTCATTCTAGCCCAGATGCCTGTGACTGCCATGTCCCCCAAACCTGCTTAACAACCTGCAACTTCCCATGGTTCTCAAGCCCATTGTTCAGGCTCTTAATGACTCAAAACAGAATAGGCTTTCTGTTGCTATGCACTGTTTAATCAGCTATTAGACAATCTGAGGAATGTGTTGCTTAGATCTTTTGCTGCAAAGGATTTGGATTGAATTACAGGTGTGTAGTAAATTCCTCATTCTTATCTCTTCTCTAATGGCGTCATGTGCCCCGGTACTGCAGTGACAAAGCAGCTCCAGCACATTGAAAAGATAGGTAACGCAAGTCACACAGCTTGAGCAGTTGCAATATTGATCGGAGCTTGGGACCAAGTTGTCTGAACACCTTGAGAGGTGAAAAATATAAAAACTCATATGTATGTTTTGGGGGGGTTTTGGCAGAGAGAGGAAATGAGGGGAGGGACATATGACTGTCCAGTAGCTGCCAATACAAAATGTTCTGGTTCTCTTGGGGAAACGTCACCATTCTCGAGCCTCTGCCATGAGTTGCCCTCAATCAGCTGTGGAAACATTAGCTTCCCCCATATTATGGCAGGAAACGAGCACTGTACCATTTACATTTATTATATCCCAAGGCATCATTCGTATCTGCCCCATGCAACCAAGCGCAAGCTCACATTCAGCATCCAGTGTACCTGGGAATGTTCTCTCAGTATTGAAAGTTTAATACCCTTTCCTCCCTTGCAACAAATTAAAGCAAATTAAACCTGTAATAGAAGCAACAGGGAGTGAACTTGGCAGAGGAAGGGCTGAGTTTCCCATAGGAACTGGGGTAAATGGTGACGGTGTTTCAGGCCCTTGACATCCTAGAATTTCCTCATTTCAATTTTTTTTACCTTCAGTGTAAAACTATGTTGCATTAGTAATCTGGTGTCAGACAGCTAAACCTGTTGCTCTCTCCATTACCTGTCTGCACTTAGATTAACCCACTGAGAAGGAGCTGATACAGCTGCCTGGTAACTAATCGGCATATCCTTCAGATGGACTTCCCTTCATAATACAGTGCAGAGAAAGGTCGCTTCCTGCTCTTCAACCGTAGCATTTTGTAGGAGAGAGAGAGAGAAAGATAAATTATTTTATTATTTGATATTTTTTGGTGCTATCGATTTCCTTCGGCCAGCATTGGGTTGAAAAGGAAGAGTGGCAGGTGACCAGTACTGTTAGGGACGTAGAGCGTAGACACGGGTTAGGAGCAATTGTCCAATTAATTCTCACTCCTGCACCCCTACTGGCTGGATTATTATTCTCCTCTCTACCTGCTCCCGTCAATAGGGCCTGTTGCCCAGAAGGCTTTTCCCTAAATTAAAGGTGCAGCATACTGCTCGCAGTTGCCATTATGATCCGGAGTATTGTTTTTAAAAATTGCTCGGCAAAAGCAGAACCTAGGATGGGATATGGTTGGAAAACCACCTCATTCCCTGCCACAGAGAACATTTTTTAAAAATGTAGAGTAAGAATTAGAAACCTGACTAACTGACCCGAACTTATGTATTGCACTTGCTTTTCAAAACTTGCTGTTAAAAATTAACTTCCTTGCATTGTCACTGTGGTCTGTGGATACTGCTGCAAATACTGAGTCGGATTGTTAACATTTTTGTTGCTTTGTATAAATTTTTAATTTCTTTTGTACAGCAGGTTATAAAACCTTTTGTGAGTTTACTTAGAATTTCCTGTTACCATAACAACTGTACATATTTCTGAATAATGTTGCTGTGGGTGTATCATAGCGATGGTTATGAAGGAATGTACCATAGTCAATGTACTTAAAAAAGGGAAGAAAATAAATAATGCACAGTCTTGTGTGTATGTGTACATTATCCTGCTTTGCTGTCTGTTGCCTTGCATAGTGACAGATTAAGTTATACTGCTTTGAATGACACACTAATGCTTCAGCTCCTGGGTCTGACACAGCAACTCAGAGGTAATCTTCCCAGATTCCCAGAGGCTGGGCATCAGGAAGACCCAGTCACCTCCAGTAAGTACAAGATTAGAGCAGTTTCACAGGCGACATTATACGTTATGGGTTACGGAGCAGAAGGAGACCATTCAGCCCACTGTGCCTGTTGTGAAAGATTTAAAGTATCTTCGGGTCTGTTTAATAGTTTGAAGCTGACTCCGTGTTGGTAACAGTTATGTTTTTAAGGAAAAGTGGGAATTAATACACACATCTGAGCAGCAGTTTAAGGAACAATTAAGAATGGCATTTTTCGGTTGATGTTTCAGAAGAAGGCATGGCCGATTCCTCGTGCATTCTTATCAATTTGCTAGTGCACATGTCTGGAACATAGGAACTTAGGAGCAGGAGTAGGCCATTCAGCCCTAAAAACCTGCTTTGCCATTCAATACAATCATGGTTGATCTAGTTGTGGTCTCAACTCCACTTTGCTCTGCCCTCTATAACCCTTGACTCCCTTGACTATCAAAAATCTATCTAACTCAGCCTTGAATAAATTCAATGACCCAGCCTCCACTGCTTTCTGGGGAAGAGAATTCCACAGACTAATCACCCTCAGAGAGAAAAATATTTCTCCTCATCTCCGTCTTAAATGGTAGACCTTATTTTTAAACCGTGTCCCTTAGTTCTCATGTCTCCCATAAGTGGAAACATCCTCCTGTAATCCACCCTATCAACTCCCCTCAGGATCTTACATGTTTCAATAATATCACCTCTCGTTCTTCTCGACTTGAAGGCAATCAGGCAGAGTCAACATGGTTTTGTGAAAGGGAAATCTTGTTTAACCAATTTACTGGAGTTAGTTGAAGGAATTACGTGTGCTGTGAATAAAGGGGAACCGGTTGATGTACGGTACTTAGATTTAAAAAGGAATTTGATGAGGTGCCACATCAAAGGTTATTGCAGAAAATAAAAATTCATGGTATACGGGGTAACATATTGGCATAGAAAGAAGATTAGCTGGCTAACAGGAAGCAGAGAGTTGGCATAAATGGGTCTTTTTCTGGTTGGCAGGATGTGACGAGTGGTGTGCCACAGGGATCAGTGCTGGGGCCTCAACTTTTTATAATTTATAGGGACCAAAGGAATGGTTGCTAAATTTGCTAAATGACACAGATAGGAAAGTAGTTGTGAAGAGGACGTAAGGAGGCTGCAAGTGACAAAGTTAGGTTAAGTGAGTTGGCAAAGATCTGGCAAATGGAGTATAATGTGGGCAAATGTGAAATCGTTCATTTTGGCAGGAAGAATAAAAAAGCTTATCTACATGGTGAGAGATTGCAGAGCTCTGATAATCAGAGGGATCCAGGTGTCCTAGTACATGAATCACAGAAGGTTAGTATGCAGGTACAGCAGGTAATTAGCAAAGTTAAGAGAATGTTATCATTTATTGTGAGGGGAATTCATTACAAAAGTAGGGAGGTTATGCTTCAGCTGTACAGGGCATTGGTGAGACCACATCTGGAGTATTGTGTATAGCACTGGTCTCCTTATTTAAAGAAAGATGTAAATGTGTTAGTCTTGTAAACCTCTGAACTGCTTCTAATACCAGGAATGGGCAGGTTGTCCAATGAGGAAAGGCTGGACAGGTTAGGCTTGTATCCGCTGGGATTTAGAAGATTAAGAGGCAACTTGATTGAAACCTTTAAAATCCTGAGGGGTCTTGACAGGGTGAATGTGGAGAGGATGGTTTCCTATTGTGGGAGAATCCAGAACTAGGGGGTCACTGTTTAAAAATAAGAGGTCGCTCATTTAAGACGGGTGAGGAGAAATTTTTTCTCTGAGGGTTGAGTCTTTGGAACTCTCTTCCTCAAAAGGCAGTAGAAGCAGAAGCTTTGAATATTTTTAAGGCAGAGCTGGATAGATTCTGGATTAACAAGGGGGTTAAAGGTTATCGGGGGCAGGCAGGAATGTAGGGTTGAGGTTACGTTCAGATCAGCCATGATCTTATTGAATGGCAGAGCAGGCTTAAGTGGCCTACTCCTGCTCCTAATTTGTATGTTTATATGTAAACTCCAATGGGTACAGGTCCAACCTGTTCAATCTTTCCTCATAAGATAAGGCCAAATCCCAGGAATGAATCAAGCAAACCTTCTCTGAACTGCTAATGTAATTATATACTTTTTTCAAATGACCAAAACTGCACACAGTATTCCAGATATGGTCTCACCAATGCCCTGTACGCTGCAGTAAAACTTCCCTATTTTTTATATTATCCTTACAATAAATGCCAACATTCCATTTGCCTCCCTAATCACTTGCTGTACCTATGTAAGATTTTGATAATACTAATTTTTAGGGTTCTATGTTGGTCTGAACTAACATCTATGGATTTTATTTTTAATTACTTTTTAAATGGTTCAATTCAAATTTCTACTAGTTGGGACACTTTACAGGCTGGCAGCTGTTGTTTGTGACAAACTACACTTAAAGCCATAAATCTATTAAGTTGCCTGAGGGTCTGGGTTCAGCAGTTGTATGTTGTCTTAATTGTATTGTGGGCAATTAAAAGTCTTTTTTATCAGCTTTGAAGAAATGGCTGAAAGGGAACTTACTTAGGATGAAAACAAAAAACTACTGCGGATGCTGGAAATCCAAAACAAAAACAGAATTACCTGAAAAAACTCAGCAGGTCTGGCAGCATCGGTGGAGAAGAAAAGAGTCGATGTTTCGAGTCCTCACAACCCTTCAACAGAACTGATGATAGTTCTGTTGAAGGGTCGTGAGGACTCGAAACGTCAACTCTTTTCTTCTCCACCGATGCTGCCAGACCTGCTGAGTTTTTCCAGGTAATTCTGTTTTTACTTAGGATGACACTATCTTTAAACAAAACCCATGCATTGATTTAATTGATTAACCATATATGTAGGGCTGAGCTTCTGTATTAGAGAGAAACTTTCTGTTTTGACATTATGGTAGGAAGTGTTAACATTTGTTCTTAATAACTTTAGTATTTTTGGCACTTGGATTTAAAAATGTTGAAGAGGATGTGACATTGTTTATAATTGCTCTGTATCCATAGGATATGTGTCATTTATTCACAATGGAATGTAAACTCTGGGAGCCCATGGAACAAGGGATTAACATTTGTCTTCAGTCGACATGGCTCTAGTTACTGAGGTGGGATGACACCAGATGACCTGCACCCTAAGCCAATGGAAGAGGTGAATTTGGATTATTTCTAAATAAGCGATTCTGAAATAATGAGAAGTGGAGATAAAAGTTGGAAAATCTGAGTCTTTGTTGGCACAGTTTTTATCGTGGTTCCTTTGGTATGATTCTTCAGAGACACAGTTCGCCATCATTTCTGAGACAGAAGAAGAGACATTGCCTGTGCTGGCAACAATCAAGGAATCCTAGGAATTTAAGGAATAAGAGACTTCCATGTTGTCTTCACTGTTTTTTGTTAAGTATATGTAAAAGTTTGCTTAATAAATTCTACTTGATTCATAAATACTAGTTATTCATAACAAAAACAGAATTACCTGGAAAAACTCAGCAGGTTTGGCAGCATCGGCGGAGAAGAAAAGAGTTGACGTTTCGAGTCCTCATGACCCTTCAACAGAACTGAGTAAAATTAGGAGAGGGGTGAAATATAAGCTGGTTAAAGGGGGGGGTTGGGGGAGAGAGTGGGGGTGGGGGGGGGGGGCCGGTGGTGGTTGTAGGGACAAGCAAGCAGTGATAGGAGCAGATAATCAAAAGATGTCACAGACAAAAGAACAAAGAGGTGTTGAAGGTGGTGATATTATCTAAGAGAATGTGCTAATTAAGAATGGATGGCAGGACACTCAAGGTACAGCTCTAGTGGGGGTGGGGTGAAATAAGACTAACGGCATAAAAGGTATAAATTTTAAAATAATGGAAATAGGTGGGAAAAGAAAAATCTATATAAATTATTGGAAAAAACAAAAGGGAGGGGGAAGAAACGGAAAGGGGTTGGGGATGAAGTTCATACATACCTTGTTAGGCCAGGTCCAGCTGAGGACCCTAGTGTTAGAAATTAAGATTTCAGAACTTAGAGATTTTAATTACAAGGGTTTTATACCTCAAAACCCTAAAATCTTACACCATACTATTTGTATTTCACATATCAGGACACCCAGATCCCTCTGCACCACCAAGTTCTGCAATCTCTCTCCATTTAGAATATATACTGCTTTTCTATTCTTGCTGCTAAAGTGAACAAGTTCACATTTTCCCACAGTATACTCCATCTGTCAATACCCCACTCACTTAACCTGTCTATATCCCTTTGCAGACTCTCTACCCCCCTCTTGACAATTTACTTTCCTACCTATCTTGGTCATCAGCAAATTTATCTACCATACATTTGGTCCCTTCATCCAAATCATTGATGTATATTGTAAATAGTTGAGACCCAGCACTGATCCCTGTGGCACTCCACTTGTTACAGCATGCCAACCCAAAAACAACCCATTTATCCCTACACTGCTTTCTGTGAGATAACCAATCCTTTATCCGTGCTAATATGTTACCCGCTACACCATGTGATCTTATCTTGTGTAGTAATCTTTGATGTGGCATCTTATTGAATGCCTTCTGCAAATCAAAGTATTCCACATCTACTGGTTCCCCTATGCCCGCCTTGCTTGTTATGTCCTCAAAAAACTCGAATAAATTAGTTAAACATGATTTCCTTTTCACAAACCCAGGTTGACTCTGCCTGATCAAATTATGATTGTCAAAGTATCCTGCTGTAGCCTTCTTGATAATGGATTCCAGCAATTTCCCTATGACAGAAGTTAGGCTAGCTGACCTGTACCTTTCCACTTTCCATCTCCCTCCTTTCTTGAATAAAGTTGTTGCATTAGCTATTTTCCAATCCACTGGGACCATTCCAGAACCTAAAGAATTTTGGAAGATTATAACCAATGCCTTTACTATCTCTGCAGACACTTCTTTTAAGGCCCGAGAATGCAGGTCATCTGGTTCTGGGAACTTGTCAGCCTTTAGGTTTAATAGTTTTCCCAGCACCTTTCCATGGTGATTGTTTTAAGTTCCTCCCTCCCATTCACCGCTTGATTTTCAAGTATGTTTGGGAAGGTTTCTAAGTCTTCTACAATGAAGACAGACACATGTCATGCCAATAAGACATGACAGGAAATCAAAGCTGTTTTTGAAAACTTTTTTGTTGCTATTTTTAAATAGACTTTTGCTGAACCGCAAGATGGTTGCTATAGTCACATGACTCAATATTGGCCATCTGTTCTAGAAGCTTCTAACAGAGATTACAAGAACAAAAGAGTCCCACTCTCTTCCTTGTGGAATCTTCCACCCCATTGTAAGGCCACATTATAATCATAAAACTAGACAACTAACAGATGAACTGACTCTCCCTACTGGTACCATAGCCAAAGACGGAGACATCGAAACTCATTATAAGAGGTGTTAACAGCCACCATTTCACTCCTAAAGGAAAAGATGGATTTTGCCCAGAAGCACAGAAATTACTTGCAAGGCTGCAATTAACTCATTAAAAAAAAAGGTCCAAAGGGCTAGGGGCATGGAGTCATGCGACATGGCCCATTAATGAGTTAATCATTCACGGGATTTGGGCTTCGCTGGCTGGGCCAGCATTTAATGGCCATCCCTATTTGCCCTTGAGAAGGTGGTGGTGAGCTGCCTTCGTGAACCGCTGCAGTCCATGTGGTGTAGGTACACCCACAGTGCTGTTAGGAAGGGATTTCCAGGATTTTGACCCAACGACAGTGAAGGAACAGCGATATATTTCTAAGTCAGGATGGTGAGTGACTTGGAGGGGAACATCCAGGTGGTGGTGTTCCCATTTATCTGCTGCCCTTGTCTTTCTCGCTTCACAGCTTAGTCTGCTGATTTAACATCAACCAGAAAGAACACCAACAGATCTCCTAGCTGACCAAGCAGCCGGTCACCATCTCTCAACTCCTTAAATGAAGCCTGTTTGATTTTTAAAGTCTCTGATCATCACTTGCCAAGCGGTCTAAGCACAGAAACCCCATCCTATTGCATCATCATTTGTTTAAATGATTTTTGCGTTGCTGTCTCCGCCCAGGAACTCATCTGGACTGAACTCCACCACAGAGGAAACACCGTCTGGACTTTGATTTCTTAGACTTTGGAAACAACGTGAAGAAATATTCATTTCTGTGGTTCTTTTACTGCTGTTGTCCATAGTTGTAAATCTTCCTCTTCTCCATCCTCCCTTACTGTGTGTGTGTGTGTGTGTGTGTGTGTGTGTGAGGTTGCGAACACTAGTCCCCCGGGTTTGAATGTGAATAAATTAACCTTCTGAGTTAATCATAATGTGAGTTTGCTGTGAGTGATTATTAAATTGGATCACACCAACTGGGGGTTTGGAGAAACACGCCACAGCCTACTTTAAAAATACCTCTGCTTATGGACCGATGGGGAGAGGATTAAGATGTTCAGTTTTTCTCTCTCTCCGGTCTGTAACACACACCAGACCTGTTCGATGCCTCTGCACACTCTTTGAAGTAGTTGAAGGGTCCAATGGAGCATGAAGTGTCTGGGATTTATCAGGAGGAGATTCACACCCGGGGCAGAGACGGTCAACACCGAGGACTGGATTGGAGAGGTGAGGGAATATGGATGGGTCAATGTATTTGGGGTAATTGGATGGGCTGAATGGCCATCTGGCTCCAGTGGCTTTGGGCTGTCCTGGGGATGTGAAAAGCGCTACAGAAATGCAATCTGTTCTTTTGGACAAATTGGCTTTACCTGTGGAAGAATAATTTAAATCATTCTTTTCAATGTGATGATTGAAATCAAGAAGAAGAATTTTAACCATCAAAATGGGCAACTTCAATCAGGGACCTTTCACCCGGAACTGCTGCCTGTGGTTTGAACCGTTGTCAGGGTGGCGGAGGGGGCGGGGCTGTTGCGGGGGTGACTGAGGATGGGGGCGGGGTTGTTGCTAGGCTGGCGGAGAGGGCGCGGCCGTTGACAGGATAATGGAAGGGGCGGCACCGTTGCCAGGGTGATGGAGGGTGCGGGGCCGTTGCCAGGGTGATGGAGGGGGCGGGGACGTTGCCAAGGTGACCGGGAAGCTTCGGCCTTGCTCCGAGCCCTGGACTCGGGTAATGGCGACCGGTGAATACTTGTGTTTGACTCACCGCCTCCCGTCTCTCGGCTTCGAGGCGCCGTTCACCGAGGAGGAAAAAACTTCCACTGAAACCCTCAGGATCCGGGCATGGGGCCTGACCGTCTGCGGCTGTGCACACGCCGCCTTCTACTGCCGGCTCCTGACAGCCACCAGGTAATCACAGCAATCAACCAGTAATCAACATCACAGCAATCAATCAATAATCAATATCACTGCCCAAATCACAGCAATCAACCAGTAATCAATTTCACAGGAATCAATACTCAATATCACTGCCCAAATCACAGCAATCAACCAGTAATCAATATCACAGGAATCAATAATCAATATCACTGCCCAAATCACAGCAATCAACCAGTAATCAATATCACAGGAATCAATAATCAATGTCACTGCCCAAATCACAGCAATCAACCAGTAATCAATATCACAGCAATCAATAATCAATATCACTGCCCAAATCACAGCAATCAACCAGTAATCAATATCACAGCAATCAATAATCAATATCACAACAATCAATAATCAATATCACTGCCCAAATCACAGCAATCAACCAGTAATCAATTTCACATCAATCAATATCACAGGAATGAATAATCAACATCACTGCCCAAATCACAGCAATCAATCAGTAATCAATATCACAGGAATCAATAATCAATATCACTGCCCAAATCACAGCAATCAATCAATAATCAATATCACAGGAATCAATAATCAATATCACAGGAATCAATATCACTGCCCAAATCACAGCAATCAATCAATATCACAGGAATCAATAATCAACATCACTGCCCAAATCATAGCAATCAATCAATAATCAATATCTGCCCAAATCACACCAACTTATAATTACTAAATAAATTACATCAATCAATAATATCCATCTAATAAATCAGTGGTTTTCATACTTTCTTGGTTGGAGGAGCTTTTTTCAAATGGATTAGTAATCACAGAATTCCCAACCTAAATTATAATGCTGTATAATAACATGAAGGTCTGTCTAATGATGAATAAGCATGTTTTAATAAGGATTTTTGGGAAACAGGTACTTACTTCAAATTGCAATAAGAACATAAGAAATAGGAACAGAAATAGACTATTCAACCTCTTGAGCCTGCTCTGCCATTCAATAAGGTCATGGCTGATCTTCTTGTGTTTTGATTTCCACATTCCCATCTAACCCCGATAACCTTTGATTCCCTTGCCTAACAAGAATCTATCTACCTCTGCCTTAAAAATATTCAGTGACCCTGCCTCCACCACCTTCTGAGGCAGAGAGTTCCAAACTCAAACAACCTTCTAAGAGAAATTATTTCTCCTCATCTCTGACCTAAAAGGGCGACCCCTAATTTTAAAACAGTGCCCCCTTGTTCTGGAGTCACCCACATGAGGAAACATCCTTTCGACATCCACCTTGTCAAGGCTGTTCAGGATCTTGTATACTTCAATCAAATCACCCCTCACTCTTCTAAAAGCCAGTGGAAACAAGCCCAGTCTGTCCATCCTTTCCTCATAAGACAACCCCCTCATTCCAGGTATCAATCCAGTAAACCTGCTTTGAACCACCTCCAATGCATTTACACCCTTCCTTAAATAAGGAGACCAAAACTGCACACAGTATTCGAGATGCAGTCTCACCGATGCCCTGTATAACTGAAGCATAACATCCTTACTTTTATGTTCAATCCCTCTTGTAATAAAGGATAGCATTCCATTAGCCCTTTTTAATTACTTGCTGTACCTGCATACTGACTTTTTATGACTCATGTACTAGAACACCTAGATCCCTCTGCACCTCAGAATTATGCAGCTGTTCTCCATTTAAGTAATACTCTGCTTTTTTGTTCTTCCTGCCAAAGTGAACAACTTCCAATCTGAGGACTATGTGAGTGATGCGACTGAGCAGAGAAACTAGCGATAAAGGAGAAGTGTAACTCAAATAGCATTTTAGTGCATGCCAACGGAACAACTTTTAAAGTGGTTGAAGATTATCTGTTAATAGCAGACATACCCGATATCAGTCCACAAGTCAGATCCAACACAAACAGCTACTGGCCAAATCAGTGTTAACAGCAGTCTTACCATATTTAGATGTTTAATTTGTTCAATGTATTACTGTTGGAATATTTTTTTAAAACTTCATATAAGTCGGTAGAATGGGCAGATAGGTGGGCAGATGAAGTTCAATGTGGAGAAGTGTGAGGGGATTCATTTTGGAGGAAGAACATGAAGAGACAATATAAAATAAGGAGTACAACTCTAAAAGGGGTGCAGGAACAGAGGGACCTGGATGTATATGTATATAAGTCATTAAAGGTGGCAGGACAGGTGGAGAGAGCAGTTAATAAAGTATACAGTATGAATAGTGCTTTATGAATAGGGGCATAGAGTACAAGAGCAAGGAGGTTATGCTGAACTTGTTGAGGATCTCAGCTGGAGCATTGTGTACAGTTCTGGGCGCCACACTTTAGGAAGGATGCGATCGCATTGGAGAGTGTACAGAAGAGGTTTATGAGAATGGTTCCGGGGATGAGAAACTTGAGTTATGAGGATAGATTGGAGAGGTTAGGACTGTTCTCCTTGGAGAGGAGAAGGCTAAGAGGAGATTTGATAGAGGTGCTCAAAATCATGAGGGGCTTGAACAGAGTAGACAGGGAGAAGCCTTTCCCCCTCGTAAAAGCATCGAGAATGAGAGGGCACAGATTTAAAGTGATTTGCAAAAAAATGTAAATGCCATGTGAGAAGAAACCTTTTCACACCGCGAGTGGCTAGGGTATGGAATGCACTGCCTGGAAGTGGAGGTGGTGGAGGCAGGTTCAATCGAGGCATTCAAGGGGGCATTAGATGATTACTTAAATAGAAACAATGTGCAGGGTTACAGGGAAAAGGCAGGAGAATGGCACGGAGTCATAATGTTCGTTTGGAGAGCCAGTGCAAACACAATGGGCCAAATGGCCTTCTTCTGCACTGTAACAATTCTGTGATTCTGTGAACAGACTAGTTTTCTTCCTTCTAGTTCTACTAAAAAGTACTCATTTGAACATGACATTCTGCAGAATATTTTACAAGCTGTGCAGACCAAGCCCAGTTTTTCAGTGTTATCTAAACACACAAAGAATTTACATAATTACATCTTCCTCATAATTTTAAATAACGACAAACTGATAACTTTTCTGCAATAACAAGAATGAAATCAACAAGAAAATAATATAAATGGAAAATGCTGGAAACAGTCAGCAGGCCAGGCAGCATTAAAATGGCACTTACTAACAACATGAATCCAAATGGAATACACTTGAGTATCACAGCAGCAGCTGGTCTCTCACCTCCCAATCGACCAGCAATTAATAACAAAACACCTAATCAAAGGATAAACAAGCACCAGTTAATAATCAATTAATAAATAATACCCAAATAATAAATTTAAAAATTAACAACAGGCTAATAATGATTAATAATAACACAACAGAAATAATCAAATTAAAACACCAAATAAATAACCAAGAATAACATTTGTCATGGACAGAATGTACTTGCTCTCTTACTGCCCATGATCAGTATGTCTTGAATGGAAAAAGGTGTGTCTTTTCTTACCCTTGGAGTGCATATTCCAATTAAATAATTCAGCAGCAAGCATTCATGGGTTTAAAATAAGGAAGGTTATTTATTTTCACACACTACCCCAAATTAACACAATATAACATATTCAGTCTTGCGCACACACACACACACACACACATGTACGTGAAGATTATGTACAGATAAAGTGCACTTTTACAGATCACATTCAGTTCAGTCTCTTGATTTACGATTTCCAGTGTCCCACATGGCAGGTCTGTGGTTTGTTGAATAGATTGAATGATTTAAAGTTGAATTGATGATTGTGTAAAGCGAAGGGTTCTCTGCAGGTTACAACGTTCCTTGTAGTTGAATATCGAGGAGATTGGTTCTCATGTGAACTTTGAAACTGGAACAGGTTAAGTACTTTCGTTGCTTGATGAGTTGCAGCTAGTTTCCAGAGTCAGGTTCTCAGACTGGCTGAGGACTAATGGTTCTGATGGATCTGCAGGGTCTAGGGGTAATAAAGGTACAATAACCAAAATCATTTTCGATCACATGACCACTGGGTTAACAGATATGAAGCCCACCCAGTCTAGTTTGGATTTAGGAAGCTACTGTGAGACATTGGGAAGTTGATAGTGGTCATTGAGTTTCGATTTTCCCTTTTGTTCAGTATGAAACATGGAGACAGGTAGTCTGGAAACTCCATAATCATTAGGTGATGGCCCACCCTTAAACAAAAGATGTGTGAATTCCACAAATGGCTGTGAACTACCCTCATCTATGCCCATATTTAATTAGGTATTCGCTGGAGATAGATACTATCTGTAGTCCAAATGCCAAACGTTACATGATTTGTGACAGTTATCTTAACAGCTTGTTTGCATCCAATTTTTAAAAGTATTGACTGAAAGTTCACAATATAACATGCCTGAGCTAGGCATGACACATTGATGAAAACAATTAATTGATAACAGCACACAACTGATAAATCATTAGCAATAAATAATTTCTTAGTTCATTATTGCTATTTATTGATTCATTATTGCTGATTACATGTGGATTCTAGTTGATCATTAGTTATTATTCACGGGATTTTTAAACTTTTGGCTATTATTCATTATTTACTTGTTAATTATTTATTAGTCGATAGGGAGGTGTGAGGCCATGGAGGGATTTGAAAAACAAGGATGAAAATTTTAAAATCGTAGCATTGCCAGACCAGGAGCCAGCGTAGGTCAGCGAGCACAAGGATGGTAGTTGAGTGGGTCATGGTGCGAGTGAGGAGACAGGCAGCATAGCTTTAGTTGTCCTCAAGTTTCCAGAGGGTAGAACATGGGAGACCAGCCAAGAGTGTGTTGGAATTGTCAAGTCTGGAGGTAACAAAATCATGAATGAGGGTTGAGCTGAGGAAGAGATGGAGTCTGGTGATGCTTCTGAGGTGGTGCAGATATGTGGTTGGCAGCTCATCTTTGGGTGAACTGACGCTATGTTTTTGGATGACTCCGTTGTGGGGAAGCATGTAGATGAGTCAAATATGATACTAAGATTGTGAACAATCCGGTTCAGTCTCAGACAGTTGCCAGGGAAAGGGATGGAAATTAACTCATTAGGAATAGAGTTTGTAGCAGGGATTAAAGTTAATGGCTTTAGACTTCCAAATATTTAATTGGAAGAAATTTCTGTTCATCCAGCACTGACAATTTAAAGACAGTGGGGTGGGTTGGGAGAGATGGTGCTGAGGGAGAGCTGGGTATGGCCAGAATACGTGACACTGTATTTTTGGATCATGTTGTCGAGGAACCGCAGGTAGATGTGAAATAGGAGGGGGCCAAGGATCAGTCCTCAGGATCCAGAGGTAACGGTGCGGAAATCCAATAGGGAATTCAGGAAAAACCTCTTTACCCAGAGAGTGGTGAGAATGTGGAACTCGCTACCACAAAGAAAGGTTGAGGCAAATAGCATAAATACATTTAAGGCAAAGCTAGATAAGTCACGAGAGATAAAGGAATAGAACCATATGCTGATAGAATGAAATGAAGAGGAGGAGAGAAGGCTTGTGTGGAGCATAAACACCAACATGTGTTGAATGATCCTGTAAAATCTGTGTACTTCAACGTAACACAATACTCAAAGCAAGCTAACTGAGGTTTCCAATTTTTACAGACGCAAAATTCTGGATAAAGCCTGCTTTTGCCACTCCTGGCTGGCTAAATACGAGATCCTTAAATCCAGTGGAGGCTCCCTGAAAATCGGGGTGCTGGGGTGTGGCCATTTCGGGAAGCAGCTGGTGTTATCCTTACTTCAGCTAACGGATCTGACTGCAGCATGCATCACTGTCTCTACCAGGAGACCAGAAAAGCTCAGTATGTTTCTTCTAAACAAATTAAGTTCTAATAATGTTTAGATTGATGCAAAAGCTAAAAGAAAGGAACCTGTATAGGAATTCTCTAAGTTGCTTAACCTATTTTAAGAAAGCTGAGCAGGATTTCTGAATAAATAAACAGAAATTCACTGACTACACAGCTGGGAAACTTAATCAAGGCTGACATTCCCAGTGCAATACCGAGGAACACTACACTGTCGGAGGGTCAGTACTGAGGGAGTACCGCACTGTCGGAGGGTCAGTACTGTCGGAGGGTCAGTACTGAGGGAGCACCGCACTGTTGGAGGGTCAGTACTGAGGAAGTACAGCACCACTAGAGAAGCAGTAGTTAGGGATTGCATCACCATTGGAGTAGCAGTACTGAGGTGATGTTTAAGAAGGGAATGTTTCAGCTATAACTAGGTACATTCCAAGAAGGGCAACGGGTAGGGAAACAAAGCTCCTTGGATGATGAAGGAGATAGAGAATATGATGAAACAAAAGAAGAGGGGATATGATGCATGTCAGATTAATTCCTCAGGAGAGAACCAGGTCAAATACAATAAGTTGAGAGGCAAAGAGAAGAGGAAAATAAGACTGGCAATGGCAAAGAAAGAGTATGAGAATCAAAAACAGTCTATATAAAAGGGAACCCAAAAATCATCTTCCAGCTTGGAAATAGTAAGCGGGTAGTAAGAGGTGGTGTGGGTCCTATTAGGAACAAAAAGAGTGAAATATATATACTTCAAGGCGCTGGGCAAGGCTAGAATACTTAATGACTTCTTTGTATCGGTGTTTACTGAGGAAGTGTTTGAGAAAGCATTTGAGAAAGTACCACATAAAAGACTGGTTAACAAAATTGAGGCTCATAAAGTAGAAGGGTCAGTGTTAACTTGGAGAAAAAAATGCCTTAAGGATAGAAAGCAGCAAATCGTGGTAAATATTTGTTTTTCATTGGTGTTCCCCAAGGGTTGGTGCTAGGACCAATGCTTTTCTTGATATATATATAATGAATTCAGAGTAAGATTTCAAAATTTGCCGATGATACCAAACATGGAGGAGTGTCAAACAGTAAGGATGATACGAATTGCCTGCAACATGACATAGGCTAGAAGAACAGGCAGACAAGTGACAGATGGAATTTTATACAGAGAAGTGTAAGGTGATGCAGAAGGGGTTTGGAGAGGCAAAATAGATATAATGGTCCTGTTCCAAAGAGCGCAGGAACAGAGGGACCGGGATTTACAAGTACGTAGATCTTTGAATGTGGCAGGGCGTATTGAAATAGTAATTAGCAAAGCTTCATAAACAGAGACATTGAATACAAAAGCAAGGAGTTTATGCTGAACCTTTATAAAGTCCTGGTTAGGCCACAACTAGAGTATTCTGTTCAGGTCTGGTCACCACACTTCAGGAAGGATGTGAGGGTCCTTGAGAGGGTGCAGAGGAGATTTACCAGATTGGTTCCAGAGTTGAGATATTTTAGCCACAAAGTTAGATTGTAGAAGCTGGGGTTTCTTGGGGAGATTTGATAGAGGTGCCCACATCTATGACAGATTTAGATAAGGTAGACAAATATAATGTTTCCATTAGCTGATGGTGCAAGACTAAGGTATACAGGTTTAAGGATAAAAGGTGCAGGGAAGAATGTGAAGAAGAACCTTTTTTACTCAGAGAGTGGTAATGACCTGGAACTCAATGCATACAAGGGTGGTAATGAAGATGATGAATGAAAGTTTCAATAGATCTCTTGACGTTAAATCAATGTAAAACTCAAACCAGAGTTTCTAGATGACCCAGTTAAATAAGATTCCTAATACTGTTGAAAATAAAAGAGAACTTTATCCATTGGATAAAGTACTCTAATGCATTTGAACACTGACAAAATGCTGGTCAATTTAATGGTCACTTACCTTTTAAGGACAGAGGCCAATGATCACTGCATTAAAAGCATACTTAAATCTTCATATGCCATTACATTATGACATTGGAAGTTGGCAAGACCTTTTAAACTTATCTATCAAAAGATTCCCAAATCCACAGCAGGCTTAACCCAAGGTTCATGAATTGACTTACCTGTCCCTGACAGCCTTCAGGAATCCACCTGCCTTGAGGAAAATGCTAATGTCAGGGGAAAATGTATTTGCAGCAGACATTTAAATGGTAACCCCCACATCACTTTACATGAGTAACGGGTTGCAACCTGTCACGTTTCCCACCCAGGGGAAAATGTGCCGTTGGGAAAGGCCTGGTGAGTTTCAAATTGTGACCCTGCATGCCTCCAGTTTGGGCCTCCCGATTGGTTTGCTCAGCACTGGGAGGGGGAAATCTGGCTCCAGGATACTGGATTAATTTAAGAAGCAGTTGAATGGAGGGATGGTAGGGTTAGAATTCTGGTTCAGTGAGGTCCGATGGGCTGAAGAGCCTTCTATGATGCCATGTCAACTCCTTTCTGTTTCAGATGACCTGACAGACTTGGGAATCAAGTGTTTTTATGACAACAAACGACTAGCCACTTCAGTGGATGTGATGTTTCTCTGCTGTCTGCCATCACACTTACCCGTTGTTTCTTCCCAGATCCGGGGCAGCATCTCCAAGTCCTGCATCGTGTATAGCTTTGTAACCGCAGTGCCCGTGGCCAGGTCAGTCCTGCACTCACACAGTACGGGAGTCTCATAATACAGGCCAGCATTTGTTGCCCATCCCTAATTGCCCTTGAGAAGGTGGTGGTGAGAGTCGTCTTGAACCACTGCAATCCATCTGGTGTAGGTACACCCACAGTCCTGTTAGGAAGGAGTTTTGACCCAGTGACAGTGAAGGAATGGCGATCTAGTTCCAAGACAAGATGGTGCATGAGTTGGAGGCGAGCCTGGTGGCTATGGTTATGATAACCTAATGGTTAGCTCCAAAATGACTTGATGCGGATTATTCCCTCCTGAGGCCAGGCACTTTGAAAATGTTGAAATCAATTTGGGGTGCTTCCATACAATATCTTTGATCTCTCTTTCGTAACAGCCTGGCCTTTGACCTGCAACAGCTCATAGACTGAGTGTGACATTTCAGTGAAAACAAGGCTTGCGGGCATGAGCAGACTATCACAAAATATCCAATTACATAACCCATGGTACTTAAGGTACTTAATAATTCAATATATGACCCCAGCATTGGACTGAAAATGGATGAAGTGGCCAAATAGGTGGATAGGCTGTTGAAGGAGGGCTAGGGTTTGAGGGAAGTGTCCCAGAGCGCAGCATGAGTTTGGTATGCCACCTGTGCCAGAATGGAGAGAGGGCAGACCTCTCAGAGACTACGGCTGGGAGAGCAGAGGGGCAGTTTTGCAGGAGGCTAGAGTGATTCGGTGCAGCAAGACCATGGAGGAATTTGGAGGAGAATTTGAAAGTCAACGTTCTTTGATATGGAACCGTTGGAGATCTGCTAAATGAGGGAAACTCAGTGGTGTAGTATGTGGGAGCGGAGTTCTTGATGAGTTGGAGATCATGGACATAGAGATTGGGAGGACAGTGAGATTGGGGAATGTCAAACCCACTGCCATTCTGTATTAATGAGGGTTTGCAGCCGAGATTATAAATCTGATCAGAATCTGATGTGGGATCCTAACCTGTCTGTCTCAGTTATTCGAAGAATCATAGAATCTTGCAGCACAGAAGGAGGTCATTCGGCCCATCGTGCCTGTGCTGGCTCTTTGAAAGTGCTATCCAGTTAGTTCTGCTCCTTTGCTTTTTCCCCATAGCTCTGCAATTTGTATGTTTTTAAAATATTTATCCAAATCTGTTATGCAGGTTAGTACTAACCTACTTTTTTACCCTTTCGGGAAATTCATTCCAGATTATAACTCACTACATTAAAAAATTCTTCTTATCTCCCTTTCTCCCCAGTTCTTTTGCCAATTATCTTCAAACTGTGTTGTCTGGCCACTGATCGTCCTGTCACTGGAAACAGTTTTGCCTTAATTACCCTGTCAAAACCCTTGATTTTGAACTTGTCTATAAATCTCTCACTTGTGTTGGGTTTGGCGTTTACCGAAATATGGAGATCGGTATTGCTTTCTTCTTTTTTTCAGGCTCAAGAACCTCCTGGCGCACAGCACTATAGTGAGGCCGCATTATTTCATCCCCGGAAGTAGTACCTGGTCTAAGCTGTGGGGCACCGGCAAAAGCCCTGTTGAAGCCTTACAGACTCAGGAAGTAATTGAAGTGACATCGCCATTTAAGGAGGATTGTAAGTAATGGGGAAGCCACATTGGTTTTCCTCAGAGTGCACACTGAGGTGTGGCGAAAAGTCCCTAATCTAGTGTGTGAATTGACTGGTGTTCCCCGACATATCATATCCCTCGTGAACTTTGCTGTTAGGGAACTGCAGACCAGACAAGCAAAGGTGGGGCATTGTTGTTGGGGGGAAGAATTCAACGTGTCACACAGTTTTCCCTCAAGAACAGCACACACAGTAATCTTAAATACATCACAACAACTTGCAATTATTTAGCATTATTAAGGTAGCAAAACCATCCCAAAGTGCTTCACAGGAGCATTTTCAGATAAAAATTGACACTGAGTCACAGAAAGAGGCATCAGGACAGATCACCAAATGTTTGGTAAGTTTTAAAGAGCATCTTAAAGGAGGAGAGAGAAGCAGATAAGTTTAGGGAGGGAATTCCAGAGCTTAGGGCCCAGGCAACTGAAGCATGTCCACTAATGGATGGAGCGATTAAAATCAGGGATGTGCAAGAGGCTAGAATTGCAGGAGTGCAGAGATTTCAGTGGTTTTTAGGATTGAGGGGAGATTACAGAATTAGTAGAATGGCTACTGCTGGAGGCCAAGAAAACCACACACAAGGCTCAGCAGACCAGCAGCGCTGTGGCGCAGGGAGAGTGAGGTCATCATACACGACGATATCATCACACCCAGAGACAGTCTGTTTGTGTGAGTATATCATCAAGACATGTGGTACCCAGACTGGACAGACCGGCTAAAATCTGGACTGTCCGGTATAAAACCTGGTGAATGGCCTGGTGAACTAGGAAGGGACAAGGCCATGGAGAGATCTGAACACAAAGATGAGAATTTAAAAATTGAAGCGTTGCTAGACTGGGAGCTAAATGTAGGTCAGCGAGCATGAGGGTGATAGGTGAACAGGATTTGGTGTGAATTAGGATATGGACAGCATTACTTTGGATGTGGATAGGTTTATGTAGGGTTTCTTACCCAACATTAGCAGAGGCGCTGTACATTGCAGACAGAGAACGGTCTTAACAATTACTAGATATTCTTAAATGGTTAGGTCGAAGATTTATTTCATGAAGTGGTATGTTTCGTGACTGCATTGTTGTAACTGGCTGAAGGAGGTTACACCATCACTTGTGGAGCAAGTAAGATTAACAACTATTGTTGTGATATGGTTTCCTGGAGATTACAGCATTGCTCCTGGAAAAAGCAAGTGTTACTGTTCCCAACCATCGTTACTCCCATTCATTCCAGTTGACTGGGGGAGAGGTGTTCTCCCTGTTTTAAATGAATCACTCATCCCTCGCTGCCAAATCCCACACCAACTTCTTACTACCCAATCCCATAACTGTCTTTAACTAGATACAATTTTATCTTCTTTAGAAGTTCACCAATTCACTCAGTACAGTGCTCAGTCGTGCAAACAAGAAAGTACCAGGTTTGATTACTGGCTTGTGCTGATCTTAGTCAGAGCAGTGGTTGAGCATTAAAATTGACCCCGGCAACCCTGGGTTAAGGGTGTAGATCAGTCAGAGTTATTGCTTTTCGTTGTTATCCAGTGATCCCATTTATGTGAACATCTGGTGGGGACCCCATTGTATTTGGCTGTAACACCATCCATTGTGAAACAGATTGTTGACACATGTGAAGTGCACCTTGAGTTATTGACTGTGGGTGAGGAGAAGAGGGAGAAGATTCACAGGGAGATAAAGCTTTAAGGTAGCTACCTATTTTAAAAGCCTCATACATGGAACCTTATCAAATGCCTTCTGAATATCTGATTAAACGGTGTCTGTAACTTTGCCTTGTTTGATATTTCCATCCTCGGTTGTTGGATAGCTTCTGAATTTACCCCTGATCCTCACAGATTTGTCATGTGTGGACCTCAAGTGGTTTGAAGAAGTTTTGTATTCTGTTCTGAATTTCTGCTACTTACTAAAAGTGCCCTATAACTTCTCACTGGACATGCTTAATGACCTATTATTCAGCCCTTCACATGGTGTGGAAGCATTGGACAGCCCAGCTTCATTTGTTTGTGAAAGCTTCGTCAATGCATCCTGCATACAATCACTGTCGCATAACAGGTATGTTGTATCTCACGAATTTATAATTGGCAAAGTGGAATGTCTGTAATTACAGCTGATTGGGGATTCACCAGCGTAATGATTATGTTACTGGACTTGTTGTCCAGAGGCCTGGATTAATAATCTGGAGATGTGAGTTCAGATTCCACCATGACAGAATTTGAACTTAGTTAATTGAATAATAAGCTGGTGTCAGTAAAAGGGACCGTGAAGCTATTAAACTGTCATAAAAACCCAATTAGTTCACTAATGTCCTTTAGAGAAGGAAACCTGTTGCCTTTACCCTCTCTGTGACTCTAGATCCACAGTAATGATAACTAGCCTCTGAAATGACTTAGCAAGCCACTCGACTGTATCAAACTGCTATGAAAAAGCATAAGATTAAAACCAGATGGAACACCCTGCATTCACCTAGACACTGGATTTGAACATAACAAAGGCAGACCCAGCCCAGTCGCCCCCACGTAGCTCTTCTTGTTAACATCCGGGAACTTGTGCCAAAATTGGGAGAGCTGTTCCACAGACTAGTCAAGCAACAGCCTGACAGAATCAAACTCATAGAATCACACAATACAGCCAATGTCCCAGATTCCTCCAACACTATCTATGCTACTCACCTCAACAACACTGGAGAAGGTGTAAAATAGACAAGTGGTGACAAGTGCCTCATTCTCACCCCTCTCCAGGTAAAGAAGTTTCTCCTGAATGCCTGTTGGATTTATTAGTGACTATCTTATATTGATGGTCCCTTAGTTTTGAAACTTCAGACGAGATTTTAATTCAGTCAAAATCCATCCATGAATTAAAATCATCTTCTCTGCATAACCCAAATCCTGCCAAACCGTCCATCATTTTAAAGATATCTTTGGTAATGGGTTGTCAACGTCAGGAGACCTCTCCTGAGATTGAAAAATTCCACAATCCCTGAAACACAAGTCAATTCAAGTCAAGCCTGATGAAGAGTCATTTGGACTCGAATCGTTGACTGTGTTCCTCTCCGCAGATGATGTCAGACCTGCTGAGTTTTTCCAGCTATTTTTGTTTTTGTTTCAATTTTTCTGTATTTAGTTATATAATTAATCATATATATTTACTATTTTTTTTTACTTATTTAGTGTGAATCTGTGTGGGTGCTGAGCAACAATTCTCTATTCTTGCGTCAACATGCAAACATAATGTCACATAGCCTCCCTCCCCAATTAAAGCACATTTTAAAAAAATCTTCAGCCGTGCAGTTACTAACACTAAAGTAACATTTTGTCATCATGTTGGAGCTTTTACTGATCAGACATATTAAATTCTTCTCCACGTCCCTAACCGACCTCTCCCCTCACACCTGTCTGTCACTGAGATAGAAGTGGGCCTACAAAACTACCTCAGATGATTGACACCTTGATAGCTAATATTTTCACCTCCCTACACTCTGGCTATTTGCCACATGACAGTCTCTGGCTGAACTCATGTTGAGACGTATAAGTCTTCAACAGTATTAAATGCCTTTTCATGTGGTTGAAATGTTTCAAAACCTCTTCATTGAGTGAATTACCTTCAGAATGTAATGACCCTATTCACTCAAGCAAATGTAGCTGTGTAATAAACAGTTAATTTATGGGTGCATGTTGTTTTTGTTCTGTACATTTTTCTGGTGAATTTTTGCTGACCCCCTTGAAACCAATGTGTGGACCCTCACAGGTTGTGGATTTCCAGTTGAGAACTCCTGTATTAGGTCAGCCTCTTAGTTCTGGATAACAGAGCCCAGCCTCTTCAGCTTCTCCTGAGAGTTATAGCCTTTCAGTTCTTGAATCATTCTTGCAAATCTATTTTACACCTTCTCCAGTGCTTCTATATCCTATCTGTAATATGGAGAGCAGAACTGTTCATGTACTCGTAAGTAGTGTAATAATGCAAAGGAAAGTCACATTGTTTAAAGTACCAGGACCTGGATGATGGTTGAACCCTCAAACCAGGGGCCACAGACTCAAGCTCAGCAGGGGGAAGGTGAACAGACAGGAATATTTGAACAACAGTCAAAGCTGTTCAACCCTTCCAGCCTGGTAGCCAAGGCTAACTTGGACTGTATACTTTGCAGACATTTCCATTAAAGCCAATGAAATAAGAATGGTCTTTTGGTATTACAGAACTTGAGTATTACTGAAAAAAAAGAGACATCTTGTGGAAGCTTTTCATCTTGTACTCATCAGGACAATTCACAAGAATACCAATGTAAGGCAAAACAACAAATATATACTGCCTGAGGAGAGAGTGCTGATTGGTAGAGGCGTTGCCATGGGGAATGCACCAATTGATGGTGATTGACAGTAAACTGCCAAGCATTGTTTGAAATTTAAACCAGGCAGCCTGACTCTGATTGGCCAAGGCAATGCCCTGAGAATGAACCAGCGAATGGTCACTTATTTTGTTTAGCTGAAACAGGCACAATATGTGCACATGTTCTGTCTGCAAAGAACAGGGCCCTATGTATTAATACATGTAGCTCTCAGTGCATGCAAATGCCCCACACTGCAAGCATGACTGACAATCTTAAATTGGTTGTCAGCATAATTTTTAGCACACTGAGGATTATTTAGCAAATGTTGGCCATTTGCAGAATCACATCTAATGTTGGACACTGTCCTTTGAGTTTTGCAAGCACAAGCTGATTGGGAATTTAGTGCCAGTGTGATGCTAGGTATGTAGGCCATATGTCCTGAAGACTGGCAGATCGTATCAAACAGCATGTCCCTTCCACTGTTCGCAGCAAGCAAGATACAGACCACAGCCAACCAGCTCTGACCTGCTCTTGTAGTCACAGTATTTATATGGCTAGTCTAGTTCAGTTTCTAGACAATGGTAACCCCAGCATGTTGATAGTGGGGGATTCAGCGATGGTAATGCCATTGAATGTCATTGGGCGATGGTTAGATTCTCTCTTGTTGGAGATGGTCATTGCCTGGCACTTGTGTGGCGCGAATGTTACCAGCCAAGCCTGGATATTGTCCAGGTCATGCTGCATTCATGTCGAGTGAATCAAATTGGCTGAAGACTGGTAACTGTGATGCTGGGGACCTTCGGAGGAGGCCTAGATGGATCATCCACTCAGACTATTACAAATTCTTCAGCCTTATCTTTTGCACTAATGTGCTGGGCTCACTCATCATTGAGGATGAGGACTTTGTGGAGCCTCTTCCTCCAGTGAGTTGTTTAATTGTCCATAACCATTCAGGACTGGATGTGGCAGGACTGCAAAGCTTAGATCTGATCCGTTGGTTGTGAAATCGCTTAGCTCTGTCTATGACTTGCTGCTTATGCTGTTTGGTACGCAAGTCGTCCTGTGATGTAGCTTCTCCAGGTTGACACCCCATTGGGTATGCCTGGTGCTGCTGCTGACATGCCCTCCTGCACTCTTCATTGAACCCGGGTTTATCTCTGGCTTGGTGGTAATGGTAAATTGGGGGGATATGCCAGGCCATGAGGTTACAGATTGTGGTTGAGTACAATTCTGTTGCTGCTGATGGCCCACAGCCCCTCATGCATGCCCAGTCTTCAGCTGCTAGATCTGTTTGAAATTATCTCATTTAGCACGGTGGTAGTGCCACACAACACAATGGAGGGCATCCTCAATGTGAAGATGGGACTTAGTCTCCACGAGGACTGTGCAGTGGTCACTCCTACCGATACTGTCATGGACCGATGCCTCTGCGGCAGGCAGGTTGGTGAGGATGAGGTCGAGTATGTTTTTCCCTGTTGTTGGTTCCCTCACCACCTGTCACAGACCCAGTCTAGCAGCTATGTCCTTTAAGACTCGGTCATCTGGGTTTGTAGTGGTGTTACCGAGCCACTCTTGGTGATGAACATTGAAGTCCCCCACCCAGAGTACATCCTGTGCCCTTGCCACCCTCAGTGCTCCAGGTCCTCAGTCCTCCAAGTGGTGTTCAACATGGAGGAGCACTGATTCACCAGCTGAGGGAGGACGGTACGTGGTAATCAGCAGGAGGTTTCCTTGCCCATGTTTCACCTGATGTCATGAGACTTCATGGGATCCAGAGTCAATGTTGAGGACCCCCAGGGCAACTCCCTCCTGACTGTATACCACTGTGCCACCACCTCTGCTGGGTCTGTCCTGCCGGTGGGACAGGACGTACCCAGGGGATGGTGATGGTGGAGTCTGGGACATTAGCTGTAAGGTATGATTCCATGAGTATGACTATGTCAGGCTGTTGTTTGATTAGTCTGTGAAACTGCTCTCCCAATTTTGGCACTAGCCCCCAGTTGTTAGTAAGGAGGACTTTGCAGGGTCGACAGGGCTGAGTTTGATGTTATTGTTTCTGGTGCCTTGGTTAATGCCCGGTGGTCCATCCCCTTTCATTCCTTATTGACTTTTTAGTAGTTTGATACAACTCAGTGGCTTGCTGGGCCATTTCAGACAGCAGTTAAGAGTCAACCACATTGTTGTGGGCCTGGAGTCACATGTAGGCCAGATCATGGAGAAGATTAGATACAGTAGAAAGAAAATAAGAGCCATTTCAATGATTGGAGCATCAGCTCCCAGATGACTCTGCTGATTCAGAGCGTGGGGAGCTCACTGACAAGGTTCCCATGTTCACACCCTGTCCCTATGCCCCTTAGCTCTGCTCAGTCAGGGTGTTGAGCCCCGGATGCCCTGTACTTCCTGGGAATAGGAAGGGAGCAGTGGGAAACCACAGTCTGGGCTCCTGCTCCCAGTCGCTGCTGCTGGCATTGACCAACTCTGGATATCAAGCTCACTTGTGATATCGTCACAAAGTCACCCACTCCCTGGGCTCACACATGAGGAGGACTTGTGAGAACAATACCTCAAGCAGCATTTCTACGAAAAGAGGGGAAAAGTAGAGGATCTGTTGAGCAGTTTGCTTATTTCCTTTTGGTGTTTTCAAAGGTTTCTGCTAAAATCACATGTTTTTTCAAAAATATTTCTTCCCAGCCCATTCCCCTGGTTCGACCTGTCATCGGTGTCCATGAGAGACACACCCCTCACAAAGTTCTTCGTATTACATCCACGCCTGAAGCATCACTTCAGCTTCACATACCGTATGTCTATGTTAAAGAAGCACCCAACTGATATTGATGACTGCTGCAGACACAGAACTGCTCTAAGGCGAGATGGGCAACAGCTGAGTGATTGATCCACAGGTGCCCAGTGCCACAATGACGCTACAGGTTCACACCATCGAGAGGAATTTATGGACCAGAAAGACAATTATTGAAATTAACTAAATGATCAGTCTCGAAGTACAAAAATCCCATTCTACACATCTGTACCCCTCACTTACTTTGCTCACCAGTAATCTGTCCAGCTCCCTATCGAATTGGCCACCATTACCTCCCTTCCCTGCTTCCTGGAACATTCTGTTCCTCATCTATTCAGATTGAATTCACACCCCTTGGCTGTAGAATCTATGGCTATTTATTAAAGTTGGCGACTCTTTTCAGTCAGATGATGGCGATTAGTGATAGGGTTCAGGTTAGAATATTCTCTTTGATATTGGACGTTGCGGGGAGCACACTTTGCACTGTGTTAACAAATGTGAGTTTGCCCAGGTCAGTTGCTGGTCATTGGCTAATGAACTCGGGGCAAAACTGGAGATGATTCATTTTAGATTTTTTTTCAAGTGAGCTCTGTCCATTCTTTACCCAACCCCTACATGCAAAGGGTGGGAGGGCCTGGGACCCCTCCCCTCCTATCTGCCCCACCTGTACTCCAGGGAAGTGGCACTAAAAGCCTCGGGGGATGGGCAGTGGGGCGGGTGTCTGCCATGGAAGGAAGGGGCATTCAAACAGCCTCCTCTCCATTCTGTTATAGAGTCATAAAGGTCTACAGTACAGAAAAAGGCCCTTCAGCCCATCGACTCTGCACCAGTCAACCAAGTACTTAACTATTCTAATCCCATTTTCTAGCACTAGGCCCATAGCCTTGTATGCCATGGCATCGCAAGTGCACATCCAAGTACTTCTTAAATGTTATGAGGGTTTCTGCCTCTACCACCCTTTCAGGCAGTGAGTTCCAGATCCCCACCACCCTCTGGGTGAAAAAATTCTTTCTCGCATCCCCTCTAAACCTCCTGCCCTGCCCCTTACCTTAAATCTATGCCCCCTGGTTATTGATCCCTCCACCAAGGTGAAAAGTTCCTTCCTGTCAACCCTATCTTTGCCCCTCATCATTTTATACACCTCAATCATGTCCCCCCTCAATCTCCTCTGCTCCAGGGAAAATAACCCCAGTCTATCTAATCTCTCCTCATAACTAAAACTCTCCAGCCCAGGCAACATCCTGGTAAATCTCCTCTGCACTCTCTCTAGTGCAATCACATCCTTCCTATATTGCGGATTCCAGACCTCCACACAATACTCTAGCTGTGGCCTAACCAGTGTTTTATTCAGTTCCAGTATAACCTCCCTGCCCTTATATTCTATGCCTCAGCTAATAAAGGCAAGTATCCCATAAGCCTTCTTAACCACCTTATCTACCTGTCCTGCTACCTTAAGGGACCGGTGGACATGCACACCAAGGTCCATCCTACCATTCATCATGTATTCCCATGTCTTGTTTGTCTTTCCCAAGTACATCACCTCACACTTATCTGGATTAAATTCCATTTGCCACTGATCAGCCCATCTGACCAGCCCATCTATATCCTCCTGTAATCCAAGGCTATCCTCCTCACTATTTACCACCCCACCAATTTTCGTGTCATCCGCGAACTTACTGATCAACCCTCCTGCATTCTAGTCTAAATTGTTTATATATACCACAAACAGCGAGGGACCCAACACCGATCCCTGTGGAACCCCACTTGGCACAAGCATCCAGTCACAAAAATACCCCTCGACCATCACCCTCTGCTTCCTACCACTCAGCCAATTCTGGATCCAATTTGCCAAATTGCCTTGGATCCCATGGGCTCTTAGCTTCATTATCAGTCTCCCATGTGGGACCTTATCAAAAGCCTTGTTGAAGTCCAAGTAGACTACGTCAAATGCATCGCCCTCATCTACACACCTGGTCACCCCTTCGAAAAATTCAATCAAATTGGTCAGACATGACCTCCCCTTAACAAAACCATGCCATGTTATGTGGATCCTTTTGCAGGGTGTCACTGAATTAGATAGGTATACGTTGGAAGCTATAATTGTTTTATTTTAATTAATTCAACAAAGACAAAGTTTCCAGGTATTCATTTTTATTGTTCCACACTTAAATCACAATTAAAGAAAACATCTTTTCTGATGCCTGGTCTTTCTTGTTAGTTTTATCATTCTTTGGACCAAAAACATCAATCAGTATTAATAGGAAGAATAAACATCAGGGTGCCCTGAAGCACTTTACAGCTATCGAAACACTTTGGAAGTGTAGTCGCTGTTGTAGGAAATGTGGCAATTCGTGCACAGTAAGATCTCATGATAGCAATGAGATGATTTGTTCCCTGAGAAATTTTGGCCATGATACCAGGAAAATTCCCTTGATCTTTTTCAAATGGCGTCATGGGATGTCTTGATTATGGCTCGGGTCTCTGAAGTGTAGCTTGATCCCTCAGCCTTCTGGCAGGGAGGCAAGAGTGAAACCCATTCAGCCACATCGGAGGCAATGGAATATGGGGCTGGATTTTTCGGATGGTGAGGTTTCCAGTCCCGCCACCAGAAAAATAGGCAAGGAATACAGATGACAGCTGCTTTGCGACCATTTAACATGCAGTGGGGCGGTGGCTGCTGCTGGGACTACATCAAATCCCATGGAACAAAGTGCTCTTAGCCCAGGATGGAGGTAAGTCCAGAGGGGCCAGAAAGCATTGCAGTTGTCAAGTCTAGAGGTAACAAATGCTTGATGAGGGTTTCAGCAGCCAATCAGATAAGGCAGGGGCAGAAGTAGGCGGTCTTTGTAATGGAGTGAATATGTGGTCAGAAGCTTATCTCAGGATCAAAAATGACATTTGGGTTGCGAACAGGCTGGTTCAGCCTCAGATGCTGCTCAAGGAGAGGGATGAAGTCAGTGTTTAGGGAATCCAGTTTGTGGCATGGATCGAAGACAAGGGCTTCGATCTTCCCACTAGTTATTTGAAGGAAATTTCTGCTCATCCAGGATTGGATGTCGGATGAGCAATGTGACAAATCAGAGACAGTGGAAGGCTTGGGAGAGATGGTGGTGAGGTACAGCTGGGTTGGAAACTGACATTTTTAAATGAGACCTCTGCAGACGTCTGCACCTCGCTGAATCTGAGCGAAATTGTAAATCATAAAATTTGGCATACTGCAAATCTCATGTGACCTGGATCTAACCTCATCAGCAAAGACTTGTTACACTGGCCTAAATCATTTGTAAATTGATCTAGGGTGGGAGTTTAGCTTGTAGTGTGTGATAGGTTTTACAGTTGGAAATAGGCAAAGATATAATGGCTTCGCTACACAGCTACCAATGGGCAACTTACTACAACTGGGGTTAACTGTCAGAACAAGGCAATGTTCACAGAACACAGAAAGTTTGAGTTTGTACAAGACCCAGCTGAGAATTGCTGGTATCAAATCCTTTACATTCAGAGAAAGTAACTGGATACTTTTCAAATTGGAGCCAATTGATATTATATCAGCATTTAGTCTAGCCCTATCATGGGATACTTACAGAGGAAGTAGAAATTCATAAATGTGACAAGCTTACAGAATCGATGACCAGATCACAGTGATCAAAGACACATACACACAATTACATACCAACAAAAACCACAATAATACGACATATTGTGACTACAGAAATCTGATAACCAAGACATCCTGGAATCCATTTTTTGTTGGTCTCCCTAGGCTCTGGGATCTCACTTTGAAAAGCCCAGGTTTCTTTGTGATCAGAGCAGCAGGTAAGATTCTTCTCAATCTGCGCTCTTGAGTGTGGAGGCGTTTCAGTCATTCATCTCCTTCTGGAACTCTTCCACTGTCAGTGCATCAGCTCTGGGTCCTGTTGGAGCCTTACGCTCCAGAAACAGGCCCATGGGATCCCTGCGGAGCTGGGAAATACTCCGACTCCAGAGTGGCTCCTCGATATCCAGCAGTTTCTGAATCTCATGGGAAATCACCTAAAAACAACATCGACTTGCATTTATATAGTGCCTTTAATGTAATAAAAATGGCTGAGTCACTGAACAGGAGTGTAATCACCATCGCTGGGTCAAAATCCTGAAACTCCCCAACAGCACTGTAGGTGTACCTACACCATATGAACTGCAACGGTTTAAGAAGGTAGCTCACCATCATCCTTTCAAGGGGAATGAGGGATGGGCAATAAACCCTGGTCTTACCAGCGACACTTATATCCACAAATGTATTTAAAATAACACAAAATTTGACACTAAGCTACTTAAGGAAATAATAGGACAGATGATCAAAAGCTTTGTCAAAAAGATAGGGTTTATGGAGTATCCTTAAGGAGAAGATAGAGTCAGAGAGGTTTAGGGAGGCAATTACAGACCTGAAGGCATGGTCATCAATCATGGGATAATTAAAATTAGGGATGTGCAGGAAACCAGAATTGGAGGAGTGTAGAGAGCTCAGAGAGTTGTGGGACTGGAGAAGATTACAGAATAGGGATGGACGAGGATTTGAAAACAAGGATAAGAATTTTAAAATCAGGGAGTTGCGAGGGTGGAAGTCAATGTGGGCCAGCGAGCACAGGGTTATGGGTGAACAGGTTTTGAGTAAAGAGACAAACAGCAGAATTTGGATAAGCTGAATTTATGGAGGGTGAAAGATGGAGGCTGGATAGGAATAGTTGAGTCTGGAAGTAGCAAAAGCATAGATGCAGATGATCTAAAGCATCCTGGGGTTTACCATTGAGCAGAAACTGAACTGGACTAGCCATATAAATAGTGTGGCTACAAGAGCAGGTCAGAGGCTGGGAATCCTGCGGAGAGTAACTCACCTCCTGAATCCCCAAAGCCTGTCCACCAACTACAAGGCACAAGTCAGGAGTGTGATGGAATATTCTCAGCTTCAACACTCAAGAAGCTTGACACTGTCCAGGACAAAGCAGCCCGCTTGATTGCCACCACATCCACAAACATTCACTCCCTCCACCACTAGTGAACAGTGGCAACAGCGTGTACCATCTACAAGATGCACTGCAGAAACTCCCCAAGGCTCCCTAGGCAACACCTTCCAAACCCACAACCGCTACCAGCTAGAAGGACAAGGGCAGATGCATGGAAACACCGCCACCTGGAAGTTCCCCTCCAAGTCACTCAGCGTCCTGACTTGGAAATATATCGGCCGTTCCTTCACTGTCGCTGGGTCAAAATCCTGGAACTCCCTCCCTAACAGCACTGTGGGTGTACCTACACAACAGGGACTGCAGGTTCAAGAGAGCGGCTCATCACCACCTTCTCAAGGGCAACTAGGGATGGGCAATAAATGCTGGCCCAGCCAGCGAAACCCACACCCTGTAAAATGAATATAAAAAAAATAGGGAAGAAACAAGTGATGTTATGCAGGTGGATATGAATGTTAATAACAGTAGTCACTGCTGGTAAGCACAACCTTTAAAACACAACAGAAAACTAGCAAAAACTGACGGTGCAAAGAACAGCTCTGATTACATGTTACAACAAGTAGTTACACAACGTTCCTTCATTTGTAATGGAATAGGGTAAAAAACACCAGGTAAGAAAGTAGAAAAGAGGAAATTCAACAGCTGAAGGCAGAAGATTGGTAAGTGAGGGAGGGAAGTGCCAGCGAGTGGCTTCCCTCAGAGAATTTACACATTTTACATTAAAATTGATGCACACCTATTCATTTTAAGCATTTTTCATTTCTACAGCACCTATCCTGACCTATCCCAAGACCCTTAATAGTCACTGAAATACTTTTGAAATGTCGTCACTGTTGTAATGCAGGAAACGTGGTAACCAATTTGTGCACAGCAAGCTCCCACAAACAGCAATGAGATTGGTTGAGGGATAAACACTGGCTAGGACACCAGGGAGAATCCCCTGCTCTTTTTTGAAAAAGTGCTATGGATTCTTTCACATCCAGCCAAGAGGGCAGACAAAGCCTTGTTTTAACATCTCATCTGAAAGACAGCACCTCTGACAGTGCAGCGCTTTCTCAGTACTGCACTGAGAGTGTCAGCCTGGATTAAGTGTTCAAATCCCTAGACTGGGATTCAAATCCACAACCTTCTGATAGAGACCATCTACCACTGAGTCACAGTTAACACCTAGACTTCATCCATATTAAAATGAACTCTCAATAAAAGGAATATTCAACAAATCAACTACTTTTTCACTTCCCCGAAGGTTACCACAACCATCTCTCCAGTCTCACTCTTCTCCCTTCATTAAACCTTCCTTTCTTCTAACCACCCACCCCCCTCCCCACCATTCAACTTGGCACTGTTCTCTCTTCCTATTCAAGATGGCACTCTTAACCCAACACCCTGTTCGTTCAGGTCTCTTCCCCAGTTAATGCTGGAACTCACCCTTCAGCATTAACTCAGCCTCTGCTCCGTTGTCATTCATTCTCCCCGCTATAGTCACATTTTTACAGACCCTGTCTGTACTGTACCAGAGATTGAGCATAGCAGTTGATTAAGAGACTGGAACCCGAGCCTCATGGTCCTCCTGAGAGAGATATCACCCCCAGCAGATGCTCTGCTCCTCAAACTCCATCAGTGCAACTGTGAAACCAGCGTCCATGGGACAGGCTCTTAAAAATCCCTGCTTGCCAAAGAAACAGCCAGACTGACCTTGTGAGGTTCAAATCTGAACACTCTCCATGTGGCAAACAGCATCTATGAGGCACTGCTCTATACTGCAACACTCCATGTTCTCCTTGTCCTGCCCCTGCACCCCACTCCCCAAAAAAGCTTATATCTAATATAAAAGAAAGGCTTGTATTTATATAGTGCTTTCATGGCCATCTGATGTCTCAAAGCACCTCACAGCCAATGAAGTGCTTTGGAAGTGTTGTCACTGTTGTAATGTAGGAAATGCAGCAGCCAATTTGCACTTAATCAGCAATGCGATCATGACAGATAATTTGTTTTTGTGGTGTTGAGGGATAAATACTGACCAGAACACCAGGGATAACTCCCCTGCTCTTATTCAAAATAGTGCCACGGGAACTTTTACATTCACCTGAGCAGGCAGATGGAGCCTCGTATTAAAATATTAATTGCACTTTGTAAACTTTTAAATTATAAATTCCTATGTGAATGTTAATAGAAATTGTCCATGTAAACTTGTCACGTTGTAATTGTGTCATTCACCAGTGAGGTGCTGCAGCGCCACCAATGGCTGGAGAATGTAATTACAACGTGACTAGTTTACATTGACACTTTCCAATGTAGCCTATCTGCCATACCCAATGTTGACACATTTTCGAAGAGGACTTTACTGAATTCTGTCATCCCCAGATTTCTCTATAGTTGATGGTAATTAGGGGTTGAGTTTCCAATATAGATATGGGTACTGTGGATATTAGAATTTCAAATGGGAATATAAACATAAGGACAGAGCATATGACTTTAAAATGGTACAGAGCAGGAGATGGACAAGTATTTCTATAAACCAGCCTACTGACCTTCATATGTTCAAAGTCTGTGATTCCTATACGGGGCAGGGTGGAACAGTTGACAAAAATGAGTTTCCTGCCAGTGATTCTGTTTGATATAAAACAATCCTGGAACAAAAGACAGAAGGCACAAAGGTTAATTTGGAATGAGAGTGGAGAGTGAGGAGGATGGTGAGACTTAGGTGAGGGGTGCTGGGTTTGTTTAGTAACAGTTGGAAAAATGTTATGGTTGGCGATCAGAATTGAGTCAAGTGGGTTGGTTTGTCTGGGGGTATTTAGTCAGTGTATTTTCCGGGAGTATTTTTGTCCAGGAGTATATTTGCTGGGTATATATTTACTTGGGGGTATTTAGTTGGCATATTCTCCATGGGATATTTAGCTAGTATATTTGCCCAGTACTATATTTGCCCAAGAGAATATTTTCCTGGGGGTATATTTAACCAAGAGTATGTTTGCTGTGGGATATATTTTTCAGGGGGATCTTTGCTGAGAGGAATTTAGTCAGTCCCATGTATATTTGCCCGAGTGTATCTTTTACCAGGTGTACATTTCCCTAAGAGTATATTTTCCTAGAAATATATTGGACCTAACTTATAATTACCCTTGGTATATTTACCCAGTTATATGGTTCACACATAACATATTTGCCTGGAATATCATTGCCTGGGTGAGCATTTACTTCGCTGTATATTTCCTAGGGTATATATTTTCTGTGGGTGTATATTTGCTCAATATATACTCCCTATGTACATTTGCCAGAGATTTGCCTACTTGTATGTTTGCTCGGGCGTATGTTTGCTTGGGTATACGTTTGTCTGGATGTATATCAGCCTACATGTATGTTTTCCCAGGTGTATCTATCTGGTGTATATTGTCCAGAAGTACATTTGCCTGGGTATAAGCTTATCCAGGTGTATATCGACCTGGTGTATATTTGTTCAAGCACATATTTGACCAGATTTATCTCTGCCGGTGCATATATTTTCCCAGTACACATTTGGTTGCATGTATATTTACCTGGGTGTATATCTGTCTGGGTGTATAACTGACCCGATGTATATCTGTCCAGGTGTATAACTGACCCGATGTATATCCTGGTATATTTCTGCTGTTACAACCGGGATGGGAGGAGTGCATGTATAATCTAGCCCCACTACTCCCATCCCAGTTGTAAAATAAATTGGGGCTGTTGTGGGAATTGAAATGCGGACAGTGAGTGATTGGATGCAGAATAACAGCAATTGGTGAGGGATAAAAAGACAAGAGACCAGGTTTCTTACACATTTGTAAACTACAATGGCGACCTTTGATGCAAATGAATTTTTGAAACATATAATGATATAGTTGTCGCTCAGTTGGTGAGTGTGGTGGAGGAGTTACAGATAGAAGATAGAGCGAGAGCTAAGAAAGAAGAGCTTCAATGATTAGTGGCCAAAAAACATAAAATGGAAGTGAACCTTTAGAATCAGAAGGAGACAAGTTTCCATGGGCACAGTTTCAGTTAGAACAGAAGTTGGAACTGGAATTTCAGGTGAAGGAAAAGGCAAATGAATGAGAAGAGAATACCAGCTTAAAAGGCTGGAATTGAAAAGAGAGGCCTCAGATGCTGAGGAAAGTGCTGACGGTGAAACAACCACCCCCAACCCAATGCTCAGAGGGGAGATGTTTAAATTTGTACAAGCCCTTCCAAATTTTGAGGAAAGGGATGTAGAGGCATTCTTTATTTTGTTTGAAAAAGGTAGCTAAGCAAATAGAACAGCCAAAAGAAATCTGGACATTGCTCTTACAGAGTAGGTTGGTGTGTAGAGCTCATGAGGTATATGCATCGCTGTCAGAAGAGGTATATGTGGATTATGATTCTTAGTGTGTATGAGTTGGTCCCTGAGGTGTACAGGCAGAAATTTCAGAACATAAGGAAACAGCCTGGGCAGACCTGTATTGAATTTGAGAGGGTAGAGCAAAGTAATTTTGACCATTGGATATAGGCATTAAGGGTAGAGACAACATAAGAAGCTCTTAGGGAAATAATTCTCCTGAAAGAATTTAAAAGTTCACTCCCTTCAGTTGTTAGAATCCATGTTGACAACCAGAGGGTAGCAACAGCTAGACAGGCAGCAGAGATGGCTGACGATTATGAACTGGTCCATAAATCTAAGCCCTTTTTCCGTCACCCCCACAAACCCAAGAAGGATAGAAGGTGGGAGGGTGAAAGGGAGGCAGCCATGGGAGAGAAGTGACAGCTGGGAATTCCTGGAAACTTCTCCTCAGGCCAAAAGGAAGGTGCTGAGGGTAGAAGTGAGATTCAAAGGCCTAAGTGTTTCCGTTATAACAAGGTGGGACATGTTTGTGCCGATTGCTGGAAGTTGAATGGGAAATCCATGGAATTTATTGGGCTATGTAAGGGCGATTCAGGAAAAGGAACCCAGACTAAAAGTACAAAGATCAAGTGGTAATGCGAACTGCAGCTGTGAAACTGAGTGTGAACATCGCTGTGAGTTCAGGAGAGGTAAATAAGATACATGAGAGTTATAAAGAATTTTCGTCGAGGGGAAAAAAAACCTCTTATCCCTCAAATGAGATAGTTAAACTATAATTATATTAAGAGATACCGAGAGGCACTCAAACACTTTTGCTGGGGGAAGGTATAACTTTTCCACCAGCGAGCGCATTAAAAGCCAAGGTTTTAGTCAATGGTATTGGCGGGGAGTATATACCTGTACCTTTGTACCAGGTGCACCTGGAGTGTGACCTTTGTCTGGGACAGTGACGGTAGGGGTTGTTCAGTAGTTACCTGTATATGGCGTTGATTTACTCCTGGGAAATGATCTCGCCAGAGTGAAGGTAGTAGCTTCTCCCATAATTACAGAAAGCCCAAATGAGGTTAAAGAGACAGAGCAGTTACAGGAAAAGGTTCCAGGAATTTTTCATTAGTGTGAGATGACCCGAACAATGGCAAAGCAAAGCCCATCATTGGAGGTCAAAGTGAAACCACAAACAGATATTTGGTTAGCTGAAACTTTCTTTAAAGACTTAGATAATTAAAAAGAGATGTTTAATAAATCTTCCCTGGTTGGGGCTCAACAAGCCGATCTGGAGTTAAGTAAGATAGTGCAATCAGCCCAAACTGAAGCTGAAGCTGAGGCAGTTCCAGAATGTTATTATTATTAAAAATGGAATACTAATGAGGAAGTGGAGACCTCCTCACAGACCAGCAAATGAAGAGTGGACGGTTCTTCATCAGGTAGTGGTACCGCCCAAATATCATAGAGATATTATGGATAGCACAGGACATGTAGGGATATGGAAAACTCAGTCACAGATAAACCAACAGCTTTACTGGCAAAGTCTTCACAAGAACATAGTGCAGTTTTATAAAACATGCCATACTTGTCAGATGGTAGGAAAACCACAACATACAATCAAACCAGCACCCTTAATTCCCATACCAATTTTTGAGGAGTTTAGTAGAGCGTTAGTAAACTGGGACTGATACCAAAAATGAAAGCAGAACACCAGTATATCCTTACTATTATGGATATGACAACTCGATTTCCAGAGGCTATTTATGGCTAAGGTAGTAGTGGAAAAGTTAAAGCAATTTTTCAAAGCATGAGTAGTTTGGATATAAAACAGTTAAAATCCTCAGCATATCATCCACAAACACAGGGAGCTTTAGAGAGGTACCATCAAACCCTCAAAACAATGATTAAAGCATATTGTCATGAATATCCCCATGACTAGGACAAAGGACTGGATTTTCTTTTATTTGCTACCCAAGATTCACCAAATGAATCGACTGGTTTCAGCCCCTTTGAATTAATTTATGGACATGAGATAAGAGGTCCTCTGAAATTAATCAAGGAAAAGATTTTAGGAGAGAGGGATGAATCTAGTGAGGTTACTGACAGAATTTAAAGGAATCTGTAAGGACAAACCAGGATGTACAACTTTAGCCGTGCATGATGTGGATATAGGGGGATCTTCACCTATAAAGCAACTTCCTTATCATTTAAGTCCAGAGAAACAAGCTAAAGTGAAAGCAGAAATTCAATATATGTTAGAAAATCACCTAATTGAGCCTAGTCAAAGCAGTTGACACTCTCCAGTAGTGTTAGTGCCTAAACCTGATGGTGCAGCCAGATTCTGCATAGATTATAGATATGGTAACAAAAACGGATTCCTACCCAATCCCTTGTTTAGAAGATTGTGTTGACAGGGTTGGAAGGGCCACGTTCCTCACTAAGATAGATTTGTTGAAAGGATACTGGAAAGTACCTTTAACGTCAGGAGCTAAGGAGATAACAGCTTTTGTCAGGCCAAACGGGCTATACCAACGCCAAGTAATGCCGTTTAGACTATAAAATGCTCCAGCCACTTTCCAAAGACTAACGAATTAAGCAGCCACTAATATTTCTGACTGTGTGCTTTACTTAGATGATGTATTGATTTACAGCAACAATTGGAAAGATCATGTAAAACAATTGGAAGCCTTATTTAATCAATTACAGTTGGCGGGTCCAACAATAAACCTTGCCAAGAGCGAGTTCATGTAAACACGGGTAACTTATTTAGGGCACTTAGTAGGGCAAGGGCAAGCATTGCCAAGAGCACCGAAAGTGCAGGCTTTGATGGAATTCCCTGTCCCTAAAACTAAACAGGAAATCATGAGATTTTTGGGGATGTGCAGCCTCTATCGTAAATTTGTGCCAAACTTCAGCACCATAGCGGCTCCACATGGCTTTATTGCAAAAGATGGCAAAGGTGGTACGGTCAAGAGAGTGTCAGACAGTTTTTGAGAAGCTGAAGGTGATCCTAACTAATGACCCAGTGTGAGCCACCCCTAATTTTGCTAAACCCTCAAGGTGGCAATCGATTCTAGTGACTTGGGAGTGGGTGAAGTCTTATTGCAGGGAAGATAAATTGGGAATAGAGAAGCCAGTGAGGTACTTTTCTAAAAAATTAAATCAGCATCAAAAGAGATACTCTATGGTAGAAAAGGAAACCCTGGGATTGTTACTGGCTGTTAAACATTTTGAGGTATATATCTGTCATGTCTGTAAAGTATATACTGACCATCATCCCTTGGTCTTTGTGGAAAAATTTAAGACTACGAATAACAGACTACTCCGATGGAGTTTGCTAATACAGCCTTGTAACTTAAAAATTGTTCATATCACTGGGAAGAATAATATAATTGCTGATGCATTATCAGTAATGTAAATTTTACAAAAAATGTCTGGAAAGCAAAATAGTTAGAAAACTGTACAGATTCTGTATAAGGAGTGAATGGCTGAGTGAGCGCATGTTTGAATTTTGTTTTATATGTTATACATATCTTTTTCTGTATACTTCGCAATGAAGCACATTTGGAAATGGTGTTTCATTTCTTAAGGGCAGAGACATGTTAGAATCGAATCACTCAAGAATAAATTTTTCTTTTACAAAATGGGAGGATTTGGCATTATCTGTACATTTGGGATTAACCTGGGATTTTTTAAAAAAGATCATAAATTCACCTTGGAACTGTCAATAAACAGGCCTCACCGAAGAAATCACCTGACCTTTACGGTACTTGAGGAAGATCTAATTGTTTGTTTTGAACAACAATCACTTTAACTGATAGGGAAAAAACTGAAAAGGCAAAGATTGGGAACTTGCTGGAAATCACATGGGAGAGAGGGGAGAAACTGAAATTGTGAAGCTGTGGTTTTGAAGGCAGTCTTGTTGGGGAACAAGCTGGGGAAGGAAGGCTACCCTAACTGGCTCTCTCTCACTACCCTGCCTGCAATTGTGTGTGGCTTTCAATGTATAGCCAGAGAACCTCATCTGAGTGTAACTAGTCTGAATTTGGACCTGCAAAGCCGAGACCAGTTGGTGAGAACTTCCAGGCGTCCACCAGGACCAGCAGCCCATCTTCACACGAGGGAACTCCAGGGTCGACAGCACCGAGATCCTGCAAACTTCATCCTTTATTTTATAACACCCACCCGCTAAGGCCCAACTCTGCAGAGAGACTCTATCTGCTGTCCTTTGTCTGTGTGTGTGTGCTGGGGAAATTCTTTCAGAAGCGATAGATAATTATACTTCCTGATTGCAATTGTGTGTTAATCAGTACTTGCAATTGTTGAAAAGAAGTTTCATTTTATAATAAACAATCGTTCTGAGTTTATTGAAAGAAGCTGGTTGGAGACTTTTTTATTCTGGGCAGCAGTAGGGAAATAGACAATTGGCTATTTTGGTGAGAGAATTGAACTTTTAAATTAATGGTACGGCCTGTGGAGTAGTGGAACTGGATCATACACGCACTCCTCCCATCCTGGTTGTGACACTGCCCAGGTGTAGATTTGTTTGTGTGTAAATTTGCCTGTGCATATATCTGCTCTGGTGGATATGTGCTCTGGTGGTAATTACCCAGGTTTATACATGCCTAAGTGGATACCTTCCTGGGTCTATATCTGTCCAGATGTATATTTGGCTTAGTGATATCTATCTGGGTAAGTATCTGCCTGGACGGATATCTCCCTGTATATATATTTACCCAAGTACCAGTTTGCCTTGGTATATAGCTACCCGGATATATATCTGCTCAGGTTGATATTTACCCAGGTGGTTATCTGCTACTATGTATATTTGCCCATTTCCTATTTGCCTTGGTATATAGCTGCCTCGGAGGATATTTGCCGTGGTTGATACATTCTGGGTATAAAGATTTATGTTCAAAAAGCATCCTGAAAAGGTCAAACATCCCTCATGGGAGTCTTTGGTCTGTGAATGACCAAAATCATTCATTTGAGAAGGCACCATATACATTGAGAGACTTTGTCAGGAAGAGGCATTAGAGGGAGCGCACAAACCTCCAAACAACCCATCTACCCGCCCCACATGTGGAAGAGTCTGCAGATTGTGCAGTGGCCTTATCAGCCAATTCAGAACCCATTGAACCAAAGTGGAAGCAAGTCATCCTCAACTGCCTAAGAAGAAGGGTATATATCTGCCCCAGTGGATATCTGCCCCAGTGGTTATATCTTCCCCAATGGTTATATCTCCCCCAATGTTGCTATCTGCCCCAGTGGTTATCTCCCCCAGTGGATATCTCCCCCAGTGGATATCTGCCCTCCTGTATCCCCTCACCTTGTACTGGGGGAAGCCCAGTTTCTGGATCCAATTGGCCACCTCCTTCTCCTGCCAGCGCTGGCTGTGGGGCACCGCGAGGGGGCGACACCCACAGCGACAATCTCTCGAACACGGGCACTGAGCCATCCGGGGACTCCGCGGCCGCCTGCGCCCTTGTCACCCCAGCAACTGTTACCAGGAGACCAGCTGCCGCGTCACCGCTGCCATGGTTGCCAGGAAACCACCACATCCGGGGCAACATCCTGCGGAATTAAAAATTGCGAAATTAACAGGTGGACCGCGAACAATCCGGGGTTTCTTTTCCAGCTGTAACGCATGAAATGCAATTTTTAACGCACGTTTATATCGTCTCGGTAATTTCCCCTTTCTCTATCCCTTCGGGTATTTCCGCCTGGAAATCGGGAATTTCCGCCCCCCTCCCCCTCCCGCACGTCAGGTCCGGGACACTTCCGGTCCCAACATCGGCAATCTCCGGGCCGAGTACCGGTCCCGCCTCCACTTCCGGTCCCAACATCGGCAATCTCCGGGCCGAGTGCCGGTCCCGCCTCCACTTCCGGTCCCAACATCGGCAATCTCCGGGCCGAGTGCCGGCCCCGCCTCCACTTCCGGTCCCAACATCGGCAATCTCCGGGCCGAGTGCCGGTCCCCACCCGCCCGCCCGCCCGCCCGCGATTCCGCCTCTTTCCGTCGGCGCTCGGCCCTTTCCGGAAGCCCCGCTTTCAGATGACGATGGCGAGCGGGGTAGCCGCCGCACGGCCGAGCTCTCCGCCGCGGGGCGGGGGCTCAGCGAGCGGCGAGTCGGAGTCGGAGGCGGAGGCGGGGAGGGCGCCGAGCGGGAGCGGGAGCGGGATGAAGATGGGGATGAACCTGGGTTTGCCGGGGGCCGAGAAACACCCGCAGGAGCAGCAGCCGGAGGAGGAGGCGGAGGAGGAGCGGGGCCGCCGGCCAGGTAAGGGAGGCTCCTCCGGGCCGCATCCCCGGGACCGCGCCGGGCACCACCCCCATCGGGGGGGCGGGAGGCGGGGGGTCCCTGACCCTGACCCCCCCCCAGGGTCCGGGTTAAAGGGACCATTGAGATTTTGTGCATCAGGATTTAAATTTTAAATTTTTATTGTCTCTCTTGAAATGGTCGCATTTTTGTTGTTTTTTGTTTAAATTCCTCTTGAATTTAAAGAGTTGGGGGATTTTCAGACTTTATTTTGTTAAATGTCAGAGTCGGTTTTTGAAGGAATGAGTTGAAAATGTGGTAAATTTTTTGACAGATTTTTTTTATTTTTGAGCCTCCTCCAGACTTGTCAAATTGGACAAGGAAGGGACTTTGTTTTCTCTCCTCAAATTGTGGTCGAGCTGAATGACAGCCACTGTTTATTTCCAGCACCATTATCATCATTGTGCCCAATCCCTCAGATACCTTCACATGGTGACAGTGAGTTAATAGGATCTATGTTTAGAATCTGGAATGACTGCCTGACAAGTTGGGGGGGGTGGAGGCAGATTCACTCATGGCTTTTTGAGGAGAAAGTATTTGCAGGGTTACAGGGAAAGGGTGTGGGAGTGAAACCGGCTGAGAGTTGCTCCTGCAGAGAGCTAGCATGGCTACGACTGGCTGAATGGCCTCCCTACTGTTACCGTAAACCATTCAGTGATAACGTCGTGGTTTCAACCACTTAGTAAAAATGGTCGGAGATTGTGCACAGGGCATCACACTCGGCACAATGCACAGCCCTCTCCAGAGTTTTTGCAAGAAAATGAGATGCAGACGGTGGAATTTGAGGTTTGTTAAAGTTGGGAGTTGGAGATGTTTTGGTGCTTGCTGTGTTTACTGCAGCAAAGCATCAGTCTTTTGCAGCTTGTTACATATGGAATAAAGGCAGCAATGCACTGACTGCTATCATTGCTGATAGTGAAGAGCAATGTTATCCAATAATAAACTGGCTCAGGCCAAACCCAACGGTTTGTTTGCTGAAGGTATCTGTGCATTTGTTTTGTGCCTAATCTCCAGCAATCTGTTATTGCACAATCATAGTTCTAGGAGAGTGACTGACATGAAACAGAGGTTTTAAAATGGTATCAGGGACGAAGGGAGTTCAGTTATGTCGAGAAACTGGGATTGTTCTTAGAGCAATGAGGGGTTCAAAGTCTTGGAGGGTTTTGATAGAGTAAATAAAGAGACAGAAGCTTTGCCAATCAGGGTGACAGAGATTTAAGGTGATTGGCAAAACAACTAGAGGAGGCAGTGAGGAAATAATTCTTTATGCAGCAAGTTGTCGTGATCTGGAACATGCTGCCTGAAAGGGAGGTGGAATCAAATTCAATAATAACTTTTTCAAAAGAAATTGGATAAATACTTGAAGGTTTAAAAAAAAATACAGGGATATGGGGGAGATCAAGACTAATTAGCTCTTCTGGTACAGACACGATTGCCCAAGGTGGCTGCATTGTGCTGTCTCATGGTATGATGTTCAAAAATTAAAACTACAATTTTACTGATTTCCCTGAAGTTTACTCGGTGTTTATTCCTATTTTTCTTTTATATAAAACATGAAAACCCCCAGAGTATTTAAAATCAGGTAGATTTTACTGATCCTTATCTGAAGAGCAATTCATGGAATTGACTGCAGTTTATTTACCTGGAGATGGCTTGCATTGCGTTTGTTTTTTTCCATTGTGGCTGACGACTAGGATGGGGATACCGACAGTAGCAATCCTACTCTGGAAAATACAAGCCCAGCTTTAGTTACTGGGATTCCCGAGCTTTTCAACCTAGTACGCTGCTTGCATGTGTCAAGAAATACAACATAAGAAATGGGAGCAGGAGTAGACCTTTTGGCCCATCGAGCCTGCTCCGCCATTCAATACGATCATGTCTGATCCTGGGCTTCAACTCCACTCCCCTGCCCACTTCCCGTATCCCTTAATTCCCTGAGAGACTTAAAATCCGTCTGTCCCACCCTTAAATGTATTCAACAATGGAGCCTCCACAACCCTCTGGGTTAAAGAATTCCAAAGATTCACAACTGAGTGAAATAATTTCTCTTCATCTCAGTCCTAAATGATCGGCCCCTTATCCTCAGACTGTGTCTCCTGGTTCTGGACTCCCCCACCATTGGGAACATCCTTCCTGTCTAGTCCTGTTAGAATTTTATAGATTTCTGGCCATTTTGCCCAACTGGTCTGTGCTAGTGTTTATGCTCCACACGAGCCGCCTCACACTGGCTTCTTACAATTCTATCACCTTATCCTTCTAGTGGTTTCTTCCTCTTCTTTATCTAGCCAGTGAATGTGGTTTAGATGCTGCTGGTCCACTGAATAAGTGTTTTCTTCAGAGAAGATGTGAATGATTGCAAGGGTGTGCCCTCATTGAATGTTTTATGCAAGGGGTATAAACTGTGAAGGTTGCTGTTGATTTCTGATGATTGAATATCCCACTATTTTTAACTGGCTTTCAATTAACCCCGACTGTGAATTGTTCCTGGAGATTCATCGTTCTCCCTTGTCTGCTCCTCAGGCTGCTGCCTTGTGGTTAGGATATGATTCCATGTGTGCTGATACCTTGATATGCTTGTACCCAAGTAGGCATTCCTCGTGACCCTAGAACATGAGTGTCTGGCTATTCAACTTCATAGTGCATCACCACCAAGCAGCAGTACTGAGGACAGTTGAAACCCTGCAACTGCCACCCTGACTAATCAGGGCATTGCACACACAGTCCTGACGGGGGTCACACACCGTGGTCCGTATGGTTCAGTAGCTGTCTGACCCATTCCAGAGGCTTGACTGTGATCAATCTCTCGAGGTAATTTATGCATTTGTTTTATTTCAGCCGTGGACTGATTTGATTCCAAGGCAGCATGTTGCATTCTTAAATACATTTGTTTTCTTTAACAGGCTTAATTACCAAAACAGTCCATTGTGTCTGTGTGGGCGCCTTGACAGATCTATCCAATGAGGGCCCACTCTCCTGCTCTTTCTCCATCACCCCCTTCCTAACCCAATTCCCTTTTGAAAGTTCCTATTGAATCATCTTCCTTTGCCCTTTCAGGCAGCATGTTCCAGATCACAACAACTCACTGTGTTTTTATAGAAAAGAATATTTGACCCCTGGATGTTTGGTGAATTATTTTAAATCTGTGTCCTCTGGTTATTCTTCCTCTCGCCACTGGAAACAGTTTCTTCTCATCTACAGTTCACAATTAAAATCAAAATAGTTAAAACCATTAATAGTTTGTGAAACCCCTTCTTAACCTTCTCAGCTCCAAGCAGAACAATCCCTGCATCTCTAGTCTCTCCATGATCTGGTTTAAGTCTCTGGATAACTATACTCTAGGAATAATTAATAGGTCATGATGCTGTTTGTGTAATCCTTACTGAATTCTTCAAATTAACCCTGTTGTTATTGCCAGCATTTCACCCGGGAATATAGAGGTGAAAATGTTCACATCAGGGGAACAGCTCTGGTTATGCTTCTAATTGAAGTTGGTGTGGTAAGGATACCAGTTCATGCAGTCTTACTGAGTGGTGCATACTAGGCTTGTAGGTTTGAAACTGGGAAGAACCACTATATCCTCTGTTTCTATAGGGTAATGGTTATCACGTTTGCTTAACACACGCCAGGCTCCTGGTTCAAAACCAGCTGGAAACATTATCCTGGAACATAGAAGGTTTAAGGGATGATTTGATTGAGTTTTTTTTTTAAAGGATTCCATAAGCTAGATCGAGAGACACGTGTGGTTCACCGCCCCCCTCTCAAGGGGCAATTAGGGATTGGGCAGCAAATGCTGGCCTTGCCGGAAACGCTCACATTCCATGAATGAATGGGAAAAAAAACTTGTCCCACTGTTGTGGTGTCTGGGACAAGGGAATATAACCTTAAAGTCAGAGTCAGGCCATTGAGGAGAGAAGTTTGGAAACTCCTCTTCGTGCAAAGGCTGGTAGAAGGTATGGAACACTCTGACACAGAAAGCCACAGATACCACCTCAATTAATCATCTTAAATCTGAGATCAATAGGTTTTTTCCAGAGTTTTAAGGGATATGGAACCATGGGGGCAGGGGGCAGGGGGCGGGGGGGAGGGGCGCGGGGGGCGGTGTGTGTGTGGAGTTGTGGATGAGTTAGGATACAGATTAACCATGATCTCATTGAATGGCGGAACAGGCTTGACAGGCTGAATGGCCTCCTGTATTTTAATTGAAGTTACTTACGTACATACGAATTAGGAGCGGGAGTTGGCCACTTGGCCCCTCGAGCCTGTTCCATAAGCTTATGGCTGATCTGACTGTGACAACCCCACATTACTGCCTACCCTCGATAACCTTTGTCATGATAAGGAAGGGAAAAACACCGAATTGCGTCTGGAAATACTGGACTTTAAAAATAAGACCTGGATTTTTAAAAATGCAAACAACCCACTGGCTGGAATGCTGCAGGGTAACTCCCTAAGAGGCAATGGAACCCCACCCTGTTGCCAGACAAGGTACTTCTAAAGGCATCCAGAAACAAATTACTCCCTCTGCTAGAGACAATGGGACATAATGGGAGCTGAGAATCATCTCCTCAAGAAATCCTGAGAGCAATGCCCAGACAGATTTGTGAATTTGCTTCCCACTTGGGATATACAGAGAAGAGGTTAAAAGTGAGTTGAAAAACTGCCCGGGAGTCTATCTGTTAGTGGATGTTCTGAGAGAGAGCAAGTGTTGGAAGTTCGACTCAAAAGTAACAGCCGCACACAGTGCCCCTGCAAATCGCCATTTTGCGGGTATCCCGATCTCTCTCGCTCTCTACCAAATTCAACACGACTGAAACCTCGAAACTACCGGAGTTAAAGTCAACTCTACTGGAACCTTGAATCTCCCTATACGTCTACTGAACTCAATTGTACTTGAATCTTGTGTGTGTGATTCTTTCAAAACCAGAATGATTGGGTTTGGGAAAAAGGGTATCCGTGAAAGGGATTCTTTTTAGGTTAAATCTTGTTGCGACCGACAGAATGTCGGGGGTTGGGGGGGCTGCTGAATAAAGACAGTGAACCAGTTCATCACCACCCCCCCCATCTAGGGCATATCAATTTGGGGGTGTCCCAGCCAAACGGTGACCAATTGAGGGGTCTCACATTTTCCCACATAATTCTCCATTTGTCAGAGCTTTGCTCACTCACTTAACCTATCTGTGTCACTTTGTAGCCTCCTTATATCCTCTTCACAATTTACTTTCCTACCTATCTTTCTGTCGTCAGCAAATTTAGCCACCATTCCTTCTGCTCCTTCATCCAAGTCATTTATATAAATTATAAAGGGTTGAGGTCCCAGCACTGATCCCTGTGGCACACCACATCCTGCCAACTGAAAAAGACCCATTTATGCCAACTCTCTGTTTCCTGTTAGCCAGCCAATCTTCTATCCATGCCAATATGTTACCCCCTACACCATGAGCTTTTATTTTCTGCAGTAACCTTTGATGTGGCTCTTTATCAAATGCCTTCTGGAAATCTAAGTACAGTACATCCACCGGTTCCCCTTTATCCACAGCACATGTGACTCCTTCAAAGAACCCCAATAAATTGGTTAAACATGATTTCCCTTTTTACAAAACCATGTTGACTCTGCCTGATTGCCTTGAATTTTTCTAAGTGCCCTGTTATAACATCTTTAATAATAGCTCCTAACATTTTCCCTGTGACAGATGTTAAGCTAACTGGACTGTAGTTTCCTGCTTTCTGCCTCCCTCCATTTTTGAATAAAGGAGTTCCATTTGCTATTTTCCAATCTAATGGAACCTTTCCCGAATCCAGGGAATTTTGAAAAATTAAAACCAGTGCATCAATTATCGCACCAGCCCTTTCTTTCAAGCCCTTAGGATGAAGCCTGTCCAACCTGGTGGATGTACTTCTTTGTTGCTTTTGTGCCTTGTACCTGTGCATTTGAAGAAGTCGATGTAAATGGGGATTTCTATTGGAGAATTGAAGGCCTCAGCACCTTCCATGGTTTGTAATGCCTTTGGTTTTGGGACTTTCTGGGTTTCAGGATGTTGGAAAAGTACACTGAGGATGAAAAGGCAAGTGAAAGAGAAAGACTTGCATTTCTGTAGTGCCTTCCATCATTCCCAGATGTCCCAATGCAATTTACAGCCAATGAGATACTTTTGAAGTATGGTTGCTGTTGTAATGTAGGAAACATGGCAACCAGTTTGCACACAGCAAGATCCCACACACAGCAGGAGGGTAAATGTGATTGTAAATGTAATCTATATTTGCCAAGACACCAGGCAGAAGATTCCTACTCTTCTCCAAATAGTTCACCTGGGATCCTTTACATCCTTTTTTATTTGTTCAAGGGATGTGAGTGTCACTGGCTAGGTCACCATTTATTGCCCATCCCTGATTGCCCTTGAGAAGGTGGTGGTGAGCTGCCTTCTTGAACCACTGCAGTCTGTGGTGTAGGTACTCCCACAGTGCTGTTAGGAAGGGAGTTCCAGGATTTTGACTCAGCAACAGTGAATAAACGGCAATATATTTCCAAGTCAGGATGGTGTGTGGCTTGGCGAGTAACTTGCAGGTGGTGGTGTTCCTATGTATCTGCTGTCCTGAGGAGCCTTGGTGAGTTCCTGCACTGCATCTTGTAGATGCTACACACTGCTGCCACTGTGCATCAGTGGTGGAGGCAGTGAATGCTTGTGATGGATTCCTAATCAAGCAAGCTGGATGGTGTCAAGCTTCTTGAGTGTTGGTGGAGCTGCACTCATCCAAGCAAGTGGAGGATATTCCATCACACTCCTGACTTGTAGATTGTGGACAGGCTTTGGGGAGTCAGGAGGTGAGTTACTCGCCACAGGATTCCTAGCCCCTGACCTGCTCTTGTAGCCACGGTATTTATATGGCTAGTCCAGTTCAGTTTCTGGTCAATGGTAACCCCTAGGATGTTGATAGTGGGGTTTTCAGTGATGGTAATGCCGTTGAATGTCAAGGAGAGATGATTAGATTCTCTCTTGTTGGAGATGGTCATTGCCTGGCACTTGTGTGGCGTGAATGTTACTTGCCACTTGTCAGCCCAAGCCTGGATATTGTCCAGGTCTTGCTGCATTTGGACATGGGCTGCTTCAGTATCTGAGGAGTTCTGAATGGTGCTGAACATTGTGCAATCATCAGCGAACATCCCCACTTCTGACCTTATGATGAAAGGAAGGCCATTGATGAAGCAGCTGAAGATGGTTGGGCCGAGGACACTACCCTGAGGAACTCCTGCAGTGATGTCCTGGAGCTGAGATGACTGACCTCCAACAACCACAACCATCTTCCTTTGTGATAGGCATGACTCCAACCAGCGGAGAGTTTTTCCCCTGATCCCCATTGACTCCACTTTTGCTAGGGCTCCTTGATGCCACACTCAGTCAAATGCTGCCTTGATGCCAACTCTCACCTCAGGAGTTCAGATCTTTTGTCCATGTTTGAACCAAGGCTGTAATGAGCTCAGGAGCTGAGTGACCCTGACGGAACCCAAACTGGGTGTCAGTAACAGGTTATTGCTAAGCAAGTGCCGCTCGATAGCACTGTCGTCGATGCCTTCCATCACTTTACTGATGATCGAGAGTTGACTGAAGGGACAGTAATTGGCCGGGTTGGATTAGTCCTGCTTTTTGTGGTTCCGTGAGGAAGACTGTGTCAGGCTGTTGCTTGACTAGTCTATAAGACAGCTCTCCCAATTTTGGCACCAGCCCCCAGATGTTAGGAAGGATGACTTTGCAGATTCGACAGGGCTGAGTTTGCTGTTATCTTTTCCGGTGTTAAGTATAGCATTGTAGTAACCAGCTGTGGCCTCTGTTAACCGACTTTGTCCTGTCGAGCTGCTGTGTGAATGAAAAATGTGAATCTGGGGAGGGGTGGAGGCTGGAGTATCTTCCTGAGACGGGGGCCTGTGAACCCAGTGGGTCAGTGCTGAGCACTGGGGGATTGGATCCTGCTCTGTTGCTGCTGCGATTATGAATGAATTTGTGGAAACCACAAACTGTATCTCTTTTCTAATCAGGCATTTCTCATTTCTGGAACTGGCTGGGGGCACAACTGAAAAAGTGTCTTATGATTCAAAATGTGACCTTTGTTTCTCTCTCCATAAATGCTGCCAGACCAGCTGATTTTTCCCAACATTTTCTGTTGTTATATGTTCATGTCATCTCTGGTCTTCACCAATCACCTTAAATCTGTGTTGTCTGGTTACTGAAACTTTGCCACTGGAAACATTCCTCCTTCCTTACTCTATGCCTTTAATAAATCCATGTTGATTTTAATTTATTCACCTATATATGCTTCCTAGCGCAAATTAATTTTGTCCCAAATTATTGTTTTCTTATCCCTGACATTAGGTTGACTGCTCTATGTTTGCTAGGCTTATCCCTTTCTTCTTTATGAGCATTTATTATATGTTATATTATATATGTTTATGATGTAACATTTGCACGTTCCTGTCCCTTTGACAACATTGCCCTGTCTGAGGAGGACTGGAACATTGTGACTAGAACCTCTGTAATTTCCACCTTTACTTCCCTCAGTAACCCAGGATGCATCCCGCCTGGACTGGGTGACTTTTCAACTTCAAGCACTGCCAATATTTTAAGTACCACCTCCTTTTCATCTTATCCAATATCACTGCTGCCTCCTTTACATTGGCAGCAGTGAAGACAGATACAAAATTCTCACTTAACACCTCACCCATCTTCACCTCCACAAGAAAACCTTCTTGTTGGCCTCTAATCAGCCTCACCCTCCGACTCTCCTTTTACTATTCATATGTTTATCAAAGATTTTTGTGTTCCTTTTTCATTACCTGCTTATTTAGCATGATACTCTGACTTTGCCTCTCATTTCCTTTTTCAGTTCTCTTCTGTACTTTCTATATTCAGCTTAATTCCCTGACTTATTATTAACTTGGCATTTATCAAAAGCATTTTCTTTCATTTCAACCTCTGTATCTTTAGTCAACCAGGAAGCTTTGGATGTCCTACATGGGAGGGTATCTACACTGTACCTGAATCAGATCCTCTTTGAAGGTCTCCCATTGTTACTGTTTTGTCCACTGATTTTTGACTCCAGTCCACCTGGACCAGGTTATTTTTCAACTCATTGAAATTAGCCGTCCTCTAGTTAGGAATTTTCACCCTTAATTGTACCTCGTCCTTTCTGGTAATTACTGGTTGATGAAAATGATCACTGCAGACTGAGCTTAATCTTTTTTTTCTCATCTGATTTATTTTAACAACGTATTTATGCCATTGCACTGAAGATAATGTATCATTTATTTTAAATGCAGAACCCGAGCAGGACTCGAAGGCTGACGTGACCTCACAACTGTCCAGCCTGCATGTGTCGGAAGGAAGTGAGAAGTGCCAGACGGAGCCAGAAAAGAGGTAACAAATCAGGCTGGTGTTGGAATGGAGGAAGTAGCCAGCGATGGGAGACTTATAGCACAAAAACAAATTGTTTAATCCAACTGGTCCATGCCAATATTTATGCCCAACCCGAGCCTTCTTTCATTACTTATCTCACCTTATCACCATACCTTTTCAATTCCTTTTCCCCTCGGGTTTATCTAGTCTCCTTATGTGGCTCGGCATCATACTTTCTTTTATAATGCTCCTGTGAAGCACCTTCGTACATTTTTTTTCCATTGAAGGTGCCATATAAATATAAGTTCCCTTTAAATGCATCTTTGCTATTAGCCTCCCAATGGAAGCAAGTTCCACATTCTCACCACCCTCTGGGTAAAGATGTTTCTCCAGAATTCCCAATTGGATTTATTGGTGACTGTATTATATTTCTGACCTCTAGCTCTGGTTTCAAGTGGAAATATCTCAATGTCGAGCCTGTCAAATCCATTTTGTAATCTTAAAGATCTCTATCAGGTTATCCCTCAATTGTCTATTTACTAGTCATGTAATGATTACAGTTGAACCAATGTTGGCCACTTGGAGCAACACACTCTCAATGACCAGAAAAACATATTTTACTGTAGTAGTGTTGACTTTAAGAAAAAATGTTCTCGGGATGTGTTTGTCACTGGCTAGGCCAGCATTACCCATCTCCAATTGCCCTTGAGAAGGTGGTGGTGAGATACTTTGAACCACTGCCTTCCGTGTGGTGCAGATGCACCCATGGTGCTGTTTGGGAGGGCGTCCAGGAATTTGACCCAGGGACGATGAAGGAACATTATTATGTGTTCAAGTCCTACATAGTTTCCCACTTTACAGCAATGATTACACTTCAGGCAGTACTTATTACCTGTAAAGTGCTTTGAGGCACCCTGAGATCATGAAAGTTGCTATATAAATGCGAGTTCTTTCAGGCCAGGATGGTGTGCGATCTGGGAGGGGGATCTTGGAGGTGATGACATTCCCTTGCTATCGATGATTCAAATATGTTGTAACTCAATGAAAGCTGACTTTATTTTACCACCTCCTTCCCACCAACCCCCAGCTTGCTCTCCCACAGGTGCTGTCTTGCACTGGGGTTGTCTAGGTGATGAACACCTCCTAATATTTTGCCCAGATAAAGAGTTGAAGGGGGCTAGGGGAGGCATGGCATTGTGGGTGTCTATATATCCCAGCGAGGTTCACTATCTCCTGATCAGCACAGTAACCCTGCCTGTCTTCCCTCCACCTCTCTTGGCAAAGGGCACTGAGGGCATGTAAAGAATTATAAGCACTATCCTGTCGTCTGTGATCAGGTGTCACTGCACATGACAAGAAATCCAGCCTGGCCCTTGTGTCTGATCTGCTTTCCACCCTAACGAGCTGAGCCTGCAGGGAGTCATTAGACTTAATGACAACTGCATTCTTGCTCCACCCAGGTAAGTCCCAACACCCAAGAGATCAGGCATGGAAACATAGAAACTAGGAGCAGGAGTAGGCCATTTGGCCCTTTGAGCCTGCTCCGCCATTCATTATGATCATGGCTGATCATCCAACTCAATAGCCTGCTCCTGCTTTCTCCCCATATCCTTTGATCCCTTTCGCCCCAAGAGCTATATCTAACTCTTTCTTGAAAACATACAATGTTTTGGTCTCAACTACTTTCTGTGGTAACGAATTCCACAGGCTCACCGCTCTCTGGGTGAAGAAATTTCTCCTCATCTCAGTCCTAAATGGTCTACCCCCATTCGTCAGACTGTGATCCCTGGTTCTGGACTCCCCCACCATCGAGAACATCCTTCCTGCATCTACCCTGTCTAGTCCTGTTAGAATTTTATAGGTTTCTGTGAGATCCCCTCCCTCATTCTTCTGAACTCCAGTGAATATAATCCTGACCGACTCAATCTCTCCCCATATGTCAGTCCCACCATCCCAGGAAGCAGCCAGGTAAACCTTCGCTGCACTCCCTCTATAGCAAGAACATCCTTCCTCAGATAAGGAGACCAAAACTGCACAAAATATTCCAGGTGTGGTCTCACCAAGGCCCTGTACAATTGCAGCAAGACATCCCTGCTCCTGTATTCGAATCCCCTCGCTATGAAGGCCAACAAACCATTTGCCTTCTTTACCACCTGCTGCACCTGCATGCTTACCTTCAATGACTGGTGTACGAGGACACCCAGGTCTCGTTGCACATTCCCCTCTCTCAGTTTATAGCCATTCAGATAATAATCTGCCTTCCTGTTTTTGCTACCAAAGTGGACAACCTCACATTTATCCACATTAAACTGCATCTGCCATGCATTTGCCCACTCACTCAGCTTGTCCAAATCACACTGAAGCATCTCTGCATCCTCCTCACAGCTCACCCTCCCACCCAGCTTTGTGACATCTGCAAATTTGGAGATATTACATTTAGTTCCCTCATCTAAATGATGAATATATGGAGAGGTACCTGGGGGTGGGGTGGGGGCGTTTGAGCTGGTGGGCTATACTTGTGAGGGAGTTTGTGGAAAATTCTTTGTTTCTCACTAGAATAGCCCTAGCTGTGATTGAGGAATCATCTTGTCCTGGGGTTAATTGATGGTGGGAGACAGAAGGGGCAACGTGGTAGCAGATGTGTTTCTGAAAGCGGCAGTGTGCAATGAGCTCTTTGAGTGGATGCTAATTTACTGCATTTTACTGTAATTATTGCAATGTTCCCATGATTGGGTAAAGGATTAGTCCCTTTGAGAGTAGTCACTGGGGGGATTGTGATATTCTAATTACCAGAATTGTGCAAGCCCCAACAGCCAGCAGGGCTCTTGTTATTTTTTAAAGAATGTTATTTACTGGGGAAGGGTGCATTGACTTGGTGCAAGTACCTTTCATTCTTTGAGTCCAGTTTCTATTCCACATCTGTTATTGAATCTGGGTTCCACGGGCTCTCAAGTTTCAATTCCTTGTGAAAGTGGCTGTTCTTCATTTCCTGAGTTACTCCACTGTAGAAGTATCACAGCTGAGCCTGATCCCCTCTTCCTCCTACATAAGTTACCAATGAGCCCTACTCTCATCAAATTGAATACTGGGGAGACCAAAGCCATGATCTTTGGTCCACAATACAGACTGCGTTCCCTAGCCACCAACCTTCTGAAACCTTCACCCATGCTTTTATGAACTCCAGACTCGACTATTGCAACACTCACCAGGAGTTTGAGGTTGTTTTCTCCACACCAAACTAAGGCCAGCTGAACCATTCTGGGTCTGGATAGCTCAGGACCTGTTTCTCAATGGGGCTGCACAGGAGCACAGTGTGGATTCATTCCTTGGACATTTCTTTCCATTCCCTGAGCTGTCGTCAATTATTCCTAGTTGGCACTGCATGGTGCCAGGAGGTCAGGCAATGTAGGGTGGGATGTGGGCTGTTCAGGTGTTGTAGGAGGGGTGCAGCAACTGCTAAAGTTGCGTTTAATATTTTTGAGTAAGAATGTGTTTTTCTCTTGAGAGACCCCAGAAATCAAGACCGGTGACTGAAGAAGCAGAAGGCAATCCTCAGGAACGTCCTGGAATCCCAGTGGAGCAGTCAGCTGAGCCAGGCGATGAACAACCACAGCAGGTGTGTGGTTGAATTACGTGTAACAAGATCTTTCTGTACTCTGTATTCTCTGTATGATTCTTAGTTCAATAGTACATAAAGCAGCCAGGTGTTAAAAGTGCCCTTTCTGAGACTTGAGCCCAGAATCCAGTTGGACACTCCTGCAGTGCAGTACTGAGGGAGTGCTGCCCTGTCAGAGGTGCTAGATGGGATGTTAAACTGAGGCTCCCTCTGTACTTTCAGCTGCATGTAGAAGATTCTACAACCACTTTTGAAATAGGTACTCCTCGGTAGCTTGGATCAATATTTATCCCTCAGACAACATCTTTAAAAACAGATTATCTGGGCGATAATCTCATTGCTGCCTGTGGAATCTTGCTGTGCATAAATTGGCGGCTGCATTTCCTGCATTGCAACAGTAACTAAATTTCAAAGAAATTTCTGTAGCACGTTTCATGACCTCAGATGTGTCAAAGTCCTCTCCAGCCAGTGAAGCCACATTTCCAACCCGACCTTGCTCTAAGTCTTGAAAGCTCCTGTTGGCCCACGGCCTCTGCAGCCTTTTTCCGGGGCTGGGGGGGGGGGTTCCAGATTCCACAGACCTCTGAAGAAATGCTTCCTGGTTCCACTCCTCAAGAGCCTAGCTTTAATTTTATGGTGCCTTCTCGTTTGAAGCAAAGGAAATAGTTTCTTCGTATCTACCTCATCAGATCTGCATCATTTTAAACGCTCAGTTAAATCAATTAACCTTCTCTGCTCAAGGGAATACAGGTCCGACGCGCAAGGTCCCTGCACCCTCGGTTCCAGGACTGTGTCAGATTTTAAAATTATCCTGGATTTTGGATTTCCGGTGGTGGAACAGGCAGCTTTGTGTCTGGAGAATAGGGAGGGCTGGGGGCTCGTCCGATCTTAAAGCGCTGCAGTGGACTCAGGTCCTGTGTGTGCACAACTCTCGCTGATTCTGTTCTCTGGGATCAGCCTCAGAATGGCTTCTTCGTTCCTGTGCTTACCCTGTGCTGGGTGTGGCACCCAGAGCTCCCAGAAGAATCCCCCACTATCAACATCCTGGGTGTTACCATTGAACAGAAATTGAACTGAAATAACCATATAAATACTGTGGCTACAAGAGCAGGTCAGAGGCTAGGAATCCTATGGCGAGTAACTCACCTCCTGACTCCCCAAAGCCTGTCCACAAGGTACAAGTCTGGAGAGTGATGGGATTCTCTCCATTTGCCTGGATGAGTGCTGCTCCAACAACACTCAAAAAGCTTGACACCATCCAGGACAATGCCAGCCTGCTTGATTGGCACTCCCTCCACCACTGACGCACAGTGGCAGCAGTTATACCAAATACAAGATGCACTGCAGGAACTCACCAAGGCTCCTTTGACAGCACCTTCCAAATCCACAACCGCCACCATCAAAAGGTCAAGGGCAGCAGATAGATGGGAACACCACCACCTGGAAGTTCCCCTCCAAGCCACTCACCATCCTGACTTGGAAATATATCACTGTTCCTTCACTGTCGCTGGGTCAAAATCCTGGAACTCCCTCTGTAACAGCACTGTGGGTGTACCTACACCACATGGACTGCAATGGTTCAAGAAGGCAGCTCACCACCACCTTCTCAAGAACAATTAGGGATGGGCAATAAATGCTGGCCTAGCCAGCGACTCCCACAGCCCATGAATGAATAAATAAAAGCATTTATTGTAAATTGCTGTTAAACTGTTGCTGTATTCATGCTTCTCATTTCTCTATCTGTGACCTCTAGTTATCAAACCTTCAGCTATTGCAAACAGTTTCTCTTAATTTACTCTTATCTAAACCCTTCATGATTATAAACACTTTTACTCTTAGCCTTCTCTCCTCTGAGACCAATCCCAGCTTATCTCCTCTATCCACTTAACTGTAATTCCTCATCTTGGAACCATTCTAGTAAATCCTTTCTATACTCTCTGAAAAGCTTTCATGTCTCTCCTAAAGTGTGGTGCCCAGAATTGGACACGGTGTTCCAGCTGGGATCAAACTAGTTTTATAAAGCGTAACTTCTTCACTTGTGTACCCTATGCCTCTATTTAGAAAGCCCAGGGTTCCATTTGTTTTAACTACTTTGTTAACTTCCCTACCCCCTTTAAAAATTTGTACAGAAGCAATCGCGGGTCTCTCTGTCCTTGATCCCCTTTAAAATGAAGCCATTTAGTATTGCCTCTTCTCATACCTCCTATCAAATTGTATCACCTCACACTTTTCTGTGTTTGATTTCATCTGCAACGTGTTTTATTCTCGAAAGCCAGTTGGTGAAGGATAATGCTGGAACCAATCTTTACTCAGTCTTACATTTATTTACAGAATGAAACATTACAAGCATACACCTCCCAACTCAACCACACCAATAAGTGTCCATTTACATGTGTTCAAGTGAAACCTCAATTAATGCCCTTGACCTACACACAATTGCAGCACATTTGATATACAATAAGAACCATGTGACCACACATACCATCAGCATGCCTGCGTCCTCTTAAGTCTATTACTGTCGCCTCCACTGTTTACTACACTCACAATTTGTGACATCTCCAGAATTCAAAACTATGGCCTGTAATCTTAAATCCAAGTCAATAATGTAGATTACAAACTGCAGTGGTCCTAGTATTGAACCTTGGGGAACATCACTGTATATTTCCTAATCCCATCTACACAATTTACTGTGCACGCCCCCCCAAACTTATTGTCATCTGTAATCGCGGTTAAATAACACTCTTCCTCCATTCTAGTCATTTATAATGAGTGAGAAGCAAAGACTTTGAGATCCCACAAATCAAAAATGTTTCCTTTATCCCTATTCTGTCTCCCAACAGCCCAATCAAATTCCAATCCCTGTCACAAAAGTTTTCTCCAATTTTGCACATGCTTGTTTGTTAAGAATCTTCTTATGAGGAGCCTTATCAAATGATTTCTGGAAGTTCCTATAGGCATCCATAGATGATGTATGATATTATTAATGTCCAAAATGCAACTAGATTATACAGACTTGATCTGTCCTTCATAAATCTGTGTTAACCCTCTTTGACCATCTGGTATCCGTGCAAGTCCTCAGTCACTCAGTCCCTGATAGATTCCAGTAACTTCCCTACAGTTAATATTAAATTGAAGTATGTGTACTTACCTGACCTCCCTCTCTGCTCATAAATAAAGGAGTGGTATTTACAGTTCAAAAGGCAGAACTTCTGAATCAGGGGAACGTGCATTTGGAAAATTGTGAGGGACACATGAGCGATTTCATCACGTGATTCATTTAATACCCTGGGAATGAAAATCATCAGGCTTTGGAGATTTCTTCCTCTTGGGTCCCATTATTGTCTCCATTTTTATTTGTATTAATCTCTCCTGGTGACTTATTTTTAGGTCCTGCCCCAGAAGGTGGATTATTGTGGCTTCTAGAATTTTCCAGCCCCTGGAGAGGATTCTGTGAAGTGTGCCGATTCTTGGGCGTTGTTGAGTTGGCTTGGAAAGGTGGTGCTGCACTGGTAGTTACATGTACCTTTCATGGATCTTTTCCCGTTATCCTTCAGGATGTTAAGGACAGCAAACTGGGCGAGGTGGCTGCAACATCAGTTGGTGCATACCGGGTTCGCAAAGTCAGCAGCGATTCTGTGATAATTCAGTCTGACCATGGAGGCCCAGAAAAGCTACCACCCGATCCATCAGAAGGTCCTGGGAGAGGTAAGTGCAGTAATAAGGGAAGATGGTGGTATAATGGGAACGTCACTACTAGTAATCCAGAGGCCCAGGTTAATGCTGGGTTCAAAGCCCACCACGGCAGCTGGTGGAAATTAAATTCTATTAATAAAAAATCTGGAATTGAAAACTAGTCTCAGTAATGGCGGGTAAAAACCAGCTGCTTCACCAATGCCCTTTAGGGAAGGAAACCTGCTGTCCTTACCTGGTCTGGTCTACATGTGACCCCAGACCCACAGCAATGTGGTTGACTTTTAACTACCCTCTGAAAGGGCTGAGCAAGCCACTCAGTTGTATTGAAGAAGGTGGCTCACCACCATCTTCTTGAGGGCAATTAATAGCTTTGCCAATGACGCCCAAATCACATGAACAAATAATATATTTTAAAAATCTGGCTCGTTCTGTACCAGGAACTGGAACTGTAGCTATTATTGTCTGGTCATTGTAAAGCATTAGACCACGATATAAGGAGGTATGAGAATTGTCAGAATAAGTGTTGTGGACTAGTTAGCAGACTGATCCCCCTTTGAAGTGTAACTAGCTCCATCCTTTCTGCTTGCCTTGCAGTTGTTCCTGTAATTGATGCTGCTTCCACCTGGATTTCCGTGGAAATGAATGAGTTCAAAGAGAAGATACGAAGAGAAAAGGCAGGAGTGATGAAGGTGAATCGTGGGAACATAGTGACAGTGCGGGTTCCCACCCACCCCAAGGGCACCTGTGTTTGCTGGGACTTTGCCACAGACACCTATGACATCGGCTTCGGGGTGTACTTTGAGTGGGCACCTGTGACCGACACAGAAATTACAGTGCTGGTCAGTGAATCAAGTGACGAGGAGGATGAGGAAGATGCAGAAGGTAAAGGACTTAGTAAATGCCTGAGGTTTATGTGTCAACTCCAATCCGCTCTGCATCTCCCTATCTCTCGAGTTTGTGTTCTCTTTTTTTCTACCACTGAAAAGCATGTGCACTCTGGTGTTCTCTCTTTCCTCTCTCTCTCTCTCTCTCTCTCTCTCTCACACATGCTCGCTCTCTGTCTGTTTCTTTCTGTCTCACTTCTCACTCTGGCATTCTCTGTCTCCTTCATTTGCACTCAGTTTCTCCCACATTTGCTTTATTTGACTGGGATAAATGGTGACAGATCTGTTATGTGTTTCTAGCATTTTCTGTTTTCACTTCAGAGTTTCAGCATTTGCTGCTTATTTTCAATGCTTATTTCTCCTCTTTCAACATGTGAAAGTTGTAAGTCTGGTACTCTTGGGGTTACCCTGTGTAACCCTGTGAATATTCATCAACATTCACTATGGGTTTCCAATGAGTTTGATAGTTACAGTTTCATCGAACACCAAAATTCCCCATTATGTTTTTTTAAAAGAAGGCATATTTACTGGGTGTGCAAGGGTCTAAAACGAGAACAGTTCAAATGCTGCTTTGTGTTCCTGCCTTTCACTTTTATCTCCAAGGGACATTGATTAAGTGAGTGGGTAAAAGTGTAGTAACTGGAGTTCAGTGTGGGAAAGTGAGAGGTATTTTAGAAATGGATTCAAGTATTTTCCAAGTGTGAGAAGCTAGGGTCTGTGGAGGAGCAGAGAGATGTAGGGATCCAAGTAAAGTAATCGCTAAAAGCTGGCGAACATGTACAAAAAATAATTTAATAGGTGGAGAGAATGTTGACTTTTATCTCAAGGTTATATTGGGGAAAAAGAGGATGGTCAGGAGCAATGTGGGCCTCTTGAAAACTGGTAAAGGTGATGTTGTCAGTGACAGTAAGGAGATGCAGATATGCTGAATAATTACAGTAGAGGAAGAGTACAACATGCCGGACATCCCAGGGAAGCTCATTTTAAAAATTCTTTCATGGGATGTGAGCGTCGCTGGCAAGGCCAGAATTTGTTGCTTGTCCCTAACCTACCTTAAGAAGGTGACTTTCCCAGGCGATGTGCTGGATGAGAACAGGAACTGCACAAGGCAGCAGGCGTGAAAAGGTGGGTCAATATTTGAGGGAAGAGGTTGATCCTTCACGATTGAAGACCTGGCTGATATTTTCATTTGTAATGAATGGAGTGCTGAGGTTAACAACAGCAGCACAACTATTGCCCTGTCCAAGAGCAACCAACTTTGCATAGGACTGAACTGCATATGGTTCAGGACGACTCTGGGTGGTATAGTTGTCTGGTAAGCCACAGGGTAAACTGCTGCCTTGAATTGCTGCAGTCTGTGTGGTGCGAGTACACTCAGTCCCATTAGGAAGGGATATTGAATCAGAGCGGGACTCGATAAACTTAAATGTAAGCAAAATAGCAGTAATGAAGAAAATAATGGAACCGAGGAATGACAGATCCCTAGGGCCAGATGTTTTGTAGGAAGTGGGTGAAAACATTGCAGATGCTCCAACTATAATCTTGCAATGTTCTCTCTATTCTGAAACCCTTCCTTTAGATTGGAAAATTGCACATGTCGCTCCACTATTTAAGGAAGGTGGGGGGAGGGAATCCAGGGAATTATAGATCTGTTAGCCTAATATCTGTTGTTGGGAAGTTACTAGAATCTATAATTAAGGACAGGGTGACTGGACACCTTGAAAATTTTCAGCTGGTCAGAATCTGCATGGATATGTAAAGGGTGGGTCATACTTGATGAACCTGAATTAAATTTTTGAAGAGGTGACTAAAGTACTGGACTGTGAATGTTAACTATATGGTCATCCAGAAGGCATTGATCAAATCTTTCATAAGAAATTGTTAGCTAAAACTGAGGTTCATTGAATTGAAAATAAATTATTGACCTGGTTAGGAAATTGACTGAGTGCAGGAGACAATGGGCAGGTACTCTAATTGGCAGGATGAGACTATTAATGACCCACAAAGGTCACTGTTGGGGACTCAGTTATTCACCATTTATTACCGACTTAGATGACAGGATAGAAAGCTGCATATCCAAATTTGCTAATGACACAAAGTTGGATGATATTGTAAGCAGTGTAGATGGAAGCATAAAATTACAAAGAGATACTGAAGGATTAAGCAAATGGGCAAAGCTGTGGCAAATGGATTTCAATGCAGGCAAATGTGAAATCATCCACTTTGCGCCTAAAAAGGGTAAAACAGGGGACCTTCTAAATGGTGAAAAGTTAGAAACAGTGGAGGCCCAGAGAGTCTAGGGGATCCAGATACACAGAACATAATTGTAAAAGCTTATGATATGCTGGCATTTACGCTTAGAGGACTAGAATACAAGGGGGTGGAACTCATGTTTCAGCTGTACAAAGTCCTGCTTAGACCACACCTGGAGTTACTGTGAGCAGTTCTGAGCATCACACGTACGGCCTTAGTGGGACTGTAGAATACCAGAATGATACCGGATCCAAAAGGGTCACAGAATGGTTACAGCATAGGAGGCCATTCAGTCCACCATGTCTGCACTGGCTCTATGAAGGTGCAGTTTCTCTAGTGCCATTTCCCAGCCTTCTACCTGTAACCCTGCACATTCTTCCTTTTTAGATGACAATTCAATTCCCTCTTAAATGTCTGGATTGACCCTGCCTTCACCATACTCTCGGTCAGCGCATTCCAGATCTCAGCCACTTGCTGTGTGAAGAAGTTTCTCCTCATGTCTCCATTGCTTCTTTTGCCAATTACCTTAAATCTGTGCCCTCTGGTTCTCGATCTTTCCACCAATGGGAACAGTTTCTCCTTAGCTACAAATTATGATTTTAATTACAAGGAGAGATTAAACAAACTAGGTTTTTATTGCCTTGAATTTAAAAGGTAATTTGATTAAAATTTTCAACATATAAAGGGGAAAAGATGGGGAATCCAATTCCGCTGGTCGGGGAGTGTGGGACTTGGGGACAGTGTATAAAAATTAGAACCAGACATTTCAGGACTGAAATTAGGAAATACTTCTTCACACAAAGGGAGGGAGAAGTTTGGAACTCTCTTCCACAAACGACAATCAATGCTAGATCAGTTATTAAATCTGCGATTCAAAGATTTTTGTTATCCAGAGGTATTAAACGATATGAAGCAATGGCAGGTATTTGGAGTTAGGTCACAGATCAGCCACGATCTCAATGAATAGCCTGACAGGCTAGAAGGTTAAATGGTCTCCTCCTGTTCCTATGTTCTTATCACAAAGCGGCGCAGGTTAGGTTACATTTCTGCAGCGTGCTGGTTAGATCCAAACTGGAGAGCAACGCTCAGCTTCAGGCACCGCATTCTTTATATTGACCTAGGAGAGAGTTCAGGGCAGATTCACCAAAATAATAGCTGGGCTTAAAGGGGTAAAATGATGAATACAGTTACATAGACTCAGTTTGTATTACCATGGATGTAGAAAATTAAGGGGTGATCTAATTGATTGAGATTAACGAAGGATTTGATAGGGTGGATAGAGAGAAACTATTCCCTCCTTGTGTGGACAGTCCAGAACAGGGGGGGCAGAACCTTGAAATTTGAACCAGGAAGCACTTTTTCACATGGGAGTGCGGTGGAGGATGGAGGATATAGGTGAGGGATGGAGGTGTTGGGAGTGGTAGAATGAAGGTGCCTGAATTGAACCAGTCCTCTCCTGGCAGCAGCAGCCATGTTCTCCGAGTGTGCAGAGAAATGGAGAGAACAAAGGAAGATGCAAAGTTCCATTGGACTATTCCCAATTTCAGGATGTCCCAAAGCACTTCATAACCAATGAAGTTAAACACCGGCCCCTCTGCCGGCACGGCTCTTTCCGGCCCCGGCCCGGCCCCCCCCCGCCTCCGGCCTGGCCCTTCCGGCCCGGCCCCTCTGCCCCCGGCCTGGCCCCTCTGCCGGCACGGCTCTGCCCGGCCCCCCCGCCCCCGGCCCGGCCCCCCTGGCCCAGCCCCCCCGCCCCCGGCCCGGCCCCCCCGGCCCGGCCCAGCCCCTCTGCCCCCGGCCCGGCCCCCCCCGCCCCCGGCCCGGCCCCCCCCCCGACCCCGGCCCGGCCCCCCCGCCCCCGGCCCGGCCCCCCCGCCTCCGGCTCGGCCCGGCCCCTCTGCCCCCGGCCCGGCCCCTCTGCCCCCGGCCCGGCCCCCCCGCCCCCGGCCCGGCCCCCCCGCCCCCGGCCCGGCCCCCCCGCCCCCGGCCCGGCCCCCCCGGCCCTGCGGAGTTCGTGTACATTTGTGGAATGGAATCTGAGGCTCCCCATTTGTTTGGTGTCTCCTGGCATAAATTCTTCGTCTCATTTAGCTGCTCTGTCCAGGCTTTGTTCCAATGGCATCAGTTGCCAGCTCACACGATGACCCGCCAGGTATCGCCAATGCTCTCGTGTCCAGCCGTCCTTATCCACCTTCACTAAATCATCTCCCTCTGGCCCCGTCGTTTCTCGACTGTCTCTCCCCCTTGTGCTGCTATTAATATCCTCCTGCGTTGTTCCTCAGCACCCCCAGTCCACGGAGACATCGAGAGGGGCACTAAAGATTTCAGCCGATCTGACCTGGAGGAGATCCTGCCTGTGTACCGAAAGGACAGTCACTTGGAGGTTCAGTCCGGCAGTCACAAGTATCCAGGACAGGGAGTCTACCTGCTCAAATTTGACAACTCCTACTCGATCTGGAGGCATAAAACCCTGTATTACCAGGTCAACTATAGCTCCTGAAGAGGTGATGATGCAGCAGCAGCAGCAGCAGCAGCACTCCCCGTGGGAGGGGAAAAGAATCCATGTCCCATTCCTCCAGAGGTATTCTCTCTCCGAGTCCGCCTTTTGTTTTCTTTCTGTGATGGTTGTTTTTCTTTACAAGAATCTGACTGGAGCACATGTGCCCAAAATCCAACCCCACGAGCTCTCCCAACTCTTCACATATGTGGCGTGTGGTGTATATTTTCTGTCTGTTTTTGTTTTCACAGCATTGTCTTTGTATTATTAATTGTGTATTTGGTACCACTGAATTTTTATATATATATATATTATGTTTAAAGATTTATTTTCACTGTTTTATGCCGCTATATACTTATTTTATAAACCTATTATATGTTGAAGGACCTAAGCTACGATGCCCTTCCTGGTGCAATATCTGATTTGAGCTTGTCTTGTGCTGCTTCTGAGCGGGTTCCAGCTGCATTCAGCGTGTTTACATGTCACCTGTTACACTCCCTCACTCCAAGGTACATCTCCAAACGTTTTTAATTTTTCTTCTAATTATAAAATCTACATCACATTCCAAGCATTGGAACCTTGGAAAGTAGAACAGGGATGTGTTGGGATGGTGGTGGTGGTGGGGAGGTTAGGTGGAAGAAATGAATGTCATTTTCAGCTTTCAAAAGACACAATATATTTTGTATTCTGTGTACTGCCTGTGTAAAAAAAAAGATAAATAAAGATGAATTCTAACCTTGAAATGTGTGAAGTGGAAGTTGTCCTGGATGAAGGGAGCAGAAAAAACTCTCAAATGCCGAAATTTGAAATCAAAGCGAAGGTCACACACACACAGCAAATCCATCACCGTCTATGGAGGCTTAACACTTCACACCTGATGAAATGCCCCTGAAGGGTAACTGTAGGAAATGGGGCAGCCAATTTGCATACAGCAAGCTTCACAAACAGCAGCATAATCTGTTTAATTATGTTTACTGAGGTGTAAATATTGCCTCCAGGATACTGAGGAGAACTCATCTCTTTTTCAAAATAGTGCCATGAGACCTTTCACATCCACCAGCAAGGGCAAATGGCGCCTCAGTTTAATGTTGCAACTGAAAGGTGGCACTTCTGACAGTGCAGCACTCCATCAGTACTGTACTGGACTGTCAGCCTGGATAATGTGCTCAGGTCTCTGGAGTGGGCCCTGAAACCATAATCTCTCTTTTTGTTCCTGAGATGTTGGTGTTGCTGGCAAGGACAGCATTTGTTGCCCATCCCTAGTTTCCCTTAAGGAGATGATGCAGAGATGAGAGCAAAAGGAGCAGCCAAATTTCCTCAGAAATAAATGGTCATTTAGTCTGCTTTTGGTGGTGTTGGCCGAGGAATACATGAAGTGTTCTACTTTTCGGATAGTGCCCTGGGACCTTTACTATTTGAATAGAAGGCAGGGCCTTGGATTAATATCACATTTGAAAATCAGCACTTTCAGCGTTGCAGCACTCCCTCACTACTTCACAGCTTACGTGCCAAAGTCCTGGAATGGACCTTGAATACACAATCCTCTTGACTTGGAGATATCTGTGTCACACTCTCTTTAAAAAGAAGAGCGTAATTATTTCCTGAGTTTTGGAAATGAAACAGAGTGTTAAAGCTGTTCGACTGGGATGGCCATCAGACAATTACCCAGTGTCTTCGTCGAACACCTTCAAAAGAAAATCCCTGCACTTTCCCAGGCGATGTGCTGGATGGGAACAGGAACTGCACAAGGCAGCAGGTGTGAAAAGGTGGGTCAATATTTGGGGGAAGAGGTTGATCCTTCACGATTGAAGACCTGGCTGATATTTTCATTTGTAATGAATGGAGTGCTGAGGTTAACAACAGCAGCACAGCTATTGCCCTGTCCAAGAGCAACCAACTTTGCATAGGACTGTACTGCACATGGTTCAGGACGACTCTGGGTGGTATAGTTGTCTGGTAAGCCACAGGGGAGTTCTGGCCTGACATTTCACATCTACAAATTTGATGGGGGAGTGAAATTTTTTTGAAAACATTTTTTTAAGATTTGTTTTAAGTCACTATCTTGATGTAGGTGTTGGCACGTCAGCCTCGTCCCTCTGGTATCTGATATTATTGTCAGAAGTTTGTGGGTTCAAGCCCCATTTCAGAGGCTTGAGTCTATAATCCAGGCTGACACGTGCGGCAGTGAGAGTGTGCTGCACTGGTGGAGGTGCTGTCCAGTGCCTAACGCTGATGTGGGAACCTGGACACCATCTCCAAGAACAATTTTCAAGCATAGTCAGTATTTGTAACACATCAGCCCTTGTTTTGACCTTCTGCACCACCTGTGGATAAGGACTGATCATTTCACATGTTCTGCAGATTACTCCGTGGGGCCAGTGTGACTCTTCCTTTGCTGCTATGGCATGTTAGAAGATTCAGAACACTTGTGTGCAGCCTGCACCCATTGGTAAGGGCTGACTGGTTCCCTAAAGGGCTTGCACACTGCTTCACTCAGTTATTGAATAGTTAGAACACTTAGAGTAATACACTTAATATGGATATACAATTGCACTTAAACGGGCAAAGGAAACTTGTATGGGACTTGTTAACATAGCTTTTTGCAGCCAGAGAATCTTGTAACATAAAGTGGGCCAAATGGCCTCCTGCTTGTACTGGCTCTTTGAAGAAGCCATTTGATTAGCCCTACTCCCCTGCCCTTATCCCATACCCCTGCAAATGTTTCAATCCAGTTCCCTTTTGAAAGTTATTATTGAATCTGCTTCCATCAGCCTTTCGGGCAGCATGTTCCAGATCATCATAACCTGCTATGTAAATATTTTTCCTCATCTCCCCTTTGGTTCTTTTTCTAATCATTCTAAATCTGTGTCCTCTGGTTATCATTCCTCGTGTCACTGGAAACAGTTTTTCCTCACTCTCAAAACCCTGTGATTTTGAACAGCTCTATTACATTTCTCCTAAAACACTCCAATGAGGTCAATCCCAGCTTCTCTAATCTCTCCACAACAGTAAATGCTGGTAGTGAATGCTTAATACAGGACTTTTTATCATAATTAAAGTATCCCTAGTGTTTTTATAATATATAGTGTACAGTGTTTCTAAAATCTATAACATAACACAGATGAGGAGGAATTTCTTCTGAGGGTAGTGAATCTGTGGAATTCTTTACTGCAGAGAGTGGGTCGTTAAGTATATTCGAGGCTGAAATAGACAGATTTTTAATCAGTAAGAGAATCAGGGGTTATGGGGAAAAGGCAGGAAAGTGGAGTTGAGGATTATCAGATCAGCCATGATCTCATTGAATGGCGGAGCAGACTCGATGGGCTGAATGGCCTACTTCTGCTCCTACATCTTATGGTCTTATATAGTGTTGCTATTGGTCATGCTGAACAGCCTCTCACCACCAACTGTTAAACCTCATGTTGCTGGAGTGGATCTGATTCACTCATTGTTTTTATCTTTCACTTTACTTGTTTAATGATGGACCAGGATTCTCAATGCTGGATATTTGCTTTAAGGTAAAGATTGAGAGATTCTGGCCCTATCAGCCTTATAGCAAGTCCAACAACAATTCAGAAGAATGATACTTGGGATGAAGGAACTGGGTTCTCGAGGAGAATCTGGGTCCCTTGAGTTGTTAAAGGATGAACTGATTGAGGTCTGCAAAATAATGAAGATGATTGACTTTGTAGAAAGGGAGTGATCTTTTGAACAGGTTGAGGACTTGTCAAACCCAAAGAGGCAAGGAAAAGGGAAAATTAACAAAAAAGATTTTTATGTTACATTATACTGCTGATAAAATCTATCATGAAGAACTTGCGTTTCCATATCCCCACATGTCCTCTAGAAAGCCCAAAGTGTTTTTGAAGTGTCATCACTTGTCAAAATGATTGTAGGGGCGTCAGCAGAGGACAGAACTAGGCTCAGGTCTGATGCTCTCCAGAGTTGAAATCCTGTCACGATTCACTGCCTCACACACCTGAAGAATGGTCACCTTGTTGAGGTTATAGAGGGTCCCCGATTCAGGGTGTGTGTTTCAGGATGTGTCGGAGAGAAGGTCTACACCAATGTGTAAGATAGTTTAGGGAAGGGAAAAGTCCAATTGGGAATATCTTTTTAAATTAGACCGTAAAGATGAAGGGGAAGTGATTCAAACTAGCAAAAGGTAAATGTGGGAAATTCGTCTTCACACAGAGTGATCGATGTGGGGAATGGATGTGGAAGTGAAAACTCTGGGATCAGTTGTGAAACAACTGAATTATTGAAACTTTTTCTTTGTGGGGGCACTATCACCACATAGATTGAGAAATGGACTCATTATCCCACTGGGAGGGGGTGGTGGGGGGAGGCAGATATTGCCCACTCTTATCCCAGTGATTCCATATACAATCCATCAATATTAACACATCCCTCAAGCACAAACACTCAGTCAATGACTTGAGTGGGAGTGCCGGGGATCATGAGTGGGAATCCCAGGGATAATAAATGGGAATCCCTGGGATCATGAATGGGAATCCCAGGGATAATAAATGGGAATCCCAGGGATCATGAGTGGGAATCCCAGGGGTAATAAATGGGAATCCCTGGGATCATGAGTGGGAATCCCAGGGATAATAAATGGGAATCCCTGGGATCATGAGTGGGAATCCCAGGGATAATAAATGGGAATCCCTGGGATCATGAGTGGGAATCTCTGGGATAATAAATGGGAATCCCTGGGATCATGAGTGGGAATCCCAGGGATCATGAGTGGGATAAGGGACCTGTTGCCAAACTCCCCTGTTGCTTAAACCAGGTGAAGAGGGGCGGGACTTTAGGGTGACGTCATCGCGCACATAGTCCGTACGTCAGGTGCGGGTGGGCGTGGCTCCCGTGGTGCAGCGCGGGAGCGGGAGATTTGAATGGGGCTGGAAGTGGCTGAAACATGTGGATGAGTGAGAGGGGAAAAATGGAGTTTTACTTACTCTGTTCACTCACTGAGCCTCCTGACAAGTTACTCAGGTAAAATAGAGAGAGGGGGGAAGGGTAATGGGGGCAACAAAGCTTACACCCCATTAGCAAAACTTTAATTCAGTTTTTCTCACCCTGTCTGGAGATGGGAGATTCACTTCTTTAAAATCCAAATAATCCTGCTCTTCCTTGTACAGCATATGGTTTTGTAGGAGTTGTACCTTGAACTAAACTATAAATTAAATTTCACTGTAGTCAGGGGTGGGAATGGACTGTTGTATTGGATGGTGCTGCAGCACATTCTCCCTGTGGCAATAAGGATAGTGGACACACTTCATGCCTCAGTTTTTACCTGAGGAGGGGGAATGGAAGGTCCTGTTTGCATTCTCTGCACCAGTCCATATCTCAACAAAATGTACCTTTAACAAATGAGTCCAACAAGGATATTCCTGTCTTGTCAGACAGTTGCCAGGTCCTCCCCGCGCCTCCTCTCTCTATCCATCCCTATTATAATGCTTACTCTGTTGAAAACTCAAACCTGCCGCCACCTGGAAACTATTGTCTGTATTTTGCTGGCATTTATTACCCATACTCTTGTTCCCCTAAGTAGGTGATGACATATCTATATCTTGAACCAGTGCATTCTGTGGGGTGTTTGCCCAGTTCTATTCTTCGTTTGATGCAGCTGGGGAGTATACTAGACCACTTCAGAGGGAAACTAAGAGTCGATCAGTGGTGGACTGGAGTCACATATGAGGCAGGTTTCCTTCCCTAAAGGACATTAGTGGACCAGATGGGTTTTTATGGCAATCTGACATCTTCATGGTTGCATTTACTGAGACCAGCTTTTTAGTACAGATTTTTAAACTAAATCCAAATTCTCAAACAATTTCTTTCCTGTTGTGGAGGTTTCCCAATAAACAAGATGATGAGTGAAGTCTGTACAGCTTTTTGCTGGAGGCAGTTTTAGACTAACTCAGAGTTTTGACTTGTTTCCTTTCTGCCTCTTGCCTTGCAGAGAGCACAACGGATCTTTCTTCCATTGCCAGTTGGCGTTGCCTCTACCAGAGCACCTGGTTATTTTTGGTTTTGGGAACTGGAACATGCCCATGGAGGAGACCTTTTTCTCAGTCGAGGTGTTGGTGAGCACTGAAGTAAAACCCCAGAGAATCGGAATACTTTCCTCAGCAGTGAGGTGAGACCTGTTCTGTTTGGCAAGTGTTGCTATTAGATATCATAGACTTTGAGTGTTTGTGTTTGAGGGATGTGTTAATATTGATGGATTGTATTTGACTGTCCCTGTGTCACTGGAAATTGCATAGCATTATGAGGTAGTTACATCAAAGAAACTGGCCATTCGGCCTGACTGCTTAATCACAGAATTGTTACAGTGCAGAAGGAGGCCATTTGGCCCATCATGTCTGCACCGGCTCTCCGAATGAGCATTATGACTCAGTGCTGTTCTCCTGCCATTTCCCCGTATCCCTGCACATTGTTTCTATTCAAATAATCATTTAATGCCCTCTTGAATGCCTCGACTAAACCTGCCTCCACCACACTTCCAGGCAGTGCACTGCAGACCTGAACCACTCACTATGTGAAAAAGTTTTTTCTCACATGGCATTTGCTTCTTTTGCAAATCGCTTTTAAAATCTGTGCCTTCTCATTCTTGATCCTTTTATGAGCTGAAACAGCTTCTCTCTATCTACTCTGTCCAGCCCCTTCATTGAACACCCCTATCAATTCTCCTCTTAGCCGCCTCCTCTCCAAGGAGAGTAGTCCTAACTTCTCCAATCTATCTTCATAACTGAAGTTTCTCATTTTTGGAACCATTCTTGTAAACCTCTTCTGCACTCTCTCCAATGCGTTCACATCCTTCCTAAAGTGCGGCACACAGAACTGTACACAATACTCCAGCTGAGGTCTAACTAGTGTGCTATACAAGTTCAGCATAACCTCCTTGCTCTTGTACTCTATGCCCCTATTGATAAAGCCAAGGATACTGTGTGCTTTATTAACTACTCTCCCCACCTGTCCTGTCCTGCCACCTTTAATGACTTATACACATTATACACCCAGGTCCCTCTGCTCCTGCACACCCTTTAGAGTTGTACCCCTTATTTTATATTGTCCCTCCATGTTCTTCCTACCACCCACTCCACCAACTTGTCTGTCCTTTTGATGTTCTACATTGTCCTCCTCACAGTTTACAATACTTCCAAGTTTGTAACATCTACACCAAGGTCTAGATCGTTAATATATATCAGGAAAAGCAAGTGTCCCAATACTGACCCCTGGAGAACTCCACTACAAACCTTCCTCCAGCCTGAAAAATATCCATTAACTATAACTCAGCCAATTTTGTATCCATGTTGCTACTGTCCATTTTATTCCACGAGCTATAACTTTTCTCACAAGTCTGTTGTGTGGCACTGTATTGAATGCCTTTTGGAAGTCCATGTACATCACATCAACAGCATTACCCTCATCAACCCTTTCTGTTACCTCTTCAAAAAACCCCAAGTTCGTTAAACACGATTTCCCCTTTAGAAATCCATGCTGGCTCTTCCTAATCAACCCATAGTTTTCCAAATGACTACTAATTCTATCCTGAATAATTGTCCCTAGGAGCTTCCCCACCACTGAAGTTAAACTGACTGGTCTGTAATTGCTGGGCTTATCCTTACAACCTTTTTTTGAACAAGGGCGTAATGTTTGCAATTCTCCAGTCCTCTGGTACCTTCCCTGAGTCTTGGGAAGACTGAAAGATTATGGCCAGCGCCCCTGCAATTTCTACTCTCACTTCCCTCAGTGTTCTTGGTTGCATCTCATCCGGTCCCGGTGCCTTGTCAACTTTAAGTACTGACAGTTTATCCAATACCATCTCCTTATCAATTTGAACCCTTCTAGTGAGAGAGTTTCCTCGTCTGTCACCATGGCCTGGGCAGCACCTGATTCCTTGGTAAAGACGGATGCAAAATATTCATTTAACACCTCAGCCATGGCCCAGTTTCCATGTGTAACTCCCCTTTCTGGTCCCTAATCAGCCTACACTTCCTTTTACCACCCCTTTTACTATTTATATGCCTATAGAAGACTTTGGGATTCCCCTTTATGTTGGCTGCCAGTCTTTTCTCATATTCCCTCTTCGCTTCCTTTCTGAACCTTTTGCGTTCAGCTTGGCTCTCAATTGTATTTTCTACCTGATGTTTATGTTCCACGCAAACCTCCTCCCAACTGTACAGCATCTCACCATATTAGAAGAAACTGTTCATTTTTCCCTTGTGTTTATCCATCTTTCCCTTAAATACATCTATCCTACTTACCTTAACCATTCCTGATGGTGGTGAGTTCACCGTCTCTGGATAAAAAAGTTCTTCCAGAACTCCCTATTGGATTTATTTGTCACTATCTTATATTTATAGCCTCAAGTTCTGGTCTAACCTGCAAGTGGAAACACCTCTACATTTAGAATTTGATCAGTAGACTGTAAGTTTAGAACTGGTGTACAGGTTTTCTAATGGAGTGACCATGTAAGGCTTTCAGTATGGGATAATTCAGTGGAGTCAAAAACCCTAGAATTCCTCAGGAAACAGATGGATATTATGCTCAACAGCACAGGAGGGCATTTGCCCCATTGTTTGTAGATCAGCTGCTGGACTCCATCTGATGGCCCAGTGCAGGATAAGCTTCCATTACTGCTCCCTGGTGATTTCTAATCAGTGTTTTGTTTTTGTCTGCTTTTGAGATTGCCAACGGCAGCCTCAAATTTGATGCCTTGTGTTAATGCAGATCATGTTTTCTTGCTTGAGTTTGGACACTATGTTCTGTCAGGCCCAATGGCTGATTTTCAAGCTTACTGATCATGTTGAAACTGGATATTGTACTGCGAGAGGAGGAGGAGGGTGTAGAACTGGCTAAAGGTAAAGATGGGTGACAGATTCTGCAATTAACACACAAATTCATTGTGCTGCACGAACGCAGAGCCAACCAGATGCTGAGGATTGACACTGTGCTACATCGTCATGCTGGAACTGCACTCAGCACTGGTCATACTACACCTCACACCCTGTGTCCAGCTTTGGTGACCGAGAGGCAAGGGGAACTTTTTTAAGGGTTGGACCCATGTGAAGGGAACAACTGAAGAAACTGGTTCTTGAAAAGGATGTGACTGAGAGGGGATCTTTTAATAGGTAAATATTTGGTAATTCTGGAGCAATGCTTCATTATACTGAAACATTGTTAGATAAGGAGAGGTACAAGGAAGAAATTCACAGGGAGCAATCCACAGTTGGGATCACCTGGATAGGCTTATTTAGACCAAAACTTCTGACCCATTCTGAAGGCTGTTCGATGATTCAATGAGAGTCAATACTTTCTGTGCTCTGGATGATGAGATAAGATGCGCTGGATGATGAGATAAGATGCGCTGGCTGATGAGATAAGATGCGCTGGCTGATTCAGCTGAATGTTAGGCAATGGCAACCTGAATTTATACAGTGCCTGAGCTCAAGGTCTCAAAGCGCTTCAGTCGAGTGTTATCTAACACTCAGTCACCTAAGATATTAGGACAGGTGACCAAAAACTTAGTCAAGGAGATGGGTTTTATGGAGTGTCTTTAAAGGAAATGAGGTGGAGAGGTGTAGAGAGGGAATTCCAGCGTTTGGGGCCCAGGCAACTGAAGGCATAGCCACCAATGGTGGAGTGATTATAACTGGAATGCACACGAGGCCAGAATTAGAGGAGCACAGATATCTTGGAGGTTTGTGGGACTGGAGGAGGATAGAGAGATGAGGTCATGGAGGGATTTGAAAACAGTGTTTGAAAATCAGGCTGTTGCTTAACCAGAAGCCAGTGTGGATCAGCAAGCACAGGGTGTGATCAGGAGCTGCTGTGTGTTAGGACACGGGTAGCAGAGTTTGATGAGCTGGAATTGCAGAGGGTTGAAGCTGGGAGGTTGGTCAGTAGAGTCTAGGAACAGCTGAGTCTGGAGGTAACAGGTGTAGGGATGTGGCCAGTGTCACTGGGTGGGATTCTAGGCTGCTACGTGCCCTGAGTGCTTGTCTTTGTTTCTACTCCGTAGGTGTCTGGTGTGGCAGGGAGACTGGAGGAGAGACCTGACAGCAGCTGCCATGGAGGAGGCAGAGAGAGGGGGCCAGGGGACCCTGTGTCTGATCCTGAATGGACAGGTAGGAGGTGGTGAGATTTACACAGTAACTGTGAATAAAAAAAGGAGTGGAGTTGCTAAAAATCTGAATTTAAAACACACAACGCTGGAGTCTCACAGGGCTACACCTGAAAGGACAAGCTAATGGATTGTTTGGCCACTTTCAATCATAGATTCTTACAGCACAGGAGGCCATTCAGCCCACCATGCAGGTACTGGCTCTTTGAAAGGGCTATCCAATTAGTCCCACTCCTCTCTCCCTACAGACCAGCATTCATTTTACCTCATACTCTTCAATGTGTTCCCCCCACCACCACCTCAAACTGGAATTTAACTGGATGCTCTCACAATTCTGCTGCTGATCCTCATTGTCCTTTACATCGATCTGTGAGCATGAATCTCTGCTCCAGGCTGTGCCGGATTCCGGCCGGTGCTGTGCCGGATTCCGGCCGGTGCTGTGCTGGATTCCGGTTAGTGCTGTTCCATCTCCCATCCCTCATTAAGTACCGTCAGTGCTGTTTAACCCCGGGAGTAGCTTGTTTTGTGCCTCGAGGGGGGTAGTCTTCTGGGTTTAACATAAAAATGGATTCCTTCCTTGCTCTCTACCTCTTAAAGGAAAAGGAGCAAAAGTAGCTCTGTAAAGATTGGAATGTAGGTAGACTGGGTCTGCAGCAGGTGGTGAGGGAGTCAACCAGTGGGAACAGCCTACTTGACCTCAACCCCACCAATCTGCTCGTCGCAGATGCATCTGTCCATGATAGTATCGGCAGGAGTGACCACTGCCCAGTCCTTGTGAAGACAAAGTCCCATCTTCACTGAGGAGTGCCCTCCATCATGTTGTATGGCACCATCACCGCGCTAAATGGGACGGAATCAGAACAGAAGAGCTCTGAAGAAGAGTCATATGGACTTTAACATTAACTCTGTTTCTCTCTCCACAGATGCTGCCAGACCTGCTGAGTTTTTCCAGAATTTTCTGTTTTTGTTTCAGATTTCCAGCATCTGCAGTATTTTGCTAGATTCACCACAGATCTAGTCGATGGGAATCAGAGGGAAAACTCTCCGCTGGTTGGAGTCATACCGAGCACAAAGGAAGATGGTTGTGGTAGTTGGAGGTCAGTCACCTCAGCTCCAGGACATCACCGCAGGAGTTCCTCAGGGTAGTGCCCTCGGGGATGGTGTCCTCGGGGATGGTGTCCTCGGGGATGGTGTCCTCGGGGACGGTGCCCTCGGGGACGGTGCCCTCAGCCGGGGGGCAATATAATTTTTATTTTTCCGATGGGTCTTTGAGATTTCCTCGGTCTACGTTTTGGTTTTCAGGGGCTCCTTAGATCTAAAAATTTGAGTTAGCAACTCAACCGTTATTAAAGCAGGAATTTGTTAATTCGCCCCACGCCCCCCTTAAAGGATATTTTAAAAAGCAAGAGACTTGGTGCTGGGCAGGTGAACAAGAATCCAACAACAATTCTACAGTTTTCCTTCACTCACCACACCCCACACCCCTCCAGACACCCTCCTCTAGTGCCTGACAGTAAAGCAAGCACCAGGCCTGGTAGGTCAGGCTATTCTGGATCAACAGGACAAACTCCCAACTTTATCTACACATTGAAACTCTTTATTTTAAGAAAATAAGAGCTCCAAAAAAGCTTGTGTACAGACAGACACTTCGATAGCAGAAACACTTGAAGAAAAACCTGAGGGGAACAGAAAAAAACTAGACATCCCCCCCCACCCCGCAAGTGTTTATTCACCCTCTACCCCATATCTCTCCACTTTGAGCTTTACTCCAAAATAATTTATTGGACGAATATAAAAGAGGAAGGAAGCTATCGGAATGGTTTTAACCTTCCTGTTTCGTTATTGTTATCCTTGTCAGCACGTTTACAAACAGGCCCGGGAGGAGGGTTTAAGATATTTTTAAAAGAACAAGTCAGGAAATCATAATCATAAATTAATAAAATAAGCTGTAAGTGTAGAAGTGAGAAATGTTGCCTGTTGCCCAAACCCTCCTGCTGTTTCCCCCTCTCCTCCCTCAGTCTCTCACACTCCATCTCACATTCCCTCTCCCCCGTCAGACACGGCCAGAACCACTGGACCTGTACTGGATCCATCCCCATCTTGGCCTCCATCTCTCCTCTCTCTCCCATGCTGCTGCTCCAACTCCCCCAATCACACGGTCCCTCCATTCCCCCCACCTTTGCTGGTCCTCCAGTCATAGATTCTGTCTTTGGAGGAGCATCAAGAGTGGGAGGAATGGAGGGACCATGTGTCTGGAGGAGCTGGAGCAGCGAGTATAGGAGAGACAGAACCTGCGATTGGAGGAGCTGGAGCAGCGAGTGTGGGAGAGACAGAACCTGCGATTGGAGGAGCTGGAGCAGCGAGTATGGGAGAGACAGAATGTGTGATTGGAGGAGCAGCTCCTCACAGGTTCTGTGTCTTCCACACTTGTTGCTCCTCCAATCAAAACTCTACATGTTTCCCTATTCCCAGGGAAATCTGCACCAGCAATTTGTTCAGCCCTGGACCATGGAGGATCCATAATGTAAGGGGTCGACCTTCTTAAATTTTTCACCCCTGTCGTTGCTTTCTCAGGGGCTACTTGTGATGTTTTGAGGGGGAGTTCACCTGCCGCCTCTGTATATTTTGAACCCTGTTCCTCAGGGTAGTGTCCTACGCCCAGCCATCTTCAGCTGTTCATCACTGATCCTCCCTCCATCATGAGGTCAGAAGTGAGGATGTGCAATCATCAGCGATCAATAAGATAAAAGCAAAATACTGCAGATGTTGGAAATCTGAAACAAAAACAGAAAATGCTGGAAAAACTCAGCAGGTCTAACAGCATCTGTGGAGAGAAAGACAGAGTTAACGTTTTGAGTCCGTATGACCGGTTGGGGGTAGGATTAGTAAGTTTGCGGATGACACAAAGATTGGCCGGGTGGTTAACAGTGAGGTTGAGTGTCTTGGGCTACAGGAAGATATAGACGGGATGGTCAAATGGGCAGATAAGTGGCAGATGGAATTTAACCCTGAAAAGTGAGAGTTTTGGAAGGAGTAATTTGACAAGGAAGTATTCAATGAACGGCATGGCACTAGGAAGTTCTGAGGAACAAAGGGACCTTGGCGTGTGTGTCCATAGATCTCTGAAGGCGGAGGGGCATGTTAGTGGGGTGGTGAAAAAGGCATATGGGACACTTGCCTTTATCAATCGAGGCATAGATTACAAAAGTAGGGAGTTGTATAGAACCTTGGTGAGGCCACAGCTGGAGTACTGTGCAGTTCTGGTCGCCACATTATAGGAAGGATGTGATTGCACTGGAGGGGGTGCAGAGGAGATTCACCAGGATGTTGCCTGGGATGAAACATTTAAGTTATGACGAGAGGTTGGATAGACTTGGGTTGTTTTCGTTGGAGCAGAGAAGACTGAGGGGTGACCTGATCAGGGTGTACAAGATTGTGAGGGGCATGGACAGGGTGGATAGGGAGCAGCTGTTCCCCTTAGTTGAAGGGTCAGTCACGAGGGGACATAAGTTCAAGGTGAGGGGCAGGATGTTTAGGGGGCATGTGAGGAAAAACCTTTTTACCCAGAGGGTGGTGACGGTCTGGAATGCGCTGCCTGGGAGGGTGGTGGAGGCGGGTTGCCTCACATCCTTTAAAAAGTACCTGGATGAGCACTTGGTACGTCATAACATTCAAGGCTATGGGCCAAGTGCTGGTAAATGGGATTAGGTAGGTAGGTCAGGTGTTTCTCATGTGTCGATGCAGACTCGATGGGCCGAAGGGCTTCTTCTGCACTGTGATTCTGTGACTTGGTAACCCGCAGGATGTGGATAGTGGTGGATTCACGATGTTAATGCCATTGAATGTGAATCAGCAGTGAACATGCCGACTTCTAACCTTATGATGTGGGGGAGCAGCTGAAAATGGTTGGGCCTTGACACTATCCTGAGGAACCCCTGCAGTGATGCCCTAGAGCTGAGATGACTGACCTCCAACAACCACAACTATCTTCCTTTGTGCTAGGTATGACTCCAACCAGCAGAGAGTTTTCCCCCTGATTCCCACTGACTCCAGTTTTGCTAGGGATCCTTGATGCCACACTCGGTCAAATGCGGCCTTGATGTCAAGGGCAGTCACTCTCACCTCACCTCGGGAGTTCAGCTCTTTTGTCCATGTTTGAACCAAGGCTGTAATGAGGTCAGAAGCTGAGTGGCCCTGGCGGAACCCAAACTGGGTGTCAGTGAGCAGGTTATTGCTAAGCAAGTGCCGCTTGATAGCACTGTTGATGACACCTTCCATTACTTTGCTGATGATCGAGGGTAGTCTGATGGGGCGGTAATTGGCCGGGTTGGATTTGTCCTGCTCTTTATGTACAGGACATATCTGGGCAATTTTCCACATAGCCGGGTAGATGGCAGTGTTGTAGCTGTATTGGAACAGCCTGGCTAGGGGCGTGGCAAGTTCTGGAGCACAAGTCTTCAGTACTATTGCTGGAATATTTTCAGGGCCCATAGCCTTTGCAGTATCCAGTACCTTTAGCCATTTCTTAATATCACGTGGAGTGAATTGAATTGGCTGAAGACTGGCAGCTGTGATGCTGGGGACCTCTAGAGGAGGCCAACGTGGATAATCCACTTGGCATTCCTGGCTGAAGATTGTTGCGAATGCTTCAGCTTTATCTTTTGCACCAAGTGCTGGGCTCCCCCATCATTGAGGATGGAAATATTTGTGGAGCCTCTTCCTCCAGTGAGTTGTTTAATTGTCCACCACCATTCACAACTGGATGTGGCAGGACTGTAGAACTTAGATCTGATTTGTTGGTTGTGGGATCGCTTAGCTCTGTCTAGCTCTTGCTGCTTATGCTGTTTGGCATGCAAGTAGTCCTGTGTTGTAGCTTCACCGGGTTGACTTCTCATTGTTAGGTATGCCTGGTGCTGCTCCTGGCATGCCCTCCTGCACTCTTCATTGAACCAGGGTTGATCCCCTAGCTTGATGGTAATGGTAGAGTGGGGGATATGCTGGGCCATGAGGTTACAGATTGTGTTCAAATATAATTCTGCTGCTGCTGATGGCCCACAGCGCCTCATGGATGCCCAGTCTTGAGTTGCTAGATCTGTTTGAAATCTATCCCATTTAGCATGGTGATAGTGCCACACAACACGATAGAGGATATCCTCAATGTGAAGATGGGACTTCATCCGCAATGACTGTGCGATGGTCACTCCTACCGATACTGTCATGGACAGATGCATCTGCAGCAGGTTAATGAGGGTGAGGTCAAGTGTGTTTTTCCCTCTTGTTGGTTCCCTCACCACCTACCACAGATCCAGTCTAGCAGCTATGTCCTTTAGGACTCGGCCAGCTCGGTCAGTAGTGGTGCTACCGAGCCACTCTTGGTGATGGACATTGAAGTTCCCACCCAGAGTACATTCTGCGCCCTTGCCACCCTCAGTGCTTCCTCCAAGTGATTTTCAACATGGAGGAGCACTGATTCATCAGCTGAGGGAGGGCGGTACGTGGTCATCAGCAGGAGGTTTCCTTGCCCATGTTTGACCTTATGCCATGAGATTTCATGGGGTCCAGAGTTGATGTTGAGGACTCCCAGGGCAACTCCCTCCTGACTGTATACCACTGTGCCGCCACCTCTGCTGGGTCTGTCCTGCCAGTGGGACAGGACGTACCCAGGGGATGGTGATGGTGGTGTCTGGGACATTGTCTGTAAGATATGATTCCGTGAGGATGACTATGTCAGGCTGTTGCTTGACTAGTCTGTGAGACAGCTCTCCCAATTTCAGCACTAGCCCCCAGATGTTAGTAAGGAGGACTTTGCAGGGTCGACAGGCCTGAGTTTGCTGTTGTTGTTTCCAGTGTCTAGGTCGATGCCGGGTGGTCCGTCCGGTTTCATTCCATTTAGACTTTTTAGTCAATTTATACAACTGAGTGGCTTGCTAAGCCATTTCAGAGGGCATTTAAGAGGCAACCACATTGCTGTGGGTCTGGAGTCACATGTAGGCCAGATCGGGTAAGGACGGCAGATTTCCTTCCCTGAAGGACAATAGTGAACCGGATAGGATTTTACAACAATCGCTGATAGTTTAATGGTCACAATTACTGAGACTAGTTTTCATTTCCAAATTTATTAAATGAATTTAAATTGCACCAACTGCCGTGGTTGGATTTGAACCCATGTCCCCAGAGCCTGGACCTCTGGTTTACTAGTCCAGTGACATTAGCACTAAGCCACCACCTCCCCCTTAAATCACCGTTCCTTCACTGTCGCTGGGTCAAAATCCTGGGGCTCCCTCCCTAACAGTACTGTGGGTGTACCTACACCACATGGACTGCAGCGGTTCAAGAAAGCAGCTCACCACCATCTTCTCAAGGGCAATTAGGGATGGACAATAAATGCTGGCCCAGCCAGCGACACACTAGTCCCATGGATGAATACATTTTTAAAAAAGTGTCTTTTTCCTGCCAGTTGAAGAGGATGGATTTCTCGAGCAGTACACCTGTTGTCACCGCCAGGACTTGCCTTGCCCTGGATGATGCCCTAGCTGATTTCCTGGATGACATCTCCCCACTTTTCCCCTGTTTCCTTGCAGCTGTAAGTACCCCTGCAAGATTTCCTGTGGAGGGATTGGGAATGGGATTTCCCCATCGGAACGTGCAGTCGGAATCAATTCTCCGTCAGTCAGCTTGTGTCCCATGTTTCCTCGTATCATATGTATTCCTGATCTCTCTCCAAATCTGGGGAGGGATTTACCCCCTCGTTTATAAAACTTGAAACTGCCTTCTGGAGAGAAGGCTATGAAATAGTATGGATAAGGTATACCCGAATATCACTGTCAGAACAGCAGGAACAGGCCATTCAGCCCCTCGAGCCAGGCTTGCCATTCAATATAATGACTGATCTGTATCTCGGCTCTGTTTACCCACCTGTGATATCCTTACCCAACCAAGGTCTGTCCACCTGGATGTTGAAAGCTCCGATTGATCCCCAATTTATCCAGGGCAAGAGTTCTAGATTTACACTCTCCTCCGTGTGAAGAGGTGCCTCCTGATATCACCCTGAATGACCTGGCTCATATTTTAACATCCTGCCCCCCCATCCACACTGGAGAAATGGTTTCTCTCTCTTACTGTATCAACTCAGTTAATCGTCTTAAACATTTCAATTAGATCACCCCTTAATCTACTAAACTCAAGGGAATACAAACCTAGCCTATTAAACCGGTCCTCGTAATTTAATTCCTTTAGCTCGAGTATCATTCTGATGAATCTGCGTTGCACCCCCTCTGAGCCCAATATCTCCTTCCTGAGATCTACTGCCCATGAAACTTGACCGGTCTGTGCAGGAGGCATTGAAACCTTGGAGCGATGGGTGGGTGGGAGAGGGAGGGAGGGAGGGAGGGTGTGATATTCTGTCCTGCACTAACAATATTGTCCACAGCCTCACTGGAACTGTGCCCAGCTGCAGCAGGAGAGGAGCCAGAGGGTTTACAGAGAGACTCCTCGTCCTCCGGTGCCATCCTTCACTCCATCAAAGATTAAGGACTCTTCCGACACACGTGATGATCACCTGGATGAAGACGACCTGACAGGTGAAGCTCAGGTCACTCGCATTCGGAGAATGACTCGTCCGTCAAAAGTCACTTACCCCAGTGAGGAGCCTATAGAAGTTACCTGGTGTAGAGAAGGTTTAAGGGTAATTTAACTGGGGTGTTTAAGATGATAAAAGGAGTTGATAGAGAGAAACTATTGTCCCTGGTGGGGGCGGAATTCAAAACAAGGAGGCATAACCTAAAAATTCAAGGCAGGCCATTCAGGGTGAAGTCAGGAATCACTTCTTCACACAAAGAGTAGTGGAATCTGAAACACTTCCCCTCCACCCCCACCAAAAAGAAAGCTCTGGATGTTGGGGGGGGCGGGTCAATTAAAAATTTCAAACTGTGATTGATAGATTTTTGTTGGTTAAAGGGATTAATGTTAAGAGGTGGATGGAGGAGAAAGGGAACCCCCTGATGTTGCTGGCTAAACAGTCCTTTGAATGTTCAGTGATGTGGGGTTTCCAAGCTCTTCAAATAACCCAAACTGAGACTCCTACCATAGAGGGGGTGGCTGAGGGTTTGACATGTTGCTACATTGAGTGGCATTGCCATTATGTTGTGGGATGTGTGGATGAGCATTTCTATTGACTGCTATTCATTTCTTGTTTCTAGGGCGTGCTTTGGATGTGAAGAGGCTAAGAGGTGAGCTCAATCTGGTTGCAAGCTTGTGACTAAACCAATGCAGCTTTCATTTAACTTTGGGCTAGAGGAGGAGGAAACAGCTGGGGTTCCTGCTACCAGTCTACACAAGGACTCACTGGGGAAACAATGGAATAGAAAGCACCTTGGACTATGTATTGAACAATATACATGTGAGTCCTTGTGTTGAGGGGAACAAGGAGATGGGATATGCTCTCCAGAGTTTAATTACCCTCTGACACATTGTGTTCAGCCTCACTCACTATGAATGGACAGTAACATTAGCCGCACAGAGATTTGTTCTCAGACAAGGGCATACAAAACACAGAGGGACTGGGAAAATTTCTCCAATAATAACTCGCATGTTATGTTCAGAGAATCGGAACGATTGCAGTACAGAAGGAAGCCATTCGACCCATTGTGTCCACACCCACTCTCTGCAAAAGCAACTCAGAGTCCCACTCCCCTTCCTTACTCCCATAGCCCTGTAAATGTTCCCTCCTCAGATAATCATCCAATTCTCTTTTAAAAGCCTCGATTGGACCAGCCTCCACCACACTCTCAGGCAGTGCATTCCAGATCTGAACCACTCACTCTATGAAAAAGTATTTCCTGTATTTCTACACTGACTGCCTGTCCACCAAAACCTCAGTTTTTAAAATTGTTTTCCTTGTTTTCAAATCTCTCTCTGGCCTCACCCTCCCTATCTCTGTAATCTCCTCCAGCCCTTCAACCTTCCAGGATCTCTGCACTTCTCTAATTCTGGCTTCCTATATCCCCAACTTTCATCGGACCACCATTGGCAGCCATACCTTCAGCTGCCTGGGGCCTAGAGCTCTGGAAATCACCCCCCCCTCCCGCCGCCAACCCATCAAAACTCTCGCTTGCTGCTACATCCCTCCCAGCTCACTCTTGCCCCCCCATCCACCCCTCCACACTGCTCTCCTAAAAGTTTCTTTAACACCTTAACATTTTTTAAGCCTCCTGGACCAAGCTTTTGGTCATTTGTCTAACTGTGGCTTGGTCTTGGATTCTGTTTGGTAACACTGCAGTGTTACTATGTTAAAGGCACTTATTAAATACAAGTTATTTGTGTGCAGGAATCAACTAATCAGCTATATCATCCTCCTCAACGAGGCTGGGCACTGAAAGGCCTCCCCATTGCCACACACCACACCTCAGAGCAGGCATGAACTTGGGGTGCTGTGTTTTAAATGAAAGATTAGAGCCCTCATTACTGGGAAGGAAGCCTGACCCCTGCGCGCTCTGACTCATTCTCTCCCTCAATAACTCAGATCCTCCATCTTTGCAGCCTGTCCCAGTCCTCGCTGGGACCACACACTGTGTCTGAGCGATCCGGATACAGCGATTCTGATTGGAGGAAAGGGGAGACACAAGAGCTACTGTAAAGATGGCCTGTGGAGGCTTGAGATTGGTGAGTGTGATCCGGCCGAGATTGGCACCTGGAGACTTTGTTCGGTCCTGGGCACTGCACCTCAGGGACGCCGTGTTTGTCTTGGGAAAGGGGCTGCAGCGCCAGTTCACCAGAACGAGGATAAAAGCAAATACTGCGAATGCTGGAAATCCGAAATAAAAACAAACTGCTGGAAAAACTCAGCAACATCTGCGAACAGAGAAACAGAGTTAATGTTTCGAGTGGAATATTGTTCACCAGATTGATGCTAGGTTAAAGGTTAAATTATGAGAACAGCTTCTTGGACCATAGAGGAGGTTAGTATTCCCTTTGGTCTAGAAGGTTAAAGGGAAAGATAATTGAGCTGTTTAAGATGATTAAAGGTTTTGGTACAGTTGATAGAGAGTAATGGCTCAGTTCATAGCACCCTCGCCTTTGAATCAGAGGGTTGTGGGTTCATGTCCCACTCCCGGAAAACCAAGAACTGTGATTGTACTCGAAAGAGTTGCAATCTGTAACTCGAAAGAGTTTGATAGAGATAGGGGTGGCAAAGCGAGAGGATAAAACCTTAAAATTCGAGCCAGGCTGTTCAGGGGTGATGTCAGGAAGCATTGCTTCACACACAAGGGAGTGGAAATCTGGAACTTTCTGTCCCCAAAAAGCTGTTAAGGCCGAGGGTCAATTGGGAGCTTCCAGACTGAGATGGATAGATTTTTATCTGTTGTGGAAACGTATTATGGGATGTGGAGGGTAAATGGAGTTGAGGTACAGATCCAGCTGCAAGGTGTTAATATGGCAATCGCCTTGTTAAAACCAATTACTAGTTAAACAAGTGATGGGCATTGATTATCCCATCTAAATAGAATAAAAAGATACAGCTGGAACACTTTGGGCGGAAGTTAGTCACACTGAGGAGTTGAAAATAAACCAGCTTTAACCGAAAGACCAGACTGGATTAATTCTTCCACCACAACCTCTTATTGTGAGTAACACAAGGGGCCCTGCAAAAAGATGCCCCTTTGACTCCCTAAACCCACCCTGACCCACCAAATACCCCTCAGCCTATCACCACGTTTAACCCCTCACCACCCTCTAGCCGTGTAGGGTATTGGTCAACTGTCCTGATATGTGACGAGTCAGATTTTATCTGAACGTTGTTCTGGAGCACCTTAGGATATTTTTACTACGTTAAAGACGCTATATAAATGCAAGTTGTAGTGACTGTTTGGAGAAAGATGCTGCACATTCGGAACCCCAGCTGTTGGGAGGGGGAATAAGCAGAGGTAACAATAACCCTGCAGTAATAATCCAGAGAATGTGATTCCAATCTCATCGTAACAACTTAAATTGAATTCAGTTTGTGTATATTTAAAAAGAAAATGCTGACATCAGTAATAGTGACCATCGAATTGCCAGATTGTTGTAAAAACCCCACTGGTTTAGTAATGTTCTTCAGGGAAGGGGAGCTGTTGTTACCCAGTCTGGGTCTATCTGTGACTCCACCACAGTAATGTGGTCGACTCTTAACTTCCTTCTGAAATGGACTAGCCAGCCACTCGGTTTTTATTGAGCCCACTAGCAGTGATTCCAGAAGGTGGTCCACCATCACTCCAGAACAGAGCTGAACTGGGTTAACTAGTGAAGGATTATCGCCCTGAAGCATTAACTCTGTTTATTCTCGACAGATGGTACCAGCATTATCTGTTTTCATTTCCAATTCCCAGCATTTGCAGCATGTTTTGTTTTTATATTAATGATGCACCAACACGCTTCTGAACCAGTTGCTGGTGTTCAGCTCCCCAGCCCCAGCCCCAGCCCCAGCCCCGCACTATCAGGGACAGTGACCCTCTCACTTTAAGATAAATACCGCCAGGGCATTGAAAACAGAAACCAGGAAAATTGGAACCACTCAGACTTGGGGAGTCACTCTCAGCTCCACCCTCCATCCCCACCCCAGTGAAGCATTTCTACTGTGCAGTTAAAACGGAACAAAATCACTTCCCACAGTGACAAGGGAATGGAAAGCGAGCTTCAGAGAGCGATGTTAGGACAGGTGGTTATGGTTGAGTCAGTGAGGTGGCTTTTAAGACAGGTCCTAAAGGGAGAGGTTTCATGGGTGAATTCCGATGCTTAGCACCTGGGAAACCAGACCAGACTAGGAGGGGCAGAGAGATCTCTGAGGGACGGAGGAAGTGATAAAGATCGGGAGGAATGAGGCCATTGGAGGCCTTTCAAACAAGGACGAGAATTTGAAATTTGATATGTTGAGAGTCAATGTTGGTCAGTGCTCCTACTCCCCAGTGCTCCTACCTCCCCCACCCCAACTCCCTCTCTTCCCCCACCACCCTCCCTACCTTTTATCCCCCGCTCTGTACTGCCTGGTCCATCCCCATTACCCGTCTGCCCCCATTTCCACCCCCCCCCCCGCCACTTCCCCACCATTGACTGTTGAGTTCTTCAATGAGTTTAATCAGCACCAAAGCACGTCTCTGAAATGAGAGTCTGATCGTGCACTCTGCAGAGTCTCCCCTTAAGAGTGATCTCAATCTTTTCACTTTGCCATTTCTTTGAATTTTTTTCCTGTAACTGTGTTTTCCATTTGAACTTTAATATCAATGATCTCTGACATTTGTCCTTATTTTTTGAGCAGACAATGGTGACAATTTCTGGTTTCCCTTGGAAACGACCTCAACGATGACCATCCCAATCCCTCGGAGTGTCTGTGGCCACTCAGCCACGTATGACCCTGACACCAAACGTGTTTACATCTTTGGAGGAATGAAAGATGAAGAATGTTTCAGTAATGTCTACATCCTGGACACCTTGACCTGGAAGTGGTCGTTTGTGATCGTAAGTAGAAACATCCAATTCACAGAATCACACAGTGAAGAAGAGGCCCTTCGGCCCATCGAGTCTGCACTGACATGTGAGAAACACCTGACCTACCCACCTAATCCCATTTACCAGCACTTGGCCCATAGCCTTGAATGTTATGACGTGCCAAGTGCTCATCCAGGTACTTTTTAAAGGATGTGAGGCAATTGATCTTTTCCGGTCACTTGTTCCTTCTTGCCACCATCATAGAAACACAAGGAGGCCATTCAGCCCATTAATCCTGTTCCACCATCTAATCAGGTTATGGCTGATCAGGCTGGATGGCTCCCTTCTGAACTGTAACCGTTCATGATTCTGTCTCTTCCTTAACACTTGTCAAAATTTTGATAGATTTTTATTGGGCGTTTTCAAGTGACCCACGGCCTCAACAACTTTTGAGAGAGAGAGTTCCAGGTTTTTAGTGCCCTTCATGTGTAGAAGTTTTTTCCTGATATTTCCGCTAAGTGGCCTGGTTGGGTAACTTTAAAGTTCTGATGCTTGCCCTGGACACTCCTCTCCCCCCGCCCCCGACCCCAAAACTGGGAAATACTTTCCCTGTCTTGACCCTTCCAAATCCTTTAATCAGCTTAAGCACCTCAGTTAGGTCACCCCTTAATCTTCTATACTTGGGGGAATACAAGTTCAGTCTGTGCAGCCTATGCTGGTAATTTCTGTGCTGGTCTCATTCTGGTGAATCTCTGCTGCTTCCCTCAATGGAAAACCCATCCTTCCTGAGGTGTGGTGCCCAGAACGGAACCCAGGTACCCCAGATGGGCTCTAACTGAGGCTCTGTAACTTTCACCTTTTTGAATTCCAACCCTCTCAAGATAAAGGGCAACATTCCACTAACCTTTTTAATTACTTTTTTGTAGCTTTAGTGATAGCTGTTTTCGTTATCTAAATCTCTCTTACCCCTCCACAGTTCCTAGCTTCTCACTATTTAAACAATACTCTGACCTATCTTTGAGGTCCAAAATGTTCAGTCTCTCACTTTCCCCCACGTTGAGCTTCATCAGCCACAGCTCCGCCCATTTACTGGATTTCCACTGCCCCTTTCCAACTCTCTGCTCCTAGCAGGTCCCTATGTGGTTGGGGCGGTGGGAGAGATTTAGATTTATACAGGCTGGGGAGATTATTTGGTGTCTCCCCTGATGAGAGTAGGTTTGGGGGAAGTCCGAGAGCCCACTTGTTCCCCGAGCTCGCAGAAGCTGATCAGAGGCCTACAGGCTGCCTGGAGCCATAGCTGGTCACTGGGCTGAGGGAGATCAGAAAATGGTGGGAAGGGGTTTTGTGGGGAAAGGGTTCCTGGGTTGGGTGGCCCACTCTCTAACCCCCCTCATGGGGCACTGACCCTCCGACAGTGCGGCGCTCCCTCGGCGCTGACCCTCCGACAGTGCGGCGCTCCCTCGGCACTGACCCTCCGACAGTGCGGCGCTCCCTCGGCACTGACCCTCCGACAGTGCGGCGCTCCCTCGGCGCTGACCCTCCGACAGTGCGGCGCTCCCTCGACGCTGACCCTCTGACGGTGCAGCACTCCCTCGGCGCTGACCCTCTGACAGTGCGGCGCTCCCTCGGCGCTGACCCTCTGACAGTGCAGCGCTCCTTCGGCGCTGACCCTCCGACAGTGCGGCGCTCCCTCGACGCTGACCCTCTGACGGTGCAGCACTCCCTCGGTACTGACCCTCTGACGGTGCGGCGCTCCCTCGGTACTGACCCTCTGATGGTGCGGCGCTCCCTCGGTACTGACCCACTGACGGCGCGGCGCTCCCTTGGTACTGACCCTCTGACGGCGCGGCGCTCCCTTGGTACTGACCCTCTGACGGCGCGGCGCCCCCTCGGTACTGACCCTCTGACGGTGCGGCGCTCCCTCAGCGCTGACCCTCTGACGGCACGGCGCTCCCTCGGCGCTGACCCTCTGACGGCGCGGCGCTCCCTCGGCGCTGACCCTCTGACGGCACGGCGCTCCCTCGGCGCTGACCCTCTGACGGCACGGCGCTCCCTCGGCGCTGACCCTCTGAAGGCACGGCGCTCCCTCGGCGCTGACCCTCTGACGGCACGGCGCTCCCTCGGCGCTGACCCTCTGACGGCACGGCGCTCCCTCGGCGCTGACCCTCTGACGGCACGGCGCTCCCTCGGCGCTGACCCTCTGACGGCACGGCGCTCCCTCGGCGCTGACCCTCTGACGGCACGGCGCTCCCTCGGCGCTGACCCTCTGACGGCACGGCGCTCCCTCGGCGCTGACCCTCTGACGGCACGGCGCTCCCTCGGCACTGACCCTCTGAAGCGTGGCGCTCCCTCGGTACTGACCCTCTGACGGAGCGGCGCTCCCTCGGCACTGACCCTCTGAAGCACGGCGCTCCCTCGGACTGTTAGCCTGGATTTGGGCTGATGCCTCTTGAGTATGACTCAAACTTACAATCTTCTCACTTAGGTGAGTTTTGCTATCACTTGTTGAGCCACAGCTGACACTTACCCATCAAGACGCCAGCGTAATTTATCTGACTCCTCACGGGCGGGATCTATTTTGACATTGAACTGCCTACAATCTTTTGGCTGGATGTAAAGGATCCCACAAATTGTTGAATCAATGCCTTCGAAAACTGTGTGAGAATTTGTAATCTTATTACTGATGCGTTGATTTTAAAACTCTCCTCCGAGATCTCTGTACTCCACTAATTCTGGTCTCTTCAGCATCCCAGATTTTAATTGCTAAATCACTCATGCTTTCAGCTGCCTGTGTCCCAATCTCTGGAATGCCCTCTCCAACTCTCCCTCTCCCTTTAAGATGCTCCTTAAAACTTACCTCTTCAACCAAATCTTTGTTCACCTGTTTTACTTTCTCCTTATGTGACTTGGGGTCTAATTTTTTGTCTAAAGTGGGTTGGGACATTATTATTAAGTTAAAGATGCTATGTGAATGCAGCTGTTGTTCCTGCCTGTTGCACAGTGCGGTTAAGGGAAACCTTCTATATTCTCGCTCCCAGGGGAAAGGCAAAGTACCCTCACTGGCCTATCACAGCGCGGTGGTCTTCCAGCGGGAGCTGTTTGTATTTGGTGGGCTTGTTTGCAGTCCTCGCCTACCTGCGGAAACCTGCAGCAATGCCCTTTACATCTTCAACCCGGAGCACGAGATCTGGTACCAGCCCATTGTCGTGGGTGAAAGGCCCCTCCCTCGGTACAGGTGAGTCACCTGCCTCATCCGGCACAGCAAAGTGCCGGGGTTGTTGAGGTCATTCAGGTTTAGTCCTTTACTCGTTGTTGGGATGTGGGATGGGCCAGTGTTTATTACCCATCCCTAGTTGCCCTGAGAAGGTGATGGTGGTGGTGGTGGTGATGGTGGTAGTGATGGTGATGGTGATGGTGATGGTGGTAGTGGTGGTGGTGGTGGTGGTGGTGGTGATGGTGGTAGGGATGGTGATGGTGGTAGGGGTGGTGATGGTGATGGTGGTAGTGATGGTGGTAGTGGTGATGGTGGTGGTAGTGGTGATGGTGGTGGTAGTGGTGGTGATGGTGGTGGTGATGGTGGTAGTGGTGGTGATGGTGGTAGTGGTGGTGATGGTGGTAGTGGTGGTGATGGTGGTAGTGGTGGTGGTGGTGATGGTGGTAGTGGTGATGGTGGTGGTGATGGTGGTGGTGATGGTGATGGTGGTAGTGGTGGTGATGGTGGTAGTGGTGGTGATGGTGGTAGTGGTGGTGATGGTGATGGTGGTAGTGGTGGTGATGGTGGTGGTGGTGATGGTGATGGTGGTAGTGGTGGTGATGGTGGTAGTGGTGGTGGTGGTGGTAGTGGTGGTGGTGATGGTGATGGTGGTAGTGGTGGTGATGGTGGTAGTGGTGGTGATGGTGGTAGTGGTGGTGATGGTGGTGGTGATGGTGGTGGTGATGGTGGTGGTGATGGTGGTGGTGATGGTGGTAGTGGTGGTGATGGTGGTGGTGATGGTGGTAGTGGTGGTAGTGGTGGTGATGGTGGTAGTGGTAGTGATGGTGGTGGTGATGGTGATGGTGGTAGTGGTGGCGGGTGCTGCTTGAACAGCTGGTAGCAGGTTTGCTTCAAACTAGGCGGAGTTCCTTCAGAGGACCATATTAGTCTGGGGACTGCAGTAGATCCAGACCGGGTAAGGATGGCAGGATTCCTTCCCTATAGGACATCAGTGAACCAGATGAGTTTTTAATGACAATCTGATGGCTTCAATGTGACTTTCACTGAGCTCTGGTTTTATTTCCAGGGCATTGTTCCTTTGCTGTGGTCAGCTTGGCTCAGTTTGTAGCTCTCATGCCTTTGAGTCAGTTTGTGCACAGCAATGAGATAACGACTTGAAAATCTCTTTTAGTGATGTTGGTTGAGGGATAAATATTGGCTCCCTGACATGGAGAAGAACTCTCCTACTCTTTGAATTGAGGCTGTGGGATTTTGAGCATCTTGAGGTGGTGGACAGGGCTTTGGTGTAATCACCTTCGTCAGTTCCCAGCCTGAGGGCAGCTCCGACCCACAGGCTCCACCAGAGGAGACAGGCCCTGAATCCACCCCAGCTGGAGCAGGAATCCAACCCCGATGCCAATCTGATCCAAGTTGGCCATTTAGGCAACTGAGCCAACCACTGCACCCCACACCCGCCCCCCCACACCCCCTGCCCGCCCCTGCCCAAAGGAGTCCGAGCTGCTCTGGCAACATACACTTTTACATGTTGTAGTGTGGAGCTCGGGATAGTGGTGGGAGAGGCTCCAATGTTCTTTCCATCACACAGCTGACCAGGAATCTCTCCTGCTTTTACCGCCTGCCATTGGCCTGTGTTGGTAGGATCTACAAGTCTTTAATCAACCTGTTTGGCTGTGCTATGAATACTTCTTTCTTGGCCATCAAGTCCTGGAGTGGGTCCTGAATCCAAAGCTTCTGACTCAGAGGCAGAGATGCCACCCAGTGTGCCACAAGACCTCCTCTTTGGTAAGGTGTAACGTCTCATCTGATAGATGGCACCTCAGTGGCAATGTCAACCTGGATAATGGGTTCAGGTCTCTGGAGTGGGGCCTGACCCCACAACATCCTCATTCAGGTGCCACTGAGCCATGGCTGATACCAGTACCTGATGGGCATGTTAGTTAGACAGGAGCCTGATCCTGTCCTGGACACACACTCGGTGCCTGACCAGGGCTGAGGAGGTCATACAAAGGAAATCGTGCTTTCCAGGATTTCCCCCTCCCTTACCCAGGGATGGCCAGCTCTGCCTAGTGGAGATCAGACCTGTTTATACTGATGTTTTCTGTTCCTCTTTGTTTCTGTCCAGTCACTCTGGCACTCTGCTAGGAGATAAACTCATCCTGTTTGGTGGCAGTCGGAACCGAGTTTTTCTGAATGACCTTCACGTGTTGGATCTTGGTGAGGAGACTCCTGGTTTCAGGATTAAGAATGAGAGGGGTATGGGTGGGGGTTTAACAGAAACTGATTCCTAGTTGATCAGTTCCTGTGGTGATAGTTTCAAATCCAAGGAGGGAGGACAAGAGGTAAAAACCAGGAAGCTGGGGGTAAGGAGGGGAGTTAAGGAATTCTTCTCACTTGTAAGACATTGAATTGTGGGAGACTTTACCAGGGTAGGATGATGAAATGGGCGGCGTCAATGGGATCCTTGGTGACTCTGGGGTTGATCTACCTAAATCAATGCTGTCCAATAGAAATCGTGGACTAACCATAGGTGTTTCTATGGTGACAACATTTCAGCCACTCACTAATTTTGGGAGAAAACGCTTTGCACACGCTGCAGGTAAATGTACTTCACACCTGTGTATTTACTTAACAAACACTTACCACCTAAGAGTACGGTAGTGTAGTGATTACCGTTCCTGAGTTCATAAAATCCAGAGAACAAGTTCAAATCCCATCATGGGCAATTTGAAAATTTTAATTTTTTTTACACAAAATCTGGAAATGAAAAGCTGGTGTCAGTGAGAGACTGCAATTGTCGGAAAAGCTCATTGGGATCATATGGTGCAGATATCCACATCTGGATTTCCAATTAAGACTGGAACAGGAGGAGGCCATTCACCTCCTTGAGCCTGTGCAGCCATTCAGTTAGATCATGGCTGATCTGTATCTTAACTCCATTTACTCGTCATGTTTCTGTGATCCTTATACCTCACAAATTTATCAATCTCAGTTCTGAAATTTTCAATTGACCCCCAGCCTCGACAGATTTTTTTGGGGGGGTGGTGGCGGAGAGAGTCTCAGATTTCCACTCCTCTTTACGTGGAGAAGTGTTGCTGACATCACCGCTGACCAGCCTGGCTTTAGTTTGAAGGTTTTGCGTCTTGTTCTGCATTTTACCCATCAGAGGAAATAACTTCCTCCCTGACCCACCCTAACAAATCCTTCAATCGTTTTACATCTTAATAAGTTCATCCCTGAATCTTCTAAACTCAAGGCAATACAAGACTAGTCTTTGCAAGCTCATAATTTAATCCTTCTCGCTCCGATATCGTTCCGCGGAATCCACAGGACATGTGGCTTATGATGAACTTATATTGAGCAACATTGCTTAAGGGTTAGAGGCTTATTTAGACCTTGTGGCCCCCACTCCTTTAAAGTTATTGTGCATGTATCAAACCTCACTGAATATACCTGCAGCACAGTTCACATTTGACCTCCGTTTGAAGCACTTCAGTCACTTATGAGACTGGCTATGTCTGTGCAGAGCTATGTTTGTTCGCTGGTAAAAGGAGTGGTGAGGAAGAGGATGATTTGTATTTTGGGGTGAAGAACTCTCTCCAGATGGATTATTTCTCAATCGAAACCCTGTCTATTTCTTCCAGGTTTCATGGAGTATGTTAATGTACAGAATAGAGGCTCTCCTGCACCACGATGGTAGGTACCACCCCAGAACATTGACATGGACTGATTGAAGGGCGAATAGGAAACCCACAGCTTTAGGTGCCTGAGAGAGATCTTTGTGAACTGACATTGATCAGCTCCTCAGAAACGTGTTCCCTTCATTTCCTCCTCAAATTTGGCAATCTCACTGACGACAGAACCTACAGATAGGATTAGGACACAACAGGATAGCCAGTGTGGATTAATGAGGCTGCATTTCATTTGGGTGTGTGTTTTTCTGAATTTGAAGATGGGCATAATTTTCAGGCAGAATAACGTAGTTTTACTCTGTATCTAACCCCGTGCTGTACCTGTCCTGGGAGTGTTTGATGGGGACAGCGCAGAGGGAGCTTTACTCTGTATCTAACCCCGTGCTGTACCTGTCCTGGGAGTGTTTGATGGGGACAGTGTAGAGGGAGCTTTACTCTGTATCTAACCCCGTGCAGTACCTGTCCTGGGAGTGTTTGATGGGGACAGTGTAGAGGGAGCTTTACTCTGTATCTAACCCCGTGCAGTACCTGTCCTGGGAGTGTTTGATGGGGACAGTGTAGAGGGAGCTTTACTCTGTATCTAACCCCGTGCTGTACCTGCCCTGGGAGTGTTTGATGGGGACAGTGTAGAGGGAGCTTTACTCTGTATCTAACCCCGTGCTGTACCTGTACTGGGAGTGTTTGATGGGGACAGTGTAGAGGGAGCTTTACTCTGTATCTAACCCTGTGCTGTACCTGCCCTGGGAGTGTTTGATTGGGACAGTGTAGAGGGAGCTTTACTCTGTATCTAACCCCGTGCTGTACCTGTCCTGGGAGTGTTTGATGGGGACAGTGTAGAGGGAGCTTTACTCTGTATCTAAGCCCGTGTTGTACCTGTCCTGGGAGTGTTTGATGGGGACAGTGTAGAGGGAGCTTTACTCTGTATCTAACCCTGTGCTGTACCTGTCCTGGGAGTGTTTGATGGGGACGGTGTACACTGTTGGAGGAGATCCACTTGCTAATGAACAGCCTCCCAAATTGGCGACTATTTTTTCCACATTGTGTTATGATCCCAGCTGATGTTAATGCTGAAACAGATCAAACTTAAACTTAAAGCTAAAACTCATTCCGAACACTCACAAATACAAATAAGTTAAACTATCTCCAGTTCCTAACAATTGCAACAGCAACAGCACTTGGAGTTTAATTGGCTATAAGGTTCTTTGGGATGCTGAGGTGTTGTGGAAGCTGCAATGAAAATGCAAATGTTTCTTTTTCTAGTCGTCATGCTGCTGTGCCTCTGTGTGGTAACAAGATTCTAATCAGTGGTGGGCATAATCTGAGTGGTGCCCTGCAGGATTTGTACATCTTCAATATAGGTATGGCACCAAGAGCACTCTCACTTCTGCTTGTAAAGCTGTGGATTGGCTGTAGTGAAAGCTGACACCTGGTGTTGGTGGTGGGCAATGGGGAGATGAAGCTCCTCCATCTCTGCCCCTGGGCATTCCAGGAGACCTGCTGATCCACGGGCTCCTGGAGCCGCTGTTGTATTTCTGGAGTCGCGGTGGAATTTTTTCTTTGCCGCTCCTGCCAAGAAGCAATGGGGATGGGATCTCTCAGAATGCAGAGAGCAAGTGAAAGGGCCCTATCGAAACTATGGAGCCAATGGCCCTGTTAGTTCTCTCTTTAGACCCTTTGGATCCTCCTCCACCTCCAAATCCATGTGAGAGACAATCTTGTTTCGAACATATGAAATAGGAGCAGAAGGAGACCACTCGGCCCATCGAGCCTGCTCTGCCATTCTATACCATCATGGCTGACCTTGGGCTTCAACTCCCATTTTCCTGCCTGCTCCCTGTATCCCTTAATTCCCTGAAAAACCAAAATCCGTCTGTCCCAGCCTTAAATATATTCAATGATGGAGCAACCACAACCCTCTAGGGTAGAGAATTCCAAAGATTCACAACCCTTTGAGTGAAGAAGTTTCTCCTCATCTCAGTCCTAAATGATCGGCCCCTTATCCCGAGTCTGTGCCCCCGTGTTTGAGATTCCCCAGCCTGGGGGAAGCAGCCTCTGTGTCCACCCTGTCAAGTCCCTCCAGGATCTTGTATGTTTCAATGAGATCACCTCTCATTCTTCTAAACTCCAGAGAATTTAAGACCAATTTGCTTAGCAAATGTTCCTATTTAGTTCCTGCTCAAACGAATACATCAGGATCCCACTTGGGAATCGCAGGCATGGAGCGTAGCTTCTGAAACTGGGGCTGTTTGTTTGGATGTTTGTGATTGCTCTGCCCTGATAGGAACAGAAGATGACCATTTGGTCCCTTGAGCCTATTCTGCTGTTCTGTTACATCACAGCTGGTTGGTAGCTGATCTGTACTGAGAGCCTCTGGTGCTTTAGATACCGAATGTTCGTGTACCAATGGCAACTGAGCTTTTTAAAAAAAATGTTTATTTCATGGGATGTGGCTGCCACTGGCAAGACCATCATTTGTTGCCCATTCCTAATTGCTCTTGAACTGAGTGCCTACTAGGGTATTGCATAGAAACATAGAAAATAGGAGCAGGAGTAGGTCATTCGAGTCTGCTCTGCCATTCAACATGATCATGGCTGACCCTTTATTTCAATGCCATACTCCTACACTCTCCTCATACCCCTTAATGCCTTTAGAATCCAGAAATCTATCTATTTCTTTCTTCAATATATTCAGTGACTTGGCCTCCACAGCCTCTGTGGTAGAGAATTCCATAGGTTCACCACCCTCAAAGTGAAGAAGTTTCTCCTCATCTCAGTCCTAAATGGTCTATCACACATCCTGAGACTGTGACCCCTTGTTCTAGACCCCTGCCCCCAGCCAGAGGAAACATCATCCCTGCATCCAGTCTGTCTATGCCTGTCAGAATCTTTTATGTTTTAGTGAGATCTCTCATTCTTCTAAACTGCAGTGAATACAGGGCCTAGTCGGCCCAATCTCTTCTTATATGACAATCCTGCCATCCCAGGAATCAGTCTGGTGAACCTTCACTGCACTCCCCCTATGTCAAGTATACCCTTTCTTAGGTAAGGAGACCAAAACTGCACACGATACTCCAGGTGTGGTCTCACCAGGGCCCTGTATAACTGCAGTAAGACATCCTTGCTCCTGTACTCAAGTCCTCTTGCAGTGAAGGCCAACATACCATTTGCCTTCTTAACTATTTGCTGCACCTGCATGCTTGCTTTCAGTGATTGGTGTACGAGGACACCCAGGTCCCTTTGTACATCAACATTTCCCAATATACCACCATTTAAATAATACTCGGCCATTCTGTTTTTCCTACCAAACTGGATAACTTTACACTTATCCACGTATTACTGCATCGGCCATATATTTGCCTGCTCACTCAACCTGTCTAAATCGCCTCTTAATGCCCTCCTCATCGCTTACATTCCCACCAAATTTTGTGATGTCAGCAAACTTGGAAATATTACATTTGGTTCCCTCATCCAAATCATTTGAGAGGCAGTTAAGAGTCGACAACATTGCTGAGTCTGGAGTCACCACGTAGGCCAGACTGGGTAAGGATGGCAAATTTCCTGTCCTAGAGGGCATTATTGAACTAGATGCATTTTTGCAATAATTGATAGTTTTATGGTCACCATTATTGAGACTAGCTTTCAATTCCACGTTTTATTAATTAACTTTAAATTCCACCAGCTGCCATGGTGGGATTTGAACCCATGTTCCCAACGCATTAGCCTAGGCCTCTGGATTACTCATCCAGGGACATTACCACAATGTCACCATATCCCCTTGTTGCAGGAAAGGAGGGGGATTTCTCCAATGAGGGTCACCAAACCTGTCTTATCCTAGACTCTCCCAGAATCAAAGACTCAGCTCCAAACAAATAAAGGAGAGAAATCAGTGGGACATTGCATTCTGACTGAACTCTTAACGCTCTATGTGGTGCACATTAACACCACACAGTGGATAGAGCACTTTCTGGGGCACAGAGGATTGTGGGTATTCTAGCCACCATTATTGATTAACTTATCCAGTAGGGGTGGAGCCAAGATATTATGCAATAAAGCCTCCTGGATTGGAGTCCAATCAGAGTTGGTGACTCCTAAGTGGGGAGTGAGGTGTGTGTGCTGCTCAATTGAGAGATCTGTGGAAATAAAAAGGGATCCATCTAGTGACAACCCCAGCTCCAAAACATGACCCTAATATTAACCCCTAAGCCTGACACACTGACTTTAAGTCTAATCCTAATTCTTTCTTATTCTTGCTCTTCCCTCTACTACCTCCATCATCAGATACCTACAGTTGGAGCAGTCTATCTCACCACACGCTCTGCGCGGTGCCACGAGCAGGTCATAGCCTGGTGCACCTGAATTCGAGTTGCTGTAGCATGGGGTCCTGCCACACGCTGTTGGTGTTCGGGGGCTCAGATGATGCTGGGAAATTCTACAGTGACACATTTCGAGTCACAGTGGAACTTGGTGAGGATTGAATATTGAACCAACATCTGCAGAAAGGACATTCCATGAAAGAGAGAATTGTCTCTGAGCGTTTGTGAGCAGGCTGTGTGGACTGTACCTTTGCAACTATTAAATGGTTGGACAACATGGCAATTAACATTAAAATTTACAGCTGGGGCCTCATCTCCTTGCATTAATGATCAAAGTAACAAGCTTGAGCGATTAATCGGGACTGGCTGTGGCAGCGGTTGGGCATTTTCAGCCTCTGGGAGCTGGGGCAGAAGAGTTATAAGGGCTTTATATAAAACAGATTTGTGGTTCCTGGTGGGCAGGGGTAGGCCAGGTGCCTTTGCACAGTGTTTACAACATGGACTTGAGTAACTTCAAAGACAGGGGAATTTTGCAGCATTTTCTTGAATTTGACCATGTCTGCATAACTGGTAAGGCCAGAGTTTATTGCCTACTCTTAGCTGCTCTTGAAGGTAGAGGTGAGCCACTGATGAACAGGTACAGAGATGAATCAAAAAGGCCTAATGAAAAGCTCACCTTTTATATCAAGAGGATTAGAACACAAGGGGGTAGAAGTTATGCTTTAGCTGTACAAAGCCCTCATTAGACCACACCTGGCATTACTGAGAGCAGTTCTGGGCACCAGACCTTAGGAAGGATATATTGGCCTTGGAGGGAGTGCTTACAAAACTCAAATCATAATGGCCAACATTAGATGTGATTCTGTGATTGGACAGCACTTGCTAATCAATCCTAATTGTGCTAAGAATTACACTGAAAACCAATTGACGATTATCAGGCAATGTGGCTTACTTATGCATGCTAGAAGCTACATCTGTTCACACACACGGCCCTGTCCTTTGCAGATAAAAGGAGCATGTCCATGCATCGTGCCTTTTTCAACTAAACAAAAGTTTGGGGACAACCGTTCCCTGGTTCATTCCCCATGAATTTGAACAAAAGTGTGGCAGCTCATTGTTCCCAGGTGCATTCAGCATGACGTCTCTACCAATCAGAGTCCATTTGTCAAACAATCAGCACTCTTCTTACGCAGTATAAATTTTTGTTCCCTTTACTATTGGTATTCTTGTGAACTGCCCTGATAAGTGCAAGGTGAAAAACTTTGACAGCATGTCTCTTTATTCAGCAATTTTTTTTTTATTATTTCATACGTGGGTGTTGCTGGCTAGGCCAGCATTTTTTGCCCTTCTCTAATTTGCTTGAGACAGTGGTGGTAAGATGCCTTCTTGAACCACTGCACATGTGCTGTAGGTTATAGTATAGGTATACCCAGAGTGCTGTTAGGGAGGGTTACCATCAAGCCAGTGGATTAACCCTAGTTATGGTGTACCAGGGCACCATATTATAGGAAGGATGTGAACACATTGGAAAGAGTGTAGAAGAGGTTTACAAGGATGGTTCCAGGGATGAGAAACTTCAGCTATGAGGATAGATTGGAGAGGTTGGGACAATTCTCCACAAAGAGATGAAGGCTGAGAAGAGATTTGATAGAGATGCTCAAAATCATGAGGGGACTGGATAGAGTAGACAGGGAGAAGCTGTTCCTGCTCGTAAAAGAATCAAGAACAAGAGGGCACAGATTTAAAGTGATTTGCAAAAGAAGCAAGTGTGACATGAGAAAAAAACTTTTTCACACGAGTGGTTTGGGTTTGGAATGCGCTGCCTGGAAGTGTGGTGGAGGCAGGTTCAATCGAAGCATTCAAGAGGGCATTAGATGGTTATTTGAGTAGAAACAATGTGCAAGGGTACGTGGAAAAGGCAGGGCAATGGCACTAGGTCATAACGCTTATTTGGAGAGCTGGTGCAGACTGGCTTAGGCTGAATGGCCTCCTTCTGTGCTGTTATGATTCTGTGATTCGATGAAGATTGGAGGGCATGCCAAGAGCAGCACCACACTCGAAGTTCAACACCATCCAGGACAATGCAGCCCGCCTGATTGACACCCCATCCACCAACTTAAACATTCACTCCCTCCACCACTGATGCGCAGTGGCAGCAGGGTGTACCATCTACAAGATGCACAGCAGCAACTTACCAAGGCTCCTTCAACAGCACCTTCCAAACCCACAACCTCCAACACCTAGAAGGACAAGGGCAGCAAATAGATGGGAACACCTCTACCTGGAGGTTCCCCTCCAAGTCACTCACCATCCTGACTTGGAAATATGTCACCATTCCTTCACTGCCACTGGGTCAAAATCCTGGAACTCCCTCCCTAACACCACTGTGGGTGTACCTACACCACATAGACAGTTCAAGAAGGTGGCTCACCACCACCTTAAGAGGAAGGGGGAATAAATACCAACCTTGCCAGCAATGCTCATATCCCAAGAATTAATTTTTAAAAAACCTAGAGTGGCAAGAGCCAATGCTGACAAGCTCTTTCTACTTGGCCCTCTGGCCTTCACATTCACAGCCTCAGATCTTCACCACACCTCTCCATTACCCTGGGCCAGTAGGTGCTGGAGTGGAGCAGGTTCATTGCCGTGGCTGGGGGAAGACAGTGAGCTGGTTCGGCCTGGTTGGTCTGCACCCTAGGTGTTTGCTTTCCATTTTCAGGTCTCCAGCTTTTTAGGGTTTCATGTTCTCCTCTCCCACTTATTTAACTCATTCACACATTCTCCAGATTTTCTATAAATTAGTTATTTCTCCCATCCAGCCTCCTGCTCTCACACTTATCACAGCTGTTAATTATCCATCTTCAGCACTCTCTCAGGGATTTTTTTTATTTCTTCATGAATGTGCAGGTCAGTGGCTAGGCCAGCATTTATTGCCCATTCCTAATTACCCTCAAGGTGGTGGGGAGCTGCCATCTTGAACTGTTTTAGTCCACGTGGTGTAGGTACATAGATATCTTTTCTTTGCCTTTTCCACTGGCTGTTTTAGAAGCTGTTTTTCTGTTGTCTTTGCTTTTTATCAAAGGCTAAATTAAAATGTTAAACAGCAACTTCAAGTAAAAATGTTAACTAGCTGAAACAATCTATATTCCAGTAGTTCCTGTAACGTTTTATTTGCAGAAAACAGACATTACAAAATCATTTTTCCTTTTTTTGACTGAATCAGTTAATAAATCAAAAGCATTTGAACAATACAGGATGGTGACAGATGTGGGAGAGAAACTTGCTCCACAGAGCCATCAAGTGGCATGATTTGCAAACACATTATGATAGTTGCCATAGCGATTAATAACAGTAAAATTGACAAAAATATGGCCAAAAAACCATCAAGTACTAAAGGTTGGAACAGAAACAAGAATTTTTTTAAAAGTCTAGACATGTGTACATTTAGAACTGGGAAGGAGGGAACAGTGAATTCTAGTACATTGTTTGAACTTTCAAAATGATTAATTACAAACTGTTCCTTACATCAAACCTGAGTTTTTCCAGGTATTTCTGTTCCAGTCATAGGCTGTCTGTGATTAGCGAGGGACCCCTTTTCATCAGGAAATGGTTTGACCTGACATTACTCTTGCCGCTGGGGGTGAGGGTTCAGGAAGCGTATCAGGCTGGCAAGATGGGTCACTGACCTTGAAGGCTTCTAGTTCCAGCAGAGTGTTATTGATTCTTTCAATGGTGGGAAATGGTGCTAGGTCCACCTTGAATCTACTGGCGAGAGGATAAGGCATTATCTTGAAGTGACTGAGTGAATCACAGCGTGGCACAGATTAGAAAATTTCATTTCAAATGGGGCAGGACCTCATCAGGAAGATCCCTCTTCCAGTGAATTTCTAATTCCCAGTGTGGTTTTGGGTGGGGTGAGGTGGGGTGAGGGAGGATGCAAGGTAGATAGATGCTTGACAGGTGAGAAGGATAAAGAGTCCGCCCTCCCACTCTGTTACACTGCATCTCCTACATCACCACAGGCGATAATGAGATCCCACAAACATCAACGTGACAATGGTCAGAATCTGCCATTAGGATGTTAACCTTAAATCTATTGTACACTGCCCTCTTGTTCTTTCTAGAACATATTGTTATAGAAAACTACCCTGAACACAAGAAATTCACTACATTTTTGACATATGCTAATCTTATTACAATCTATATGAACAATAAAATCTCCCATTAAAACCTCTCATAACTCAAGAGGAGCACAGGCACCATGGAGGAACAATTGGCCTGGGGAGTGAGATAAATGGGCATGTGGGAGAGATAGGGATTGGCCTCAGCGAGAAGGAAGCCTCAGCTTTGTGGGAGTCAGGATGAGTGAACCAGTTAATAAGGATTCAGGTTTGTGGTGTGGGGGAGGGGGCTGTGGAGAGAAATTGAACACAAACAGGAACACTTGTTACTGTTGAAAGACTCTGTTTAATCCGGAGTGAAAATCTGAAATGGACTTTAATGCAAGTGTATCTTGGTTAGTGCTTTTTGGTCAAAAAGTGCTCTCATTGGGTCAGTTAGTTCAACTACTTCTGCTTTGTACTGGACAGAGTTTTAATTTCTGCAGGAAATTGACTGGAAGCCAAGGGTTGCTGCACAAAGCCTTACCTCACAGCATTGTACACTTGTGGCACCAGGCACAGGTCTGCCATCGTCACCTAGAAAGGAAGAGGCTGCGTCAAGATTAAGTTAAACACTCCACAAGAAACAAACTTACATTCATCTAGCCTTCCATCACATCTTACATCAGTGTCGGGCATGGCTCTCACCTCTAGGTTAAAAAGTCATGGGTTGAAGTCCCACTCCAGGGACTTGAGCACAAAATCCAAGCTAATGCTCCCAGTGGGTACTGAGGGAGTGCTGCACTGTCAGAAGTGCCCCCTTTCAGATGAGATGTTCAACCTATCTGCCTGCTCAGGTAGACATAAAAGAGCCCATGACACTATTTCTAAGTACAGCAGGGGTGTCCTGCCTAATTTAACCCCCGGACAACATCACTAAGCCAAGTTATCTGGTCAGTATCGCATTGCTGTTTGTGGGAGCTTGCTGTGCACAAACTGACTCTGCATTTAGAACCATAGAAAAGTTACAGCACAGGAGGAGGCCATTTGGCCCATCTTGTCCATGCCAGCCCAAGGACACCCAGGTGCCCTTTCTAATCCCACCTTCCTGCACCCGGCCCATAGCCCTGCAGCTTACAGCACTTTAGGTGCAGATTCAGATACTTTTTAAAAGAGTTTAAAGTTTTTGCCTCTACCACCAACTTGGGCAGCGAATTCCAGACACCCGCTACCCTCTGCGTAAAAAAGTTCTTCCTCATGTCCCCCCTACACCTTCTGCCACTTGTCTTATTTCCTACATTACAACCAGAACTTTCAATTATGACATTAAAGGCATTATATAAAACATCCCAAGAGGCTTTACAGGAGTGTTATGAAACAAAATTTGCCACATAGTCAAATAAGGAGATATGAGGTCAGATGCCTGAGAGCTTGGTCAGATGTAGGCTGTAAGGAATGTCTTAGAGGAAAGCGAGAAGAAGGGTGGAGAGGTGTAGGGAGAGAATTCTAGAGCTTCAGACCCAGGCAGCTGAAGGCATCAATCCCAGTGATGGAGTGATTCAAATTGAGAATGCTCAGGAGGCCAGAATCTTTGATGCGCAGGGATCTAGGAGGGCCTGGAAGAGAGAGGGGCGAGGCCTTGTAGGGATTTGAAAACAAGTAATGAGCATTTAAAAAATCGCAGCATTGCTTGACTGGGACCCAATGTGGATCAGCGAGCTCAGGGCAAATGGACAGTGGGACTTGGAGCAAGTTAGGACACAAGCAGCAGAGCTTGAATGAGCTCAAGTTTACAGAGGGTAATATGTGAGAGACAGCCAGCAGCACATTGAGGGTTTCAGCAGCAGATAAGCGGAGACAGAAGTCGAAGTTGGGTGATGTTGTGGAGCTGGAAATAGGTAGCCCTAGTGAGGGCACGAATATGTGGTCAGAAGCTCATCTCAGAGTCAAATACAGGAGCAAGGTTGTGAATAATCTAGTTCAGCCCAAAGATAGCTGCCAGGGAGTGGGATGAAGTCAGCGGTGAGGGAACAGAGTTTGTGACAGGACCAAAGCCAGTGGGGTCAGTCTCACCAATAATTAATAGGAGAAAACTTCTACTTATCCAGTATTGGATGTCCAACAAGCAGTCTGACAATTTGGAGATGAAGAAGAGGTCAAGAAAGGTGGAGGACAGCTACAGCTGGGTATTATCAGCATAAATATTCAAACTGATGGCAGATTTCAGATGATGTCACCAAGAGGCAGCATGTAGATGAGAAATAGCAAGGGGTCAAGGATAGATCCTTGAGGGACACCAGAGGTCATTGTACAGCAGTGAGAAGATAACTCATTGCTGGTGATTCACCAACAACATTATACAGAGAAGAATGGAACTGAGTGAGTGCACTGTCACCCTCTAGAGACAATGGTGGAGAGGTGTTGGAGTAGAATTTGTGGTCAACTGTGTCAAAGATGAGGAGAGAGAACCACCAATATCAGCTAATATAGGAGCCAGGAAAGGAAATTGCAATCAGCAGTTTAGTGGGATTAGAGAATAAAGAGATGGATCTCAGACAAGATGAGCTCAGAGTGCATGGAGGGAGGTACTAGAGAAAGATACAAATTCAGAGTTAGGGCCAAGTGGAGCCTTAGAGGAAATTAAGCCTGGGCTAGTGTATGGAGGGATGTAGTGGATGCAGATGATTTAATCATCCCTATCTTTATAAAACAAACATGTGACTACACTCCTAAAAAGAGTTAATTTGCTGTAATGTCCTTTGGTCATGAAAGACACTACAGAAAGCCAAGTTCTTTCTTCCAAAGCCTCGACAGCCAAAAATATCACTTTGAAGTAGAACAAATGACAAGAAATTGCTGTTAAAGAGTGCCTATAACATTGTAAAAATAACTGTTGAGTCAGTATTGGTGAGAGCTATAACAGGCAGCTGCAGGATTGACCAATTGTTTGATGTTTGGTGATGTTGGTGGGTGTGGGAGGGGGAGTGATTTGCAGGATATCAGTGCCACCTTTTCAGCCACATCCATGGGAGCTTTAATGTGCATCTGCACCAGAACAAGTCAGATGGGGGCCTGGTTCAGCCTCATCTGAAATACAACATCTCCAACAATGCCACGCTCCCTCGGCGCAGACCCTCTCATGGCACTGCATTCCTCGGCGCTGATCCCTCCGACAGTAGAGCAGACCGTCAGTATTGACCCTTTGTCAATGTAGTGCTCCCTCAGCACTGCCACTGCATCTGCCTGGATTACGTACTTACCTGGACTGCAGGTTACCCGTACAGGGAGAGCAACGCAGAGCCCACTAGAGAAACACTCAACTTCACCCCCATCACATGATTCTTGACTAGACCATATGACATAGGAGCAGAAATTAGACCATTCGGTCCATTGAGTCTGCTCCGCCATTCAATCATGGCTGATAAGTTTCTCAACCCCATTCTCCCACCTTCTCCCCATAACCTTTGATCCCCTTACCAATCAAGAACCTATCTATCTCGGTCTTAAATACACTCAATGACCTGGCCTCCACAGCCTTCTTTGGCAATGAATTCCATAGATTCACCACTCTCTGGCTAAAGAAGTTTCTCCTCAACTCTGTTCTAAAAGGTCTTCCCTTTACTCTGAGGCTGTGCCCTCGGGTCCTAGTCTCTCCTACTAATGGAAACATCTTCCCCACGTCCACTCTATCCAGGCCTTTCAGTATTCTGTAAGTTTCAATCAGATTCCCCCTCATCCTTCTAAACTCCATCGAGTATAGACCCAGAGTCCTCAAACGTTCCTCATATGTTAAGCCTTTCATTCCTGGGATCATTCTCGTGAACCTCCTCTGGACCCTCTCCAGGGCCAGAACATCCTTCCTGAGATACGGGGCCCAAAATTGCTCACAATATTCTAAATATGGTCTGACCAGAGCCTTATAAAGCCTCAGCAGCACATCTCTGCTTTTATATTCTAGTCCTCTAGAAATAAATGCCAACATTGCATTTGCCTTCCTAACTACCGACTCAACCTGCAAGTTAACCTTAAGATAATCCTGGATTAGGACTCCCAAGTCCCTTTGCACTCCAGATTTCTGAATTCTCTCCCCATTTAGAAAATAGTCCATGCCTCTATTCTTCCTAGCAAAGTGCTAATCAGAGGCCAGAGAAGAATTCCCCTTCTTGACCTCCCTTCTTTTGGTTAATCAAGGGATATAGGTCAAAAACAATTTTATGGTGTTTGGTAACAGATCAGCCATGATCTCACTGGATGGTGGAACAAGCTGAAGGGACTAAATAGCCTACTTTGTTCCCATGCCCCCTCCCCCACGACCAGCAGCATCCCTGTGCTGCCCCACCTCACTCCACCTCCACAACAGGAGCACTACTGATACTTTGAACTCTGCATATAAACCATGCATATTAACCCAAGTCTGAGAGGACTTGGTGGACAGATGCTACGCAGTGTGGTGCTGAGCAGGAAGGTCCCTGATATATTGATAGTTTGAGGAGTTGGGGGATTGGTAGGGGTTTGGAGATGGCAGTGAGCTACAATAGGTTCAATGTCTATAGGTTGGGGGTGGAAATCAGCAAAGGCTCCTGATCAGTGTCTACTTCCCCATGGCTTTGCTCACTGAGTGAAAACAAGATTGGGCTTGGCTGTGATTCCCCCTGTAGTTGAAAGGTCAATGTTTAGACTCATGTATGAATATTGGCAGCTTGGGCAAGACAATTGGTACCCATGGGACCTGAGCTGCCACAGGCATAGGCACCTTCAGGGGAGGGAGGAGAGTGTGGGAGGCAATGCAAACCCATCACCTCTACCACCTGGAAGGACAAGGGCAGCAGATAGATGGGAACACCACCACCTGGAAGTTCCCCTCCAAGCCACACACCTTCCTGACTTGGAAATATATCGCCGTTCCTTCACTGTCGCTGGGTCAAAATCCTGGAACTCCCTCCCTAACAGCACTGTGGGTGTACCTACACCACATGGACTGCAGAGGTTCAAGAAGGCAGCTCACCACCACCTTCTCAAGGGCAATTAGGGATGGGCAATAAATACTGGTCTAGCCAGCAACACCAACATCCCATGAATGAATAAATTTTTAAAAAGCAGTCAAATTCAATGCAGTCTGAAATGAGCTCTGTGCGCTATCGGGGAAGTGGCAACACCATTACGACATAGAGCAGCTTCGTCAAATCCAGCAACTCCAAGCTAATGCTTGGAGGCACGAGGGACAGTGGGGTGAATTACTGCCCCATGGCCAAGGTGGCATGACCTTAAATGCATGATTTTCTGGATGTCCTTGGCCAGACAAAGGATCAGCTCATGATGAGAATGCAGTCAGTTCTCACCTTGAACTGTGCAAGGGCTTGAACTGAGTCACTGACCCTAAATCATCTTACGCCATCCTAAACAGACAACCTGTTGGAAGCATGCTCATACATACCTCATCGCCGACACAGTATCGCCCAGCCGTCTGTTGCAGGAGACTCTCCAGAGCTGGAAAGCAGGCAGACATTAGCAGAGGAGGATGGAGCAGCACGAAGTCAGTAAAACAACAACAACTTCATTGTTATAGTGCCCTTAACATGGTACGGTGAAGGTGTCGCAAGACATTTCACAAGAGAGATTACGAATTTGACACTGAGCCACAAAATGAGATATTAGGACAGATAACTAAAATCTCAGTCAAAAAGATAGATTTTAAGGAGTGTGTTAACGGAGGAAAGCGAGGCAGAGAGATTTAGGAAGGAAATTCCAGGAGCTTAGGGCCCAGGCAACTGAAGGCACAGTGCCAGTAATGGAACGATGGAAATCAGGCATATGAAACCGGTCAGAATTGCAGGAGCACAGAGATTTCAGAGGGATGTAGCACTGCAAGAGGCTGCAGAGGATACGGAGGAAAATAAGGGTGAGAGTTTAATTGCCAGACTGGGAGCCTGTGTAGTTCAGCAAGCACATAGACGCATATAACGTGGATAAGTGTGAAGTTATCCACTTCGGTAGGAAAAACAGAATGGCAGAGTATTATTTAAATGGTGATAGATTGGGAAATGTTGATGTACAAAGGGGCCTGGGTGTCCTTGTACACCAATCACTGAAAGCAAGCATGCAGGTGCAGCAAGCAGTTAAGGAGGCAAATGGTATGTTGGCCTTCATTGCGAGAGGACTTGAGTACAGAAGCAAGGATGCCTTACTGCAGCTGTACAGGGCCTTGGTGAGACCACACCTGGAGTGCTGTATGCAGATTTGGTCTCCTTACCTAAGAAAGTATATAGTTGCCATAGGGGGAGTGCAGCGAAGGTTCCTGGGATGGCAGGATTGTCGTATGAGGAGAAAGTAGGCCGACTAGGCCTGTGTTCACTGGAGTTTAGAAGAATGAGAGGGAATTTCATTGAAACGTATAAACTTCTGACAGGGATGGACAGACTGGATGCAGGGATGATGGTTCCTCTGGCTGGGGGGGTCTAGAACAAGGGGTCACAATCTTAGGATATGGGGTAGGCCATTTAGGGCTGAGATGAGGAGAAACTTTTTCACTCAGAGGGTGGTTTACATGTGGAATTCTCTACCACAGAAGGCTGCGGAGGCCAAGTCACTGAATATATTTAGGAAGGAAATAGATTTCTGGGGCTGAATCTTCTGGCTGACGTGCAGGTGGCGGAGCCCGCACGCCAGCGCTGAAAATGTCGTGCGAGCGTCCCGATGTCAGCGAGTGGCATCGCGATAGTTAGGTTGGCGGGTGCGCTATGCATCGCAATGTGCGCCTGCCATTAATTAAAGGCCTTGTTAAGGTCATTAACTCACCAATGGATCAGGATTTTGAGGGGCCCGTGCGAACTTCGGCTCGGCGCACAGGCCCAACAGGCAGGCGGGTAAGTGATTTTTCTTTTTTTACAAACCTCATCCAGTGGTGGGATGAGGTTTGATTTCGGATTTAAAAACGGTTATTAAAGGTTTTATGTACTTCCTTAACATGTCCTATTTCGTGTGACATTTTCACATGAGGGGGACATGTTAATGAATATTTTACTGTTCTATTTTTAATCTTTGACAGCCTTTCAGTGATCTCCCTGAAGCAGCACTTTGCCTCAGGGAGATGTGCACTCTTTCTCGCATTTGGAGAATTGCCCCCCCCCCCCCCCCCCCGCCCGCACAGGGAGCACATAGCACTTCCCGTTGGACGTCATGCTGGGCAGGCCTTAATTGGCCCACCCACGTAAAATGGTGGCGGGGCCCGTTTTGGCGGCGGCGATCGGCTGCCTCCCCGCTGTCGAGTTGGTTGGGCCCGCCCGCCCATCAAGGGCAAAATTCTGCCCTCCTGGACTCTAAAGGCATCAAGGAGTATGGGGGAAAAGCGTTGAGATAGGGGATCAACTGTGGTCATATCTGAATGGCGGAGCAGGATCGAAGGGCTGAATGACCTACTCCTGTTCTTATTTTCTATCTTTCTACATAGGTGATGGGTGAACAGGGATATGATGCAAATTAGGATAGAGGAATTTGAGTTTTGGATGAGCTCAGGTTGACAGAGGGTGCAAGATGGGTGGCCAGCAGGAGACCATTGGAATAGTCAAGTTTAGAGGTATAAAGGCATTGACGAAGTTTTAGCAGAGTATGAACTGAGGCAGTTGTGGAGTTGGGCAATGTTAGAGATGGAAATTGGTAGTGTTGGTGTTGGATGGGTTAGAATGTTACACAGCACCCGTATGGTAAGTCTGTGGGACTGCCTGTCAGGTCTCACCTTGGAAGCCATTGATGATGAAGCATTGAGCCCATTCAAGCTTCTCATCTCCCAACTTCTGCAACACATTCAAGTTCTGCAGGAAAAACAGACAGAGTGAGTAAGCTGCAGGCACATTAGTACCAATGGTGAAACCAAATGAACCTCACCCCGAGTGACCAGACCAGACCACTCTGGGATTTATCCAATCTGAACAACAAATCCGACCCACGCGATCTCCTGGAGGAATGTGCTGCTGTCTGTGCCTGATACACAGACGATCGAGAGCACGAGGTATTCACCAGACATGAGAATGAGTGACTGACCCCAGTCAAAGGAAAGCCCAAAAGCAACAACAGCTCAAAAACATTGGTTTCTGCAACCAAAGTCATACCTGTAGAGGTTGAATACCAGAGGTGATGAGGTCAGAAATCATCCGGACTTGGGCACGTTTCTTGGCATCCTCAGGGAGCAGCCGTGGACCAGGTCTGGTTTCATCTAGGTATTGGATGATAGCCAACTAGCATCAGAAGAGAGTGTTACTGGTCAAAACAAATAACAGCACAGTACACGAAAATAACTACAAACTGATAAATGTTCTCAGATCTATAAATAGACTTGGCAGCAATTTACAGGCCAGAACCACAGATATTACAGCACAGAAACATGTCCTTTACAACCTGATAAAGGAGATGGGACGGGGATGCTAAGAGTAACCTAGCAAGAAAATAAGAAACAGGAGCAGAGGTACGCCATTCAACTCTTCGAGACTGCATCACCATTCAACACGATCATGGCTGATCTTCTACATTACCTCCAGCTTCCTACACCGTGGTTTCCCAAACTATGGGTCATGACAAGATTTTAGGGCCCATGAGCTCCAAGGCAGCAATGGCTGCCAAAGAAGTTGTGACTGATTTCTAACAGCTGAAAGGCCCTTTTAAATCCTCGCTTTTAAGTTTATGGGCGTGGCCTAATTCCTGCTGCAAAAAACACCTGTGAATAGGTAGATATGTGTTATTTTGGAGAAACCATGCCATTTCATCAGCTCTCCCCATGCTCAACTCCTGTTCCCCCACCTCCCTGATCAAGAACAATAGCACCTGCTGCACCCCGCCCCCACAATTCTCATAGCCCCCAAAATTTTCACTCTGGGGTCACACGAAGTCTAAGGCATTAAAATGGGGTCACACTGGGAAACAGTTTGGGAATCATTGTTTCACTCCATACTATCTTCATGCCCTTCTTTCCCTTGGTATATAAAAATCTAACGATTTCAGTTTTGAATATACTCACTGAGCCAGGCTGTGAAAATTATTTTTCTCAGAAAATTTTGGTAACTAAGTGTCACTGAAAGTGAAGTCGGTAACACATGGTGTACATTGGGAGCTAAACTTTCATGGGGGTGAGGGGAAGCATAGAATTTTAGGAACAATTTTTCACATTTTAATTTAATGGGTTGTCAAACATGTGTGTTCGAGAAATGGGGAGCAGTCAAATCAATGAAAATAAACCTCAAACTGGGACTGAGTTTGTGTTGCAGAATCTCTTACACAATCCAATTAACCCAGTGGACAAAACTCTTAGCTTGGAATCAGGAGATCATGGATTCAAGCCCCATTCCAAAGACTCGAGCCCATATATAGGCTAACACTGCAGTGCAGTACTGAGGTAGGGCTGCACTGTCCGAGGTACAAACTTCAGGTGGGCCATTAGACTAAGACTTTGTCTTCCTGCTGTGATGTGTGCCAATGAATGTTAAAGATTCTGTTGGCTTATTCAAAGAAAAACAAGGAGGTCACCCAGTATCCTGGTCACCCAGTATCCTGGTCACCCAGTATCCTGGTCACCCAGTATCCTGGTCACCCAGTATCCTGGTCACCCAGTATCCTGGTCAACATTCTCCCAACTAAAAGTAACATTTTAGTAGCTTCAGTATTATGTCCAATTCTAGACACCACACTTTAGGATGGCAAAGCCTTGAAGCGGGTACAGAGATTTACCAGAATGGAAAGAGGAGTCATACAGATTCGAAACATTAGCTCTGTTTCTCTCTCCACAGATGCTGTCAGAGCTGCTGAGTTTTTCCAGCATTTTCTGTTTTTATTTCATATTTCCAGCATCTGCAGTATTTTGCTTTTATTTACCAGAATGGTACCAGGGATCTCAGTTAAGGCAGAGTCTAGGGAAACTGGAGGTGGTTCTCCTGAGAGTAAAGAAGATTAAAATGAGATTTCATGAAGGCGTTCAAAATTATGAAGGGTTTGAGAGGATAAATAAAGGAGAAACTGTTCCCAGTGGCAGGAGGGTCAGTAACCAGTAGACAAAGATTTCAGATATTTGGCATATAAAAAACCAGGGGAGAGAGGAGGAAACATTTTTATACACAGCAAATTATTTCACTGTCTGAAAGTGTGATGGGAGTAGATTCAATAATAATTTTCCAAAGAGAATTGGATAAATACTTCATGGGGAAAATCCTGCAGGGATGTGGGGAAAGAGCAGTGGGAGGTGCTAATTGACTAGTTTTTTCAAAAAGGCACAGTGGGCTGAATGGACTCCTGTGCTGTAAGATTCTACAATCCTAACATGATCAAATTTGCTGTGGGGTTTGTGGGATCTTGCAAAATGGTTAATAATTGTTTAGAAACTTCAACGTAACCCTCTGTACCTGAGCCGTTTGGGGGAGGTGGCAAGACCCAATCTATATAAATCTTTGATCAGATATGTGCTCCCAATGATTGCTTTAACTTGAATTCACCATTTTAGGCAAGTGCAAGACTGGTCAAATTGCAAATTAAATATTTATACAGCCAGATAACAAACCGTGGAATCCTGACCCCAGATAACAACTGAAAAACTTTTAATCAGTAACAGAAAATGATCTTCTCTCTACCCTTCCCCACACCAAGCTTTACCGACTGTGAGAGAGTAATCCCATCAATAGAGAGAGCTGGGACTTGCTTCATGGGATTAAGGGCCTTGAACGAATTGGCATGCTGCAAAGAGAGAGAGAGGAGACATTGAATAAAATACAGTTTAACAAAGATAATCTAACAGTGTGACACCCCAAAACTCTCATCATGCCAAACTAGGAGTGTAAAGTGTTGGCTGCAGATGGGAGCTGTGTACAGACTGTCATCTCCCCAACTTCAAGACAGACAGACCCCATGCCACTCTCCTCCATAAAGGTGCTCTCACTCAGATACCAAAGCTTAGCACAAGATAGTTCAGAAAGGAGGAGGGCAGAAGTGGGGTGTTCCACACATTTTGTGCAGTTGAACTGACATTTTAGAATACTTCATAAGATATTTTAAAAAATCAATTGTAACATGGCTATCTTACATTACTGAGCCTTGTAATAAATTCAAAATTTCTAAGGAAATTATGTTGTTTGGTTTTCAAATCAATTACAGAGAAAGGAGATAAATTCTTGGGGTCTGGGAGTGGGGTGTAACTCCTATGGCGCAGAATCACGACATGTAAATGGCAGATGAGATGGAAAAGGCTGGAAATGTACCTGCTGCCCTCCGCCTTTAACGAGATTGACGCCAACCTGGTCATATGCGACTCCCTTGAAAGCAAGAGCTGAGTGGTCCGAGGGATCGGGGGAGGGAAAAATAAATTTTAGAAACTCTCCACATGCAAACAAATGAGAAATTTCACTTCAGTTCCAACCACATCAAACCCCGCCCTCCCATTGAGCTGATTACAATTCAAAGGTGATCACCCAGTAAACTGAGGACTTTGTAAAATGTTCCCAAAATGCTGGACGCAAGATTGTATCATCCACACAAGTTTAATTTCTGCAAAAGGCCGACACACACACACACAATGCTGGAATTCCCAAACAGTCTTGTGGTCAGTTTCTCACCGATTCGCACTCTCCATGAGCAGGAACTCCTGAAGTAAGTGTATAGCACAGGCTGGGAAAAGAAATGAGACAGAATTACCAGTGAGAATCAAACCCATTTACAGAGAATCTACACTGGTTCCTGCACAGACACACACACACATTCCAGCGCTGCATTGTCCTAACACATGTTATCGCTGCTCTCCACATACTAACTTTAGACGTTGATGCCATGTTCCTGCTGCTCATCAACTCTCTTCGCCCTCTGTACAAATATGGTTGTGCAACCAAAATTAGAATGTGGGCGGGGGAGGTGGGGGGCTCGGGTATGAAAACCAGCCAATCATAAACCACCCCAAAGTGCTCTTCCTCTGCACCCCTGACATTTGTCGGATGATGAGGAACCTTCCACTCGTCACTGACAGAAGATTCACACACCTACACAAAAGGAATGTACGACCGGATCAGATTGTAGCACAGACCATGTCAACATGGGTTAGACTCATGGTTGAATGAATATGGGGTCAGGGAATTAAGATACTATTCATGTGAAGGATAAACACCAATATGGGCTAGCTGGGCCGAATGGCCTGTTTCCACGCCATAGCTTCTAATTCTAAATATAGCGCTATTGATATCTCCTCCCAGTGAAGCCCATCCCTTTGGTACATGAACTCTCCCACTGAAGCCCGCCCCTCTGGTTCTCAAGCTGCACATGACCATTAACCAGATTCAAGAGAAAGCTCAGGCGAGCCAACAAATTCTCCTGCTTGAGATTTTAAAACTGCAAAAAAGCTGGACATTTGATTTAAAGAAATTCATGGTATGTGGAAAGAGGAAGTGTAAATGGAGCCCCTGTTCAGTTTGTACAGAACACTGGTTTCCTTCTGCCAACTCCAGCATGATGCCACCACCAAACACATCTTCCCTTCACCCCCCCCCCCCCCCACCCCCGCGGCATTCCGCAGGGATCGTTCCCTCCGGGACACCCTGGTCCACTCCTCCATCACCCCCTACACCTCTACCCCTTCCCACGGCACCTTCCCATGCAACCGCATAAGGTGCAACACCTGCCCCTTTACTTCCCCTCTCCTCACTGTCCAAGGGCCCAAACACTCCTTTCAAGTGAAGCAGCATTTCACCTGCACTTCCCTCAATTTAGTCTACTGCATTCGCTACTCCCAATGCGGTTTCCTCTACATTGGAGAGACCAAACGCAGACTGGGTGACTGCTTTGCGGAACACCTTCGGTCTGTCCGCAAGCATGACCCAGACCTCCCTGTCGCTTGCCATTTCAACACTCCACCCTGCTCTCACGCCCACATGTCCATTCTTGGCCTGCTGCATTGTTCCAGTGAAGCTCAGTGCAAACTGGAGGAACAGCACCTCATCTTCCGACTAGGCACTTTACAGCCTTCCGGACTGAATACCGAGTTCAACAATTTCAGATCATGAACTCTCTCCTCCATCCCCATACCCTTTCCGATCCCCCTTTTCCCAATAATTTATAATTTAAAAAAAAAATCTTTCTTTTCCCACCTATTTTAAAATTTATTTCGATCTATTGTTTTATCTCCACCTTTTAGCCCATTTCGATTCCTCCCACCCCACCCCCACTAGGGCCATCTGCCACTAGCTTGTCCTGCTTTCTACCCTTAATGTCCCCATTAGCACATTCCTTAGCTAATATTACCACCGTCAACACCCCTCTGTCCTTTTGTCTATGACATCTTTGCCAATCTCTTTGCCTCCACCTATCACTGGCCCCCTATCCAGCTCCGCCTGTCCCACTCCCCTCTACCAGCTTATATTTCACCTCATTTCTCTATTTCCTTAGTTCTGATGAAGAGTCATTCGGACTCTAAACGTTAACTGTGTTCCTCTCCGCAGATGCTGTCAGACCTGCTGAGTTTTTCCAGGTATTTTTGTTTTTGTTATTGGTTTCCTTCTGTTCCTTTCAGCCCCTCAAGCCCTGCTCTGAAATTCAATTAGATCATGGCTGATCTGCACCTCAACTCCAATTACCTGTCTTTATACAATAAGCCTCAATACACTTACCGAGCAATAATCTATTGATTGCAGGGTTGAAAGCTCTAACTGACCACCCACCCCCAGCATTCACAGCCTTTTTCAGCAGCAGTGTTCCAGAATTGTATGAGCCTTTGTGAGGAATTACTTCTTGACATCACATCGCATCCAAATAGCCTGGCTCTGCTTTTAAGACCATGTCCCCTTGTCACAGATCCCTTACCAGAGAAAATAGTTTCCCCAGGTCTACTTCAACAACTCCTGTTAACACTTTAAACACCTTGATCTGAGAACCTGTCCTAATAATTTAACCCCTCTAGCCCCAATATATGCTGGTGAATCTGTGCTATATCCACCCCAGAACCAAATATATAACCTGCTCACTGACACTGAGGTGCAGTGCCCTGAACTGAATGCACTTACTCCAGAACGGGTCTAACAAAGGCTCTGTACAGCTGAAGCATCACTTCAAACATGTCAAACTGCTTCACAGACTGTGCAGAAATAGTCATGGAGGCAAACAAATTTTGACAAAGTTCCCATCTGTAACATTGACCCAGCTTTTCCCTTTTCAATGGTGACAGGTCCGTTGTACATTTCCATACTTGAACCTGTCAGCTTTTGTTTTTATAGAATTTCATTTACAGGATTTGCTGGCTGGGCCAGCATTTATTGCCCATCCCTAATTGCCCTTGAGAAGGTGGTGGTGAGCTGCCTTCTTGAACGGCTGCAGTCCATGTGGTGTAGGTACACCCACAGCGCTATTAGGGAAGGAGTTCTAGGATTTTGACCCAGCGACAGTGAAGGAACAGCGATATATTTCCAAGTCAGGATGGTGAGTGGCTTGGAGGGGAACTTCCAGGTGGTGGTGTTTCCATCTGTCTGCTGCCCTTGTCCTTCTAGATGGTAGTGGTCGTGGGTTTGGAAGGTGCTATCTAAAGAGCCTTGGTGAGTTCCCACAGTGCATCTTGTAGATAGTACACACTGCTGCCACTGTGCATCAGTGGTGGTGGGAGTGAATATTTGTGGATAGGGTGCCAATGAAGCAGGCTGCTTTGTCCTGGATGAGTATTGTTGGAGCTGCACTCATCCAGGCAAGTGGAGAGTTTTCCATCAGCTTTCTGATTTGTGTCTTGTGGACAGGCTTTGGTGAGTCAGGAGGTGAGTTACTCGCCGCAGGATTCCCAGATTCCCAGCCTCTGACCTGCTCTTGTAGGAGATTCAGTGATGGTAACGCCATTGAACATCAAGGGGCGATGGTTAGATTCTCTCTTGTTGGAGATGCTCATTGCCTAGCACTTGTGTGGCAGGAATGTTACTTGCCACTTGTCAGCCCAAGCCTGAATATTATCCAGGTCTTGCTGCATTTGGACATGGACTGCTTCAGTATCTGAGGAGTCACGAATGGTGCTGAACATTGTGTAATCATCAGTGAACACCCCCACTTCTGGCCTTATGATGGAGGAAGGTCATTGATGAAGCAGCTCAAGATGGTTGGGCCGAGGACACTACCCTGAGGAACTCCTGCAGTGATGTCCTGGAACGGAGATGATCGACTTCTAACAACCACAACCATCTTCCTTTGTGCTAGGTAGGACTCCAACCAGCGAAGTTGCCCCCCCGATTCCCATCAACTCCAGTTTTGCTAGGGTTCCTTGATGCCACACTCGGTCAAATGCAGCTTTGATGTCAAGGGCAGTCACTCTCACCTCACCTCTGGAGTTCAGCTCTTTTGTCCATGTTTGAACCAAGGCTGTAATGAGGTCAGAAACTGAGTGACCCTGGCGGAACCTAAATTGAGTGTCAGTGAGCAGGTTATTGCTGAGCAAGTGTCGCTTGATAGCCCTGTTGATGACCCCTTCCATCATTTTACTGATGGAGAGTAGACTGATGGGGCAGTAATTGGCTGGGTTGGATTTGTCCTGCTTTTTGCCTCCCTTTCTTCCCCAAGTTCAAGAGAGGCCCATCCCTCCAGTAACAAACTCTCTCACTGAAGCCCATGACTTTAGTACATTAACTCGCCAAAGTCCATCTCATGTCGCCTCTGGAATTCAGGATGTGTCATATTTGAAATTAAGCTGTAAAGAAATCTGGAAACAATGGGTCCTGGAGGAACCCAGACTAAGCATTGGTGAGTAAGTGCCACTTGGTAGCATTGTTGATCACTTTGCTGATAGTAGATTGACGATGAGGCTGTTAGACCTGCTTTTTGTGGACACGACATAGCTGGGTAGTTTTCTACTTTGTTGGGTAGATACCTGTGTCGTAGCTGTACTGGAACAGCTTGGCTAGAGGTGGAATAGCTCTGGGGCACAAATCTTCAGTATTAGAGCTGGGATGTTGTTGGAACTCATTGCCTTTGCTGTGGATTGAATGATCTTGGGAGAAGGTGAGGTAGAGAACTAAGAAGAAGGGGCTTCCTTGGGTCTAATGGCTGTTTCTTAAACTTCCCTATCCCCTCGCTTCCTTTTCACTGGCTGGTATACCAAGAATACCAGGACATTCTGGCTCGCCCTTGTTGGGTACAAACCTGCATCATTTGCCATTCCACTCTCCAGTGTCCCCATCCACCTGTGGCTCTTCACATCTCACACTGCATTCCTCAGGAGATGAAGAAGCTGGATTTCTTTAAGCCTCTGCAACACGTCCCTTCAAGATAAACCAAAGGCTCATTATCCCAGATACAGACATTTTAGTTGCAAAAGAAATCCCATTCCTTGAACTATCAGACTCTCCTGATACAGCACCAGGTACAATTCTACAGACATCAGGAGCTTGGTTGTATCATATTCAATTGGACATACTTTATAGCATATAGCACAGGAGGTGGTCATTTGGCCTTTTATACTTGTGCAGGCTCTTTGAAAGAACTATCTAACTAACCCCACTGTGAGTGCCAAGACAGGGATCATTAGTGATATATTCAATCACAGGAAGTTCAATATTGTTCTTGTCTTCTGTGTATACACAAACGTTTCCACAGGGCTTACCTGTGGATGAATTAGCAGCAGGAACCTTGGCTGTTTCAGAGCAATAAAGCTGACTGTAGTGTTACGATCCCCATAGAGACCAACAACTTTTTCAAAAAAAAGAACCCCCGACGCCAAAGGAAAGAAAACTGCTGGACAAATTTCACTTTTTAAAACTTTTACCGTAACAAACCAACTACAATCAACATAATCCAAACATTAACAGGTGAAGGATGTTTTGAATAAAAAGGTAAATTTCACTTTAAATAGATGATACAACAAAGATACACCTCTTGTAGTTAAAAGCACTTGCATTCTTGCAAAAATATGGAACCATGTATAATCTCTCAGTCTTTCCAATTCGGCGTCTGCTTTGTAGGATCTGTCACTTCTCGTCGAATCATTCAGTCCTTAAGTAACATTCACCAGCAGCTGTATTCCATCTGAAGTCCTTGGACACAGTTACCACCAACAAGGTGCATGTCTACAAACCCTCTCTCATTTGGGTCATGACTTTCCTGATGGCACAGAATCCCAGAGACTCCCTTTTCCGAATTCTTTAAACAGTTTGGCGGGCTCTGGCAACACTGACACATCAGCAATGGGTCTTGTCCAATCCGCAATCCCTTGCCCTGCTCTCTGCATTTTTGTCAGAGACTGCTTCGACACCAGGATTGAAGACTGCCAAACACAAAACTGTTCCATTTGGAGAGTACCTGAAGAATTCCTATTTGCACAAATTCTCTATGTTTTGAACTGCCAAAGAGAAAGCACTGGCTGTCTCAATCCCACTGCAATTAGCTTTCTATTCACTTTTTGCTTCTTAGCTTTATAGTTCATCCTTATGGCAATCCAAGGTCACATGGGCATTTATTGAAACCTAATGTTGTCATAATCAGGAAACCGATTAACCCTCTTTCAGAATACTCCCAGCCCATTTTAGTCATAAAGGGACATCGTACAAAAAGAATATAATACTTCCCAAAGCACATGGGTGATCACAGTAGCCTCCCAAAGAGTGGGCAGAATGGATGAACGTGGGATGTCCCAAAGTGCTTTACAACCAACGAGGTACTTTTGAAGTGTAGTCACTGTTGTACTGTAGGAAATGTGGTAATTTGTGCATAGAAAAATCCCACAAACAGCAATAAAAACAGAAAATACTGGAAATACTCAGCAAGTCCGGCAGCATCTGTGGAAAGAGAAAGCGTGTTAACATTTCAGGTCAGGATCTTTCATCAGAATTGGGAAAATTTAGATATGTAATATGTTTCAAGTGAAATGGGGGGCGGAGGGGGGACGACTGTGCTTGACTGGTTTCATTTACCACACTGTCCTCCTCCAACACATCTCCACTGTCGTCCAGTTGAATGGGACTACTCTCACCCGGTTCCATTCTTATCTATCTATTCATAGTCAGAGAATAGCCTGTGGTGGCTTCTGTTCCTGCACAGTTACCTCTGGTGTTTCCCCTAAGGGTCTATCCTTGGCCCTTTCATATTGCTCAGTTATGTGCTGCCCCGAAACACAGTGCCAGTTTTCACATGTACCCCGACAACATCCAGCTCTGCCTCACTGCCACCCCTCTTGGCTTCTCCACTGTCTTTCAGTTATCAGACATCCAGTACAGGAAGATTAGAAATTTCCTCCAACCCAATATTGGAAAGACTGAAGCTATCAACTTCAGTCCTTGCCACAAACTCTGTTCCCTAACAACCGACACCATCTCTCCCCCTGGCAACAGTCTAAGGCTGAACCAGACTTTACTTAACCTTGGTGTCTTGTTTAACCCCCCACCACCGAGGTGAGCTTCTGACCACGTATTCGTGCATCACTAAGACCACTCTGCAAAGCTGATGGGCAGCCTTCTTGAACTGTTCAAATGACCTGCTAGGCCATTCCCATGGCAGTTAAGAGCCAATCAAGTCGGCACGGCAATTGGAATCACAATTTGGCCCAGACCAGCTAAGGACAGTAAGTTCCTCCCCTAAAGAACAGTAGTGGGGCATTAAAGACAATGAGAGCCTATAAATGACCAAATTTCATGAGTTCGATTTTCCAATTTGACTGCGTGGGATTTGAACATTCAGCCTCTTGGGTTTGTTAGTTAGTCCTATACCATAACTGCCACATTACCTCATTCAATATTAATAACATCAATGGCATCATGTCATGCAACATTAAATGTGTTAATGGAATCAAATGAAATTCCTCTGTTGCTCATTTTACCCTTTTAGTGCCTCCGTTCAAGTGATGGTGAAGAATTCCCACAAGATGGTGCTAACACACTCATTACTAAATGTCTCAGTATGCTTTTAAGCCACATGGTACTTTTGCTCAAAGTTAAAAAACAGGTCAATTTCGGGATGATTGGAATTTCTATAAGTCACATGGGCACAGTTCAGTCAGTCACAGTTACTCCTGCCTGTCCTTGAATAATTGCCCAGTCATACTCGGTCACTGTTTCTGCCTTGGTTAGATAGCACTGCTGAAAACTACTGTGCTTCCTATGTCCCTCTTATAGCTCAACAACAACACTAAAACGCATTTATATAGCAACTCTTAAGTAATAAAACATCCTAGCACTTCACAGGAGTGTTATGAAGCAAAGTCTGACAACAGATCAATAAGCAATATTAGGGCAAATGGCCAAAAGCTTTGCCAAGGATGTCAGAACACAGAGAACATAGGACTTAGGAGCAGGAGTAGGCTATTTGTCCCTTTGAGCCTGCCGTGCTATTCAATAAGATCATGGCTGATCTGGTTGTGGTCTCAACTGTGCCTGCCTGTCTCCCCCCCCCATAATGCTCTATTCCCTTGTTAATCAAGAATCTGTCTAACTTGGCCTTGAATAAATTCAATGACCCTGCCTCCATTGATTTTTGGGGAAGAGAATCTACAGATTAATGACACTCAGGAAAAAATTCTCCTCGTCTCCATCTTAAAGGGGAGATCCTTTATTCTTAAACTGTGTCCCATAGTTTGAGTCTCCCACACAAGAGAAAACATCCTCCCAACATGCACCCTATCAAGTCCCCTTAGGATCTTGTGTTTCAATAAGATCGCCTCTCATTCTCCTAAACTGTCCAATGGGTCTAGGCCCAACCTGCTCAACCTTTCTTCATAAAATATGCTCTTCATCCCAGGAATAAGTCGAGTGAACCTCCTCTGACCTGCTCCTAACCCAATTATATCCTTTTTCAAATAAGGAGACCAAACTGTACACAATACTCTAGATGTGGTCTTACCAAGCTGCAGTAAAACTTTCCTACTTTTATATTCCATTCCCCTTACAATAAATGCCAATATACCATTTGCCTTCCTAATCGCTTTCTGTACCCGCATATTAACCTTTTGTGATTCATGTACCAGGACACCCAGGTCCGTTTGTACCACCGAGTTCTGCAATCTCTCTCCATTTAAATAGTACACTGCTTTCCTATTCTTCTTGCTAAAGTGGACAAGTTCACTTTTTCCTGCATTATTCTCCATCTGCTAAATTTTTGCCCACTCACTTAACCCATCTTTATCCTTCTGTATGCTTTTTACCTCCTCTTAACAACTTACTGTCCTACCTATCTTGGTGTCATCCTCAAATTTATGTAACATACATTTGGCCCCTTCATCCAAGTCATTGATATAAATTGTTAATAGTTGAGGCCCCAGCACAGATCCTTTTGGCACTCCACTGGTTACAGCTTGCCAACCTGAAAAAGACCCATTTATCCTGAATCTGTTTTCTGTTAGCTAACCAATCCTTTATCCACACTAATATGTTACCCCCTATACCATGTGCTCTTATCATCTTTAGTAACCTTTAATGTGGCACCTTATCCAATGCCTTTTGGAAATCTAAGTATACCACATCTACAGATTCCCCTATATCCACCTTGCTTGTTATTTCCTCAAAGAACTCTAATAAATTATTAAACATTATTTTCCTTTCAATATAGACTGAGAGCTAACTTGATTGGTTTACTAGATTAATACCTGGAATGGGCAGGTTATTTTCGAGGAAAGGCTGGACAGGCTAGGCTTCTGTCCCCTGGAGTTTAGAAGAGTAAGAGGCAGCCTCATTGAAACATAAGATTCTGAGGGGGCTTGACAGGGTGGAATGTGGAAGGGATGATTCCTCTTGTGGAAGAATCTAGAGCTCAGGGTCACTTTCAAAATAAGGGGTTGCCCATTTAAGGCAAAGATGAGGATTTTTTTTTTCTCAGAGGATTGAGAGAATTTGGAACTAGCTTCCTCAAAAGGTGGTTGAGGTACAGTCCTTGAGTGTCTTTAAGGTAGATTTTTGATAAGCAAGGGGCTGAAAGGTTATTGGGGATGGGCAAGAATATGAGGTTGAAATCAGATCAGCTATAATCTTTTCGAATGGCGGAGCAGGCTCAAGGGGCCAAGTGGCCTAATCCTGCTCCTAACTTGTATGTTCGTATGTAAGACAAGTCCTTGGCTCATTGTCTGCTGATGCTTCATCCTAAGCTGTTATCTTGCAGTTTTTTTGTCAGTGGTGGTTTGCCATTCCGCTCTCAGGATCAGGACGAGGACGCTGGTCCCAAGTCTACCACAGCTGCAATGGGAATCGAACCCATACTGTTGGCATTATTGTGAACCACATACTAGCCATCAAGCTAACTGAGCTAACTAGCCGCCTGTGTTGCATTAAAGTCTTAAGGAGTGCCTTAGAAGGCGAACGCAAGGCAGAGGGGTTTACGCCAGGAAATCCAGAGCATAGAACATTTTTTTAAATTCACTTTTGTGGGATGTGGGCGTTGCTGACTGGGTCAGCATTTATTGCCCATCCCTAATTATTCTTGAGAAGGTGGTGGTGAGCCGCCTTCTTGAACCGCTGCAGTCCATGTGGTGTAGGTACATCGACAGTGCTGTTAGGAAGGGAGTTCCAGGATTTTGACCCAGCGACAGTGAAGGAACGGCGATATATTTCCAAGTCAGGATGGTGAGTGACTTGGAGGGGAACTTGCAGGTGGCGGTGTTCCCATGTGTCTGCTGCCCCTGTCCTTCTAGACGGTAGTGGTCGTGAATTTGGAAGGTGCTGTCTAAGGAGCCTTGACGAGTTCCTGCAGTGCATTTGGAGATGGGACACACTGCTGCAACTGTTTGTCAGTGGCGGAGGGAGTGAATTTTTTTTAAATTCAATCGTGGGATGTGGGCTTTGCTGGCTAGGCCAGCATTTATTGCCCATCCCTAATTGACCTTGAGAAGGTGGTGGGGAGCTGCCTTCTTGAACCACTGCAGTCCATGTGATGTAGGTACACCCACAATGCTGTTAGAGAGGGAGTCCAGGATTTTGACCTAGCGACAGTGAAGAAACGGCGATATATTTCCAAGTCAAGATGATGAAGGGGTGCCAATCAAGCGGGCTGCTTTGTCCTGGATGATGTCAAGCTTCTTGAGTGTTGTAGGAGCTGCACTCATCCAGGCAAGTGGAGAATATTCCCTCACACTCCTGACATGTGCCTTGTAGATGGTGGACAAGCTTTGGGGAGTCAGGTGATGAGTTACCTCGTCAGAGAATTCCTAATCTCTGACCTGCTCTTGTAGCCACAATATTTAAGTGACTAGTCCAGTTTTTGGTCAATGGTAACCCCCAGGATGTTGATAGTGGGGGATTCAGTGATGGTAATGCCATTGAATGTCAATGATGGTTAGATTCTGTCTTGTTGGAGATGGTCCTTGCCTGGCACTTTTCTGGCTCGAATGTTATTTGCCATTTGTCAGTCCAAGCCTGGATATTGTCCAGGTCTTGCTGCATTTGGACATGGGCATAAGGAGCGGAAGTAGACTATTCGGCCCCTCAAACCTACTCTACCATTCAATACAATCATGGATGATCTTCTACTTCAACTCCACTTACCCACTTTGCTGCCCATATCAAAAAATCTGTCGATCTCAGCTCTGAAATTACTCAACAATGGAGCATTCACAACCCTCTGGGGTAGAGAATACCAAAGATTCACAACTCCGACTGAAGAAATCTCTCCTCATCTCAGTCCTAAATGATTGGCTCCTTATCCTGAGACTGTGCCCCCATGTTCTAGATTCCCCAGCCAGAGGAAAACATCCTCTCAGCGTCTACCCTGCCAAACCCCTTTCAGAATTTTCCAGTTTTCAATGAGAGCACCTCTCATTCTTCTAAACTCCACAGAAGACATACGCAATTTACTCAGTCTCTCATCATAAACAACCCCCTCATCCCAGGGACCAAACTAGTGAACCTTTGCTGTACCATCTTCAAGGCAAATATATCCTTCCTTCGACATGGAGACAAATTGCACACAGTATTCCAGGTGTGGTTTCACCAGTGTCCTATTTCATTGTTCTTGTACTTCAATCCCCTTGTAATAAAGGCCAGTGTGCCATTTGACCTCCTAATTGCTTGTGCACCTACTTGCTAACTTTCGATGTTCCTTGTACTAGCACACCCAACTCTCCATGATCATCATTTACAAGTTTCACATCTTTTAAAAAATGTCCCGCTTTTCTATTATTACCAAAGCCAATCTCTTATTTCCCCACATTGTACTACATCTTCCACCTTGTTGCCCTCATTTAACCTGTCTATATCTCTCGGCAGCCTCTTTGCGTACCTAGGGAGCTGAAGGCACAGGCACCAATGGCGGAGTGATTAAAATCAGGACTGCTCAAGAGGCCAGAATTAAAAGTGCATAGATATCGCAGAGGATTGTGGAAGAGTGAGGCCATGGAGGAATTGAAAAGAAGGATGAGAATTTTAAAATCGAGACTTTGACTGGGTGTCAATATAGATCAGCAAGTACAGGAGTGATGGGCAAGTAAGGACATGGGCAGCAGATTGTTCGATGAGCCCAATTTTATGGACGGTAGAATGTGGGAGGCTGGCTACATATATGATGGAATAATTATGACCAGAGGTAACAAAGGGTGGATGAGGGTTTCAGCAGCAAATGATCTGAGGAGTGGGTGAAGTCAGATGTGATATAGAGGTGAAAACAGGCAGCCCTAGTGATGATGCAGATGAGCGGTCAGAAGCTCATCTTGAGGTCAAACATGACAACAAGCTTGCGAACAGTCTGGTTCAGAATCAAACAGCTGCCAGAGGGAAGGATGCAGTCAGTAGCTAGGAAGTGAAGTTTGTGGTGGAGATGGAAGGCAACTATTTTATAATCTTCCCATTATTTAATTGAAGGAAATTTCCACTCATCTAGTACTGGATGTCAAAACAGGTAGTGCAATACATTAGCACAGTGGAGAAGTCGAGAGAGGTGGTGAGGTAAAGCTGGGTGTCTCCAGCACGTGTGAAAGCTAAAGGTGTGCTTTTGGATGATGTCGATGAGGGGCAGCATGTAGATGAGAAATAGGAGGAAATCAAGAGTAGATCGGAGGACACCAGAGGTAATGGTGTGGGAGTAGGGAGAGAAGTCATTATAAGTGATACTCTGGCTACAACTACAAAAGAACGGAACCAGGCTGGTGCATTCTCACCCAACTGGGCCCAGCTCAAGGTCTGAAATGGTACACAGGCCCCATTTACTACATTTTTTGTTTGGTTCGAAAGTAATCTCAGCCAGTGAATTTAACCCAGCAAATGTTAAATTTAACTTAAAAAGCAGCATTTGTATCAATTGTACTAGGATCTTTCCTGGGAGAAATATTCAGAAATCCCAAAAACTGGGGAACTGGGGTCACTATATGACCAGCTGAATATCTTCCTCAGGCAGAGAGATCTTTCTACCCTGTGAAAATATGGTCACCTAAAAAAAAAATCACCCAGCAAACAACAAATGTGCAAAACAGGAGTATTTTTGTTGGGTAAAGGCATCGAGGGACATGGAGCAATTAGAGTTAAGATACACATCCACCACAATCTTATAGAATCACCAAATGGCCGCCTCCTGTGGGAGTTACACAAGATGGAAAAGACATGTACCAGCCTTCAGTGTCTGACAGAACAGTGCTCTTGTTTTACCAACAATATCTGGGACTGGGACACTTTGCTCTTCCTGTTTGGAGATCGATGAAGGCACTGGTGAAGCCAGCATCTCCGTGACAACAGGAGTCCTCGAGTGCAGTGGAAGAGTGGGTCAGGGGTAACTGCAAGTGGAATGTATTGTGATGTACACATTGCTTAGTCTCTGCACAGTTCCTGCACAGACTGAGTGAGCTCAATAACAGGAGACAACTCCCATTACTGCAGAGATAAGCTTACACCACTCTCCACCCAGCACACTAATTATCTACAATGCTGTTAACTGCTGTTGAAATATCCCATAATATCAAACCAGTTTTCAATCTGCACTCTTTTTTTAAACTCTCTATTTTTCTCTTCTTCTACCTCCTTTATATTCAACCAATTAGATGTTTCTATTATTTAAGAGATAATTAGTGCTTCCTTCTTAAAGGGGCACTGCTAATAAACTAACGAAAAAATACCCAAAACTTTAAAGGAAACTTAAATTAAAGTGACATTCCTGACTGGGGCGGGGGGGAAGCTGATGATGCACTCCAGTCCCCTGGTGCCCATCGGTCGTGGAAGACCTCAAATGTACTAGCAAATACTGCATGCTCCCTTTCAAGGGACACCCAGGCATGGACATAACAGAAGAGGAACAGGCAGTCAAGCCGAACGGCCCTCTTGATCACCCACTGCCTGGACCTGTTGATGTTTCCCTCTTCTTTGAAAACTAGTGACTTAAAAAGATTTGTTGACTGGATGAGTTGAAGCAGGGTGGAGGAAGCTTGTGTGGAGCAATAACACTAGCACAGATCCATTGAGCCGAATGGCCTGTTTCTTTGTTGTTATGTAGTTCTATAAATGAATGCATCATTCCTTGACCACCTCTGGTTCCTCACCTGAATGGGCTAGTTTCCACTCATGAGCTTGGACACCATCACATCCACATTCCGCACCCAGTGACTGTGGTTGAGTGGGTAACACCTGGAGATTTTGGTGAATGCCAAGTAGGTGGTACTGGTTGGGCTAATTTCAGGGCCTCAGCACCAACCAAATATCAAACTCCAGGACGAGATCATGCAGTACCCAGAGTATTCGTGGGAAGTTAATAATTCGGTTAAGTCCAAGATAGCTCAGCAAGATGCAAAGGCAAAGAGGCCAGCTAAGAAACTAATGTATATGAAGTTTGTTTAAAAAAGTACATTTTATTGCAGTGAAAGTATTAGGGAGTTTGATCAGGAAAGCAAAAAGAACTTGCATTTCTTAAGATGTCTCAAAGTACTTTACAGTCACTGAAGTAATGTAGAAAATGTTGCAGCCAATTTACATTCAGGTTAAGGCAATAATTGATGGATAAATGTCATCTAGGACAGGGGATGAACTCCCCTGCTCATCTTGGGAAAAGTGCTGAACAATCTTCCATACCACCCAAAAGGATAGATGGGCCCTCGGTTTAACATCTCATCTGAAAAATGGAACCTCTGACAGGGCAGCACTCCCTCATTATGCAATGGGAGTGCTGGATTACATGCTCAAGACTCTGGAGTGATGCTTAAACCCAAAACCTTTTGTTTGAATTGAAAGTGCTATCCACTGAGCTCAGCACAGATGAGGGATTGTGCCTAGGTTCTTCTGCCCTGGGGTACAAGAACAGAATCTCAAATATCTAGTGGTTGGTACTTACCATGATTGGGTTGTGGAGGGATAGCTTTAACAGCAGCTGATTATGTGATCAAGTCTCTGGGGTGGCCCTTCAACCTACGAGATGAGTGAGCCGAGAGCTCTAACATTGAACCAAGGGATGCAAACCTAAAGAGCTAGCATTACCAAGAATCATAAACCTGTGGCTTTGAATGATTTTAAAAGGAATTGATTAGGTAGATAAAGAGAAGCTTTTTTCACTGGTGGGGGACTCCAGAACAAGATGACATAACCTTAAAATCAGAGCGGTGTCATTCACGAGAGAAGCATGAGACACTGCACACCAAGCTTGAACTTTATAGATGCTACCTCAATTAATAATTTTAAATCTGAGATCAATAGATTTTTGCTACCCATGGGCGTTATAGGTTAAGGAACCAAGGCAGAACAATTGAGTTAATTTGCTGATTAGCCAGAATCTCATTGACAGACCCCTTAGATAGGGTGCAGAAAAGATTCATGAGAAAAGTTCTAGGGATGAGGGGCATCAGTCATGTGCAAACATTGGAGAAGCTGGGGTTGTTCTCCTCAGAGAAGAGAAAGTTGACAGGAGGTTTGATAAGAGTGATCTGAACAGAGTAGATGGGGGAAACTGTTCCCACTGGCAGAAGGGTCAAGAACCAGAGGACACAGATTTAAGTTAATTGTCAAAAAAACAAAGGCGACACGAGGAAAAACATTTTCTTTTAAACACAGCGAGTGGTTAAGATCTGGAATACACAACCCGAGATACTGTGGTTTTCAAAAGGGAATTGGATAAGCAGCTTAAGAGAAATAAAAATGTAGGGCTACCGGGAAACAGCAGAGGAGTGGGGACTACGGGTCACTGTTGCAGAGAGCCAGCATAGGCTTGATGGGCCAAATAGCCTCCTGCGCTGTGACCATTCTACGACTCACTGGATGAGAGAACAGGTTCAAGGGGCCGAATGGCCTCCTGCTGTTCCTAAGGCATTGCCCATGTTAGGAGCTGACAGCCACACTCTGGCCAACCAGGGAAACTGGGTTAGGAATAACAAAGCTGACAAAATAAAAGGGTATTACTGGGAACCTGAATCATAAAATAAAGGAAGCTTTAATTAGGCAGCAGCCCGATCAGCATCGAGAAGGAGAAGCTCCATCTTTACATGGAGATGGGGGAGGGGGAGGGGCGTTGCGGGGGGCGTTGCCATGGGGACCCTGACAACCGTTGCTAGGGGAGGGCCCGGCGTGAGGCCGGCTCCGGGCCACCTCAGGCGAGTAGCAGCAGAAACCAGGCAACACCGGGAACGAACTCTCTCCCTACCTGTCGCCACCCCCAAGGAATAAACGGCAGCCTAACCAAAGCGACCGATCCCGATCCTGACGCCCCCTCCCCTTCTCCTCTCCTTCACCTTGACCCCGGAAATAGAAACCTGAGCCGCCCCGCCCAGACTGAACGATTGACGTGATGGGTGTCCAATCATTTCGCACCGTCTGCTTCCCCGGTAGCCAATCGACTTATTTTTAAATGAAAAGCGAATGGATTGGACCTAAGACACTTTTTCCGTTATCTTAGATTTAAATTATTATAGATAATATGACTTTCTTTACAAAAAGGTTACCGTTAACGGTTAACCTCACACGCTCAGAGGGCGGGAGCTAGAGTCGGTTTCTGTTAGAGGCTCTGGTGATTTGACGGGCGGGTGTGTAGACCAATGAAAATGTAAGGAGAGCTGAATGATGTTGAAATTGGCCAATGGGAGGTCGGGAGGCGGCGGGGGTTTAGGTCACGGATAACCAATGAGCGCCGAGTAGGAGGTTGTCCGGTGAGCCTGGTGATTTGAAAGAGGGGGAATCGAGCGGCTCTTTCCCCCCCCCACCCCCCGGCCAACATGTTATCGCTGCTGAGGATATCGTGCAGGATAGCGGCGCGCCGGGCGGTGGTGCAGGCCCCTAGGCGGTATCTGAGTGAGGGGTCGGCGGACAGAGGAGGAGGAGGCGCTGGCGTGGAGGATGGCGTCGGCGAGACCCGGCAGCGGCTGGAGGGCCTGGTGAAGAAGGATAAGGTGGTGGTTTTCATCAAGGGCACCCCGGCCCAGCCAATGTGTGGCTTCAGTAACGCCGTGGTCCAGATCCTGCGGATGCACGGGGTGGAGAACTATGGATCCTACAATGTGCTGGAGGATCAGGAGATACGGCAAGGTGAGGGAGGGGGAGCGGATACGGGCATCGGGGTGGGGAGAGGGGGATATGAGAGAGCAGGAAGAGCAGATATGGGACCGAGTCAGGTGGGAGGAGGGGGGAGAGCAGATATGGGACCGAGTCAGGGGGGAGGAGGGGGGAGAGCAGATACGGGACCGAGTCAGGGGGGAGAGCAGATATGGGACCGAGTCGGGGGGGAGGGGGGAGAGCAGATACCGGACCGAGTCGGGGGGGAGGGGGGAGAGCAGATACGGGACCGAGTCGGAGGGGAGGAGGGGGGAGAGCAGATACGGGACCGAGTCAGGGGGGATGGGGGAGAGCAGATACCGGACCGAGTCGGGGGGGGGAGGGGGGAGAGCAGATACGGGACCGAGTCGGGGGGGGGAGGGGGGAGAGCAGATACGGGACCGAGTCGGGGGGGAGGGGGGAGAGCAGATATGGGACAGAGTCAAGGAGAGGGATACGGTGGGGTTATGGTGGGGGACAGGAGATACGGGACCAAGTCAGGGAGTGGGAAAGTGGATATGGGAGTGGTGGACGCAGAAAGGGGAAGGGGGAGGAAGAGTGGATACAGATGGGGGAGAGCAGATACCGGAGCAGGGGTTGGGAGTGCAGATAAGGGGGGAGTGGATATGATGGGGCAAATGGAAGATTTGCGAATAAAACAAGTTGGCATTTAGAATTAAACTCACTGGAAGATAGACCCAGAGGGTACTAGAGTTCCCCACCCTGCAGTCATATAAATTGCTGCACTTCACAGCCATGTCAGCCATAGCTCAGTAAGCAGTGGGGAGGCGGTGGTATTGTCAGTGGACTAGCATTCCAGCGACCCAGCGTAATGCTCTGGGGACCTGGTTTGAATCCCCCCATGGCAGATGAAGAAATTTGAATTCAATAAAAATCTGAAATTAAATGACCACGAAATAAAACCCATCTGGTTCATTAATGTCCTTTAGGGAAGGAAATCTGTCATCCTTACATGTGGCTCTTAAATGCCCTTTGAACAATAGGGCAATTTGGGACGCCTGCATCCCATGAATAAAAAAAAGTACTGTCACCTGAGTCAGAAAGGGTGGGTTGAGCAGGAAAGTCAAGTGTGATACTTCAGTGCTGCCCTGTCGGAGATGCTGTCTTTCAGATCAGTGCTGCCATGTCTGTCCCTTCAGGGCCAGGGTGTAACATCTGTTCCGAAAGATAGCATCTCCCTGAGATCACATGGCACTATTTTGGAAAAAAAAAAGAAAAATTATCTGGTGTTTGTGGGAGCAACTTGCGTTTCCTACCTTACAACAGTGGCAATGCTATCTTATTGGTTGTAAAGGGCTTTGGGGCATTCAGTGATCATGAAAGTGTTATATAAATATAAACTGCCTTTAAACCTGGAGGACTGAAGTTGCAGAAGGTGAAGCCTCCGTTGATCGGACTAGGCATACCTTGAGTTACCAAGTCCACTTGCGTTCTGAGGGATGTGTAAAAATACTCCCCAGTGTCAAAGGTCTGAGCTATGAAGAAATACTTCTTTCAGTGAAGCTTGAGAATAGGTAACTGAGTGGTGATATCATTGCAACATTCAAGAAGTGCTGGAGAGAATAAATTCCATTGTTGTAGTATCTTTCACAACAAACAAAATACTTTCAAAACATAGACGCTGTGATGTAGATAAATGTTGCAGCTATTTGATGCACAGCAAGGTCCCAAAAATGGAAATGAGCTTGTATTTGAGATGAAAGAACTTGTATTTGTATAGCACCTTCACAACCTCATGATGTCTCAAAGTACTTTCACAATATTGTTTCAAAAAGGTAATGAGCACGTGCAACGGATAGCCAGATAGAGCAGTCATGGCAGAATCCTTTCTACCATTTGATGGTACAAATGGGAGAATTGAAGGGACATTGAACTAAGGCAGATAAATGGCCCAATCTGCAAACACATCTTTCTAATGAAAGGTTATCGATTTGAAACATCAACTCTTTTTCCTCTCTCCATAGATGTTGCCTGACATGCTGAGCATTTCCAGCATTTTCTGTTTTGATTTTAAATCTTCTCTGAATATGTGGCTCAGTGTCAAACTTTGCTTAACAAGCACTTTGAGATGTTGTACTGTAAGTTAAAGGCACTGTAGAAATACAAGTCGTCATCCTTCAATAATTGTGAATGGGATTTGCATACAGACATATGAATTAGGAGCAGGAGTAGGCCATTTGGCCCCTTGAGCCTGCTCCAACATTCAATAAGATCATGGCTGACCTGGGTGTAACATTGACTCCACATTCCTGCCTACCCCCAATAACCTTTCACTGCCCTGTTTATCAAGAATCTATCTAGCTCTGCTGTAAAAATATTCAAAGATTCGGCTTCCACTGCCTTTTGAGGAAGAAGTTCAAAAGATTCACGACCCTCTGAGAGAAAAAAATTACTCCTCATCTCTGTTGTAAATAAGCGACCCCTTATTTTTAAACAGTGACCCCCTAGTTATGGATTCTACGACAGGAAACATCCTTTCCACATCCACCCTGTCTAGGATGTCAGGATCTTATATGTTTCATGCAAGTCACCTCTTACTCTTCTAAACTCCAGCTGATACAAGCCTAGCCTGTCTGACCTTTCCTCATAAGACAACTCTCCCATTCCAGGTATTAGTCTAGTAAACCTTCTCTTAACTGCATCCAATGCATTTGCATCCTTAAATAAGGAGACCAGTACTGTATACAGTAATCGAGATGTGGTCTCACCAATGGCCTGTATAACTGAAGCATAAACTTCCTACTTTTGTAATCAATTCCCCTCACAATAAGCGATAACATTCTATTAGATTTCCTAATTACTTGCTGTACCTGCATACTAGACTTTTGCGATCAGCCAAGGTTCCTGATCCTGATCACTGTCCTGTGACCCATCTTGTGGTTTAGAGAGTGATCTTGTGGTCTGTTTGGTTTAGTAACAAGCAGAAGATTTGTCGATAATGTCTGAAAATTGTGATCATGGGACAGGATGTTCCTCACACGCTGCTGTTTCAGATACAAGAATTAACCCAAACACAAACGCTTTCATCAGGGAAAGAGTTTGAACACCATGTACACTCTCTCTTATCACTGCCTCCATCCACCCATTTAATCCCCTCCCACAGCCCCATGTACACTCTCCCCTATCACTGACTCTACCCACCCATTTAATCCCCTCTCACAGCCCCATGTACACTTTCCCGTGTCACTGACTCCACCCATCCGTTTAATCCCCTCCCACAGCCTCAAGTACACTCTCCCCTATCACTGACTCTACTCACCCATTTAAACCCCTCTCACAGCCCCATGTACACTTTCCCGTGTCACTGACTCCACCCATCCGTTTAATCCCCTCCCACAGCCTCAAGTACACTCTCATATATAAAAGCAAAAAAACTGCGGATGCTGGAAATCCAAAACAAAAACAGGAATACCTGGAAAAACTCAGCAGGTCTGGCAGCATTGGCAGAGGAGAGCACAGTTGATGTTTCGAGTCCTCATGACCCTTCAACAGAACAGTTCTGTTGAAGGGTCATGAGGACTTGAAACATCAACTGTGCTCTCCTCCGCCGATGCTGCCAGACCTGCTGAGTTTTTCCAGGTATTTCTGTTTTTGTCACGTACACTCTCCCCTATCACTGACTCTACCCATCCAATTAATCCCCTCCCAGAACCACATGTTTTTATAGTTCCTGGCAATATTTTACAGGGGGTGTTATTTGTCTTGCTGTTCTTTTAGATCAAGGAACAGAAGCAGGCCATTCAGCCCCTTGATCCTGTTTAGACATTCGTTTAGGCACGATATTTATTTAATAATTGGATTGCTGGTGTTTATCAGGTGATGTTTCCACATATTTGAGTTTCTTGTGGAATAATTGTGACAAGTATTTGTTTTGTGTGGCCTAATGGCTGCTTCCCTGCAGGTGTGTTATACTGTCAGACTCTGGGAAGGCTGTAACCTCCGAGTCTGTTCAGCCCGATGCATGGTAACAAAATAAGGGATGTGGAGTAAAGGCAGGGAAATGGGGTTGTATGACTCACCCATGATCTGGTTTAATAATGGAGCAAGCTGGAGGGACCGTATGGTCTGCTCTATTCTATTATGGCATAGTTGGGGGAGAGGCGGTGGTGTAGTGGTATTGTTGCTGGACTAGTTACCCAGGGTAATACTCTGGGGACAAAAACAAAAAAATGCTGGAAAAACTCAGCAAGTCTGACATCATCTGTGGCGAGAAAGACAGAGTTAAAGTTTTGAGTCCGTATGACTTCTTCAGAAGTTTCAGATGTCCAACAACTGCTGTATTTTGCCTTAATACTCTGGTGACCAGGGTTCGAATCCAGAATTTGAATTTCATAAAAATCTGGAATTAGAAGTCTAATGATCGCCATGGAGCCATTGTCAATCGTTGTAAAGACCCACCTGGTTCACTAATGCCCTTTAGGGAAGGAAATCTGCTGTCCTTACCTGCTCTGGTCTATATGTGACTCCAGGCCCACAGCAATGTGGTTGACTCTTAACTACCCTCTGAAATGGCCAAGCAAGCCAAATTGCTTCAAACCGCTACAAAGTCTCAAAAAAGGAATGAAACCGGATGTACCACCTGCATCGGCCTAGGCTCTGGAAACGACAATGGCAAACTCAGCCCTGTTGACCCTGCAAAGTCCTCCTTACTAACATCTGGGGGCTAGTTCCAAAATTGGGAGAGCTGTCTCACAGACTAGTCAAGCAACAGCCTGACATAGTCATCCACGGAATCGTACCTTACAGATAATGTCCCAGACACCACCATCACCATCCCTGGGTCTGCCCTGCCGGTGGGGCAGCAGAGATGGCAGCACAGTGGTATAGAGTCAGGAGGAAGTTGCCTTGGGAGTCCTCACAATCGACTCCGGACTCCTGCCGATTACCACGTACTACCCTCCCTCAGCTGATGAATCAGTGCTCCTTCATGCTGAGGACTTCAATGTCCATCACCAAGAGTGGCTCGGTAGCACCACCACTGACCGAGCTGGCCAAGTCCTAAAGGACCTAGCTGCTAGACTGGGTCTGTGGCAGGTGGTGAGGGAACCAACAAGAGAGAAAAACATACTTGACCTCATCCTCACCAACCTGCCTGCCGTAGAAGGATCTGTCCATGACAGTATCGGTAGGAGTGACCACCGCACAGTCATTGTGGAGATGAATTCCTGCCTTCACATTGAGGATACCCTCCATCGTGTTGTGTGGCACTACAACCATGCTAAATGGGATAGATTTTGAATAGGTCTAGCAACTCAAGACTGGGCATCCATGAGGCACTGTGGGCCATCAGCAGCAGAATTGTACTCGAACACAATCTGTAACCTCATGGCCCGGCATATCCCCCACTCTACCATTACCACCAAGGCAGGGGATCAACCCTGGTTCAATGAAGAGTGCAGGAGGGCATGCCAGGAGCAGCACCAGGCATACCTAAAAATGAGGTGTCAACCTGGTGAAGCTATAACGCAGGACTACTTGCATGCCAAACAGCATAAGCAGCAAGTGATAGACAGAGCTAAGCGATCCCACAACCAACGGATCAGATCTAGGCTCTGCAGTCCTGCCACATCCAGTCGTGAATGGTGATGGACAATTAAACAACTCACTGGAGGAGGAGGCTCCACAAATATCCCCATCCTCAATAATGGGGGAACCCAGCACATCAGTGCAAAAGATAAAGCTGAAGCATTCACAACAATCTTCAGCCAGAAGTGCCGATGGATGATCCATCTCGGCCTCCTCCGGAGGTCCCCAGCATCACAGGTGCCAGTCTTCAGCCAATTCAATTCACTCCATGTGATATCAAGAAACTGCTGAAGGCACTGGATAATGTAAAGGCTGTGGGCCCTGACAATATTCCGGCAATAGTACTGAAGACCTGTGCTCCAGAACTTGCTGTGCCCCTAGCCAAGTTGTTCCAGTACAGCTACAACACTGGCATCTACCCAGCAAAGTGGAAAATTGCCCAAGTATGTCCTGTACACACAAAGCAATTTTGATCATCAGTAAAGTAATGGAAGGAGTCATCAACAGTGCTATCAAACGGCACTTGCTTAACAATAACCTGCTCACCGATGCTCAGTTTGGGTTCCGTCAGGGTCACTCAGCTTCCGACCTCATTACAGCCTTGGTTCAAACATAGACAAAAGAGCTGAACTCCAGAGGTGAGGTGAGAGTGACTGCCCTTGACATCAAGGCAGCATTTGACCGAGTGTGGTATCAAGGAGCCCTAGCAAAACTAGAGTCAATGGGAATAGGGGAAAACTCTCCACTGGCTGGAGTCATACCTAGCACAAAGGAAGACTTTGGTGGTTGTTGGAGGTCTAAGTCATCTCAGCTCCAGGTCATCATAAATTTCACCACATTTTTACTTCTCTTAGCTCTGAAGAAGAGTCATACAGACTCAACGTTAACTCTGTCTTTCTCTCCACAGTGCTGTCAGACCTGCTGAGTTTTTCCAGCATTTTTTATTTTTGTTTCAGATTTCCAGCAGCCGCAGTATTTTGCCGCCATCACTGCAGGAGTTCCTCAGGGTAGTGTCCTCGGCCCAACCATCTTTAGCTGCTTCATTAATGACCTTCCTTCCATCATAAGGTCAGAAGTGGGGATGTTCGCTGACGGTTGCACAATGTTCAGCACCATTCGTGACTCCTCAGATACTGAAGCAGTCCATGTCCAAATGTAGCATGACCTGGACAATATCCAGGCCTGGGCTGACAAGTGGCAAGTGACATTTCATGCCACACAAGTGCCAGGTAATGACCATCTCCAAGAAGAGAGAATCTAACCATCACCCCATGGCATTCAATATCATCACTGAATCCCCAACTATCAACATCCTGGGGGTTACCATTGACCAGAAATTGAACTGGAATAGCCATATAAATACTGTGGCTACAAGACCAGGTCAGAAGCTAGGAATCCTGTGGCGAGTAACTCACCTCCTGACTCCCCAAAGCCTGTCTACCATCTACAAAGCACAAGTCAGGAGTGTGATGGGAATACTCTCCACTTGCCTGGATGAGTGCAGCGCCCACAACACCTCAAGAAGCTTGACACCATCCAGGACAAAGCAGCCCGTTTGATTGGCACCACATCCACAAACAATCACTCTCCCCACCACTGACACATAGTAGCAGCAGAGTGTACTATCTACAAGAAGCACTGCAGGAATTCACCAAAGCTCCTTCGACAGCACCTTCCAAAACCACAACCACTACCACCTAGAAGGACCAGGGCAGCAGACACATGGGAGCACCACCCCCTGCAAGTTTCCCTCCAAGTCACTCACCATCCTGACTTGGAAATATATCGCCGTTCCTTCACTGTCGCTGGGTCAAAATCCTGGAACTCCCTCCCTAACAGCACTGTGGGTGTACCCACACCACAGGGACTGCAGTGATTCAAGAAGGCAGCTCACCACCACCTTCTCAAGAGCAACAAGGGATGGGCAATAAATACTGGCCCAGCCAGCGAAGCCCACATCCCGTGAATGAATTTTTTAAAAATTAAAATGGCGTGAGCTTTTGTCTCTGCGGCCTTGTCTAGAAATTCCACCCTGTGTGAACCAGTGCTGGTTCACTTCTCGATGCTTTGTTAATTGTTGTTCTGTAGTGACCACTACAACTCAGTGGCTGTGTCTAATATTGTTCCTGGATCACTGTTGCCCTCTCTCCTAGTTAGTTTAGTATTGTTTATTATGTTCTCCATTTTATCTTCCACAGTCTTGTCTGCTTCTAGATGCTGTCCCTGTAAATCATCAGGCTCTGCTGCTCACTCTTTGCTTATCTGCAATTCTACCACAATTGTTTAACTAGGTCACCAAAAGGATAATCAAGTCATGGAATAAGTTACTCAGCAATAGGATTAAAGCAAACAGTGCCAAGAATTAGATGGGTTTCTGGGGAGAGGTTGAGGTAAAGTGAGGGACACAATGAGGAAGTGTGGACTTAATTATCAAGAAAGGAGCAGCTAAACTAAGCCGAAAGGTAGGAATTCAGAATTTGGGCTTTGTGCCTGACTGGAGACTGGACACTGACTCTGAATGTGTGGGAAGTGTGCAATGAGAGCAGTAGGATCTGTTTTGATATGGAATAACCCACATCCTATAACAAGGGTGACCATGGTCACGTGCTGTCCCTGAGCCCCACCCTTAGAGCAAGGCAGTTCTCTGCTTTACCTCTATTATTTCTTTCCTGTTGATTTGCCCTGGTTAAATTTCATGAGCCCAGAGATTTGGAAGTGCTGTGTACAGGCAGCATTTATCACAGAACAAGGCTTTCACAGTATCGTCCAGCTGTTGTGCGGCCAAAAGCCTGTGCAACCTAGCAGAAACATTGGTTCCAATGAAAGGTCTTCCATTTGAAGCATTAACTCTGTCCCTGATGCTGCCTGATGTCCTGAATATTTCTGGCATTCTCTCACTTTATTTCTGTTCTTATTGCCTCACTGGAGGATGAATCCAAAAATAGAGTGTGCAGATGTGTTAGTATCAACACCAGCAGGTAGCTGCATGTTAATGGGAACAGGGACTCAAACTCAACTTAATTTTTTAAAAAGCTGTGTCCTTTGAGGAGCTGAAAGAAAGCAGCTTTTTATTGTGCCAATCAAGGGTCTTTATAAACAGGATGTCTTTCACCCATTGTACTGAGGGCGGCTGGAGTTAATAACTGTTAAAAGAATCCCAGGGAAGGAGGGACTGAAGTTGGGTTATAGGGAAAGGAATCCATTATTACAGAAGTGGTAACAGGGCACTTAAATCCTAATGGTCAGTGTGGTTTTATGAAAGGGAAATGATGTTTAAGTTTTTTTTTTGAAGATGTAACTAGCAGAATAGATAAAGGGGAACCTGTGGATGTAGTATATTAGAACTTTCAAAAAGCATTTGATAAGGGTGCCACATGAAAGATTGCACAAGGTAATTCTCTCCCTAACAGCACTGTAGATGTACCTACACCACAGGGACTACAGTGGTTCAAGAAGGCAGCTCACCACCACCTTCTTAAGGGCAACTAGGGATGGGCAATAAATGCTGGTCTAGCCAGCGACACTCAAATCACATGAAAGAATAAACAAAAAAGCTCCTGGGTTTGGGACTAATATTTTTGCGTGGATAGAGGATTGTTTAAGGATAGAAAACAGAGTAGGAGCAAATGGATCATCAAGCTGTTGCTAGTGGGGTACCAGAAAGATCAGCATTGGTACCCCAACCATTTACTATCTGTGCTAATGACATCGATGAAGTGACCAAGTTTAACGTAAGCGGGTTTGCTGATGATACAAAGCTAGGTGGGAAAGTAGGCTGTGAGGAGGACAGAGTCTGCAAAGGGATATCGAAAGATTGAATGAGCAGACAGGGAGGTGACAGATGGAGTGTATTGTGTGGAAATGTGAGGTTACTCATTTTAGTGGGAAGAATAGAAAAAACAAATTTTTAAAGGGTGAGAAACGATTAAACCTGGGTGTTCAGAGCAATTGAGGTGTCCTTGTACAGTCTGTGAAACATAGATAAGATGCAGGTACAGCGAATAATTAGCAAGGTGAATGCTGTGTTGGTTTTTATTGCAAGGGGGTAGTATGCAAGAGTGAGGAAGTCTTGCTACAATAGTCCAGAGCTTTTCCAAGTGCACACCTGAAGTATTATCTCTATATCTAATGAAGGATTGCCTTTGGCATTTAACAAAAATTCACTAATCTCATTTCTGGAGATGAGGGGGCTCTGCAGTGAGGGGAGATTGAGTTAAATAAGTCTCTACTCTCTGAAGTTGAGAAGAAAAAGAGATCTTATTGAAACCTAAGATTGTGAGGGCTTGACAAGGTAGATGGTGAGTGATGTTTTACCTGGTTGGAGTCTCTAGAATGAGGGGACATAATCTCAGATAAGGGCTATTTTGGACTGAGAGGAGAAATTTCTTCACTCAGCGAGAGATGTCAATTTTTGGAATTGTTTATCCTAAAGGACCATGGCTATTCAGACATCGAGTATATTCAAGGCTGTGATTGATTGATAGATTTTTGGATTCAAGGGGAGTTAAGGGAAATGGGGGTCAGGCAGGAAATGGAGTTGAGGTTAATGATTGGTCATGATATTGAATGCTGGAACAGGGTTGAGGGGCTGAATGTCCTACTGCTTCTATTTCTTATGTTCTTTTGGCAGAAGCTTGGGGTTCACCTGAGTTTTTGAGGGAAGATGGGCCAGCACAGGGATAGAGGAACTTAGGAACTCTTATTCAGCCTGACTATTTGCTTTGTCCTTTGAAACAGGTATTAAAAACTATTCCAACTGGCCGACCATCCCACAGATCTATTTTGACGGTGAATTTGTGGGTGGATGCGACATTCTACTACAGATGCATCAGAACGGGGACCTTGTTGAGGAACTGAAGAAACTTGGCATCCGGTCCGCACTTCTAGACACGGAGAAAGAGGACAAAAAATAGAATGACGAGTCCCCAGAATCAACTGGACCCTTGTCCTGACTCTTAACCTGTGTGGATGGCGTTGCTGATTTTATATTAAGTATTACTGTGTTATCAGGGGATCTTGGCAAAGGCAAAATGGATTAGGAGCTCATTTGAGAGGCTGGTGTTAATACGCAAATGATATAGACTCCGTCAGCTTGTTGGACCCGACAGTCATAACCCTCATGGACAAAATAAAATGGTGAAACAGCTTAAACAGCAGATGTTACAATAGTGATTTTCAATGCCTGGGGTTTTTATGAATTAATAAAATGTATTATGTGATTTTTCTTTTTAAATTTGAGCTGTTTTCATAGGTGCTTAAAGCCAGTGTGATCAACAAGGCCTTGCGTTAATTAATACCTACTGAATCATCTGCAAGAGTGAGTAATACATCGTATAATAAAAGTTGTGTGTTGTACATGTGAACATACGAATTAGGAGAAGGCCTAGGCCACTCGGCCCCTGTAGCCTGTTCGCTGGCTGATCTGAATGTAACCTCAACCCCACATTCCTGCCTACCCTCGATAACCTTTCACCCCCTTGTTAATCAAGAATCTAGCTTTGCCTTAAAAATATTCAAAGACTCTGCTGCCACCGCCTTTTGAGGAAGAGAGCTCCAAAGACACTCTACCCGCAGAGAAAAAAATTATCCTCACCTCTGTCTTAAATGAGCGACCCCTTATTTTTAAACAGTGACCCCTAGTTCTGGATTCTCTCACGAGGATACATCCTCTCCACATCCACCCTGTCAAGACCCCTCAGGATCGTCTATGTTTCATTCAAGTTACCTCTAACTCTTCTAAACTCCAGCGGATACAAGCCTAACCTGTCCAACCTTTCCTCATAAGACAACCCTCCCATTCCTGGTACTAGTCTCACGTCAGTGGTAGGGAAGCTATTGGAGAAAATTCTGAAGGAAAGAATCTATCTCCACTTGGAGAGGTAAGGTTTAATCAGGGATAGTCAGCATGGCTTTGTCAGAGGGAGGTCATGCCTAACAAATTTGATTGAATATTTTGAGGAGGTGACCAGGTGTGTAGATAAGGGTAGTGCAGTTGATGTAGTTTATATGGATTTCAGCAAAGCCTTTGACAAAGTCCCACATGGCAGACTTATAAAGAAGGCAAATGCACATGGGATACAGGGTAATTTGATAAGGTGGATTCAAAATTGGCTTAGTTGTAGGAGACAGAGGGTGATGACAGAAGGATGCTTTAGTGACTGGAAGCCAATGTCCAGTGGCGTACCACAGGGAACTGTGCTGGGTCCCCTATTATTTGTCATTTATATAAATGACATAGATGACTATGTGGGGCGTAGGATTAGTAAGTTTGCAGATGACACAAAGATTGGCCGGGTGGTTAACAGTGAGGTTGAGTGTCTTGGGCTACAGGAAGATATAGACGGGATGGTCAAATGGGCAGATAAGTGGCAGATGGAATTTAACCCTAAAAAGTGTGAGGTGATACACTTTGGAAGGAGTAATTTGACAAGGAAGTATTCAATGAACAGCATGACACTAGGAAGTTCTGAGGAACAAAGGGACCTTGGCGCGTGTGTCCATAGGTTTCTGAAGGCAGAGGGGCATGTTAGTGTGGTGGTGAAAAAGGCATATGGGACACTTGCCTTTATCAATCGAGGCATAGATTACAAAAGTAGGGAGGTCATGTTGGAGTTGTATAGAACCTTGGTGAGGCCATAGGTGGAGTACTTTGTGCAGTTCTGGTTGCCACATTATAGGAAGGATGTGATTGCACTGGAGGGGGTGCAGAGGAGATTCATCAGGATGTTACCTGGGATGAAACATTTAAGTTATGAAGAGAGGTTGGATAAGCTTGGGTTGTTTTCGTTGGAGCAGAGAAGACTGAGGGGCGACCTGATCGAGGTGTACAAGATTGAGGGGCATGGACAGGGTGGATAGGGAGCAGCTGTTCCCCTTAGTTGAAGGGTCAGTCACGAGGGGGCATAAGTTCAAGGTGAGGGGCAGGAGGTTTAGTGGGTATGTGAGGAAAAACCTTTTTATCCAGAGGGTGGTGATGGTCTGGAACGCGCTGCCTGGGAGGGTGGTGGAGGCAGGTTGCCTCACATCCTTTAAAAAGTACCTGGATGAGCACTTGGCACGTCATAACATTCAAGGCTATGAGCCAAGTGCTGGTAAATGGGATTAGGTAGGTAGGTCAGGTGTTTCTCACGTGTCGGTGCAGACTCGATGGGCCTCTTCTGCACTGTGATCTGTGACTAGTCTAGTAATACTAGTCTAGTCGGGGGGAGGAGGTAGCATAGTGGTATTGTCACTAGACTAGTAATCCAGTGACCCAGCATAATGTTCTGGGAAATCGGGTTCAAATTCCACCTTGGCAAATGGTGGAATTCAATAAAAATCTGGAATTGAGATCCAGTGATCTCCATGAAACTATTGCTGAATGTCATAAAAATCCATCTGGTTCACTGATGCCCTTTAGGGAAGGAAATCTGCCGTCCTTACCTGGTCTGGCCTACATGTGACTCCAGACCCACAGCAATGTGGTTGACTCTTAAATGCCCTCTGAATAAGGGAAATTTGGGATGGGCAATAAATGCTGGCCTAGCCAGTGACACCCACATCCCATGAACGATTAAAAAAGACCTTCTCTGAACTGCATCAATGCTTTTATATCCTTAAATAAGGAGACCAGTACTGTACACAGCACTTGAGCACTCGAGATGTGGTCTCACCAATGCCCTCTGTAGCTGAAGCGTAACCTCCCCACTTTTGTATTCAATTCCCCCATTCTATTACAAAACAAAAATAATACCTGGAAAAACTCAGCAGGTCTGGCAGCATCTGCGGAGAGGAACACAGATAACGTTTCGAGACCAAATGACTCTTCAACAGTTTTTCCAGGTATTTTTATTTTTGTTTTGGATTTCCAGCATCCGCAGTTTTTTGCTTTTACCCCCATTCTATTAGCTTTCCTAATTACCTGCTGTACCTGCATACTAACCTTTTGTGATTCATGCACTAGGACACCCAGATCCCGCTGAATCTGAGCTCTGCAATCTCTCACCATTTAGATAATAAGCTTCCTTTTTATTTTTCGTGCTAAAATGAACGATTTCACATTTTCCCACATTATTCTCCATTTGCCAGATCTTTGCCCACTCACTTAACCTATTTATGTCACTTTGTAGCCTCCTCAACATCCTCTTCACAATTACTTTCTGGACCTATCTTTGTGTTGTCAGCAAGTTTAGCTACCATCCTTCGGCCCCATCATCCAAGTCATTTATATAATTTGTAAAAAGCTGAGGCCCCAGCACTGATCCCTGTGGGACTCCACTAGTCACATCCTGCCAACCAGGAAAAAACCCATTTATGCCAACTCTCTGCTTCCTGTTAGCCAGCCAATCTTCTATCCATGCCAATATGTTACTCCCTACACCATGAGCTTTTATTTTCTGCAAAAACCTTTGATGTGGCCTTGTAGTTTGAGGCAGTGACACTTCACAATTAGAACCTTGATTTTTGTTGGCTCCAGGCTGATGGGTTGAAGTTCTCTCTTGCCACCCCTTGGCCGTGACTCTCTGCTGGGTGGAGGAGCCCTGCAATCAAGGGCACTGGCGGCATTGTTAATTGTGAGCATGGTGCTACGGCTCCAAACTGCCTGCAGTTCATTATCAATGGGCAATCTGTTTCCTGTTGCATCCAGATTCCAGGAGGTTGGCTAGTGATCTCACGCTTGTTCACTCGTTCTTCTAACGTTGGTGTAAATGGAGCTTTACTCTCTAACCCACTGTTTATCTGCCATGGGAGTGTTTGTGATGGTGTAGTGGGAATTTTACTCTGTATCTAACCCCGGGCTGTACCTGTCCTGGGAGTGTTTGATGGAGACAGTGTAGAGGGAATTTTACTCTGTATCTAACCCTGTGCTGTACCTGTCCTGGGAGTGTTTGATGGGGACAGTGTAGAGGGAGCTTTACTCTGTATCTAACCCCGTGCTGTACCTGTCCTGGGAGTGTTTGATGGAGACAGTGTAGAGGGAGCTTTACTCTGTATCTAACCCCGTGCTGTACCTGTCCTGGGAGTGTTTGATGGGGACGGTGTAGAGGGAATTTTACTCTGTATCTAACCCCGTGCTGTACCTGTCCTGGGAGTGTTTGATGGGGACAGTGTAGAGGGAGCTTTACTCTGTATCTAACCCCGTGCTGTGCCTGTCCTGGGAGTGTTTGATGGGGACAGTGTAGAGGGAGCTTTACTCTGTATCTAACCCCGTGCTGTACCTGTCCTGGGAGTGTTTGATGGGGACAGTGTAGAGGGAGCTTTACTCTGTATCTAACCCCGTGCTGTACCTGTCCTGGGAGTGTTTGATGGGGACAGTGTAGAGGGAGCTTTACTCTGTATCTAATGCCGTGCTATACCTGCCCTGGGAGTGTTTGATGAGGACAGTGTAGAGGGAGCTTTACTCTGTATCTAACCCCGTGCTGTACCTGTCCTGGGAGTGTTTGATGGGAACAGTGTAGAGGGAGCTTTACTCTGTATCTAACCCCGTGCTGTACCTGTCCTGGGAGTGTTTGATGGGGACAGTGTAGAGGGAGCTTTACTCTGTATCTAACCCCGTGCTGTACCTGTCCTGGGAGTGTTTGATGGGAACAGTGTAGAGGGAGCTTTACTCTGTATCTAACCCCGTGCTGTACCTGTCCTGGGAGTGTTTGATGAGGACAGTGTAGAGGGAGCTTTACTCTGTATCTAACCCCGTGCTGTACCTGTCCTGGGAGTGTTTGATGGGGACAGTGTAGAGGGAGCTTTACTCTGTATCTAACCCCGTGCTGTACCTGTCCTGGGAGTGTTTGATGGGGACAGTGTAGAGGGAGCTTTACTCTGTATCTAACCCCGTGCTATACCTGCCCTGGGAGTGTTTGATGGGGACAGTGTAGAGGGAGCTTTACTCTGTATTAAACTGGATTGATTCCTGGGATGAGAGAGTTCCATGAGATTGATTAGAATGAGCCATAATTCTCTGGAGTTTGGATGAGAGATCAAGAATGAGAGATGTTCTAATTAAAATATATAAAATTCTTAAAAAGGTTGACAGCGTAGATGAGTTGAGGCTGTTTCCCTTGGCCCCTAGAACTTAGCTCCCTTAGTTCCCTAGAACTAAGACACACCCTTAGCTAAGATAAGGGGTTGGCAATTTAGGATTGAGATGAGAAATGTCTTCACTCAGAAGGTTGTGAACCTTTGGAATTCCTCGATGAGGTTGATAGATTTTTGGGCATTAACTGAACCAAGGCCAGAGTTAGGGCTGAAAAGTGGACTTGACATACAAGATCAGCCATGACCTTATTGAATAGCAGAGTAGGCTGGAGGGACTTTATGGCCTGCTCCTGGTTGTGGTTGTTGGAGGTCAATCATTCTCAGTTCCAGGACATCACTGCAGGAGTTCAGCTGATCTTCGCTCCATCATAAGGTCAGAAGTGGGGGTGTTTGCTGATGATTGCATAATGATTGCAAATTCTCAGATATTGTACCAGTCTTTTTCCCTATCCAACAAGACCTGGACAACATTCAGGCATGGGCTGATAAGTGGCAAGCGACATTCATGCTACACAAGTGCCAGACAATGACCATCTCCAACGAGAGAGAATCTCACCATCACCCCTTGACATTCAATGACATTGCCATCACTGAATCCCTCACTATCAACATCCTGGGGGTCACCATTGACCAGAAACTGAACTGGACTAGCCATATAAATACTGTGGCTACAAGAGCAGGTCAGAGGTTGGGAATTCTGTTGCGAGTAACTCAGCTCCTGACTCTGCAAAGCTCATTCACCCATCTACAAAGCACAAGTTAGGAGTGTGAAGGAATAATCTCCACTTGCCCTAATGAGTGCAGCTGCAACAACACTCAAGAAGCTCAACATCATCCAGAACAGAGCAGCCCACTTGATTGGCACCCCACCCACCACCTTCAACATCCCTGCACCATCGATGCACAGTGGCAGCAGTGTGTGCCATCTACAAGATGCACTGCAGCAACTCACCAAACCTCCTGCGACAGCACTTTCCAAACCAGAAACCTCCATTGCTTCAAAGAACAAAGGCAGCAGACTGGAACACCACCACCGGCAAGTTCCCCTCCAAACCACACACCATCCTAACTTGGAACTGTATCACTGTTCCCTCATTGTCGTCGGATCAAAATCCTGGAACTCCCTCCCTAACAGCACTGTGGATGTACCTACAACATATGGACTGCAGCGGTTCAGAAGGTGGCTCACCACCACCTTCTCAAGGGCAATTAGGGATGGACAGCAAATACTGGCCTAGCCAATAAAGCCTTCATCCCAATAAAAATAATTTAAATAAAATGTTTAGCTAGAAGGGCCGAGTGGATGATCCATCTTGGCCTCCTCCTGGGGCCCCCAACATCAGAGGTGCCAGTCTTCACCAATTTGATTCACTTCACGAGACATTAAAAAATGGCTGAAGTCACTGGATTTTATTTTAATATTCTTTCATGGGCTGTGGGTATTGTTGGAGTTGCACTTATTCAGGCAAGTGAAGTGCATTTATCACTCATGACTTGTGCCTTGTAGATGTTGGGCAGGCTTTGGGGAGAGGAGGTGAGTTACTCGCTGGAGAATTCCCAACCTCTTGACCGGAATACAGCAAAAGCTATCGCTTCTGACAGCATCCCATCTTGCTCCTAACCACGCTGTTCCAGTACAGCTATATCACTGGCATCTACACAACAATGTGAAAAATTGCCCAGGTATGTCCTGTCCACAAAAAGCAGGACAAATCCAATCCAGTGAATTACTACCTCATCAGTCTATTCTCCATCATAAGAACATAAGCAATGTGTGTAGGAGTAGACCATATGACCTGTCGAGTCTACTCCACTATGCAATACGATCATGGTTGTCTTGGGCTTCAACATCATTCCCACCCTCTTCCCATTTACCTCGGGTGGAATTTTATGGCCCATTCCACTGGTGGGATTTCCCAGTCCTGCCCAAGTCAATGGACCTTTGAGCAGCTAGCTGCATTTTATGGCCCTGCCCCCACCATGACGGGGCTATAAAATTCCACCCCTTGGTTCTCTGAGAGACCAAAAATCTGTCTATCCCAGCTTAAATATATTCAATGATGGAGCATCCATCAAGAATCTAACTATCAATGGCATTCAACAGCATTACCGTTACTAAATCCACCACCATCAACATCCTGGCCCTGGGGGATACTGTTGACCAGAAACTGAACTGCACCAGCTATATATACATGTCTAAAAGAGCAGGTCAGAGGCTAGGAATTCTCCTGATACCTCAAAGCCTGTTCACCACCAATAAGGCACAAGTCAGGAGTGTCATGGAATACTCTTCACTTGCCTGGATGAGTGTGGCTCCAACAACACACAAGAAGCTCGACCCAATTCTGGATAAGGCAGCCTGTTTAATTGGCACCACATCACTACCTTAAACATTCACTCCCTCTATCACTGACATACAGTGACAGCAGTATGTACCATCTGCAAGATACACTGCAACAACTCACCAAGCATCCTTTGACAGCACCTTTAAAATCTGTAACCCTTACCACTTAGAAGGACATGGGCAGCAGATGCATGCGAACACCATCACCTACAAGTTCCCCTCCAAGCCACACACCATTGTCACTTGGAACTAAACTGCCATTTCTTCATTGTCACTGGCATTCTACCTAACAGCACTGTGGGTGTACCTATTCCACATGGACTGCAGCGGTTCAAGAAGGTGAACATTGCTGATTGTTGTAAAAACCCATTTGGTTCATAAATGCCCTTTAGGGAAGGAAATCTGCTATCCTTACTGGCCCACACGTGACCCCAGACTGGTTGACTCTTAATTGCCCCTGTTCAGAGGGCATTTAGGGCTGGCTGGCCACATCACCACCTTCTCAAGGGCGGTTAGAGTTGGGCAACAAATGCTGGTTATACCAGTGATGCTGACAATACATGAACCAACAAAAAAAAATGGAATTCACAGCCTGGAAAGTGTCAGTGGCATAGTGGTATTGTCACCGGACTAGTACTCTAGTGACCCAGGGCAATGTTCTGGGGACCTGGGTTCAAATCCCACCATGGCAGATGGTGAATTAAAAGCCTGATGACCATGAAACCATTGCTGATTGTTGTAAAAACCCATTTGGTTCATAAATGCCCTTTAGGGAAGGAAATCTGCTATCCTTACTGGCCCACACGTGACCCCAGACTGGTTGACTCTTAATTGCCCCTGTTCAGAGGGCATTTAGGGCTGGCTGGCCACATCCAATGAATAAAAGAAAAACTTTGGGCAATACCATAAAAGTCGCACTGTAACGCCAACTACATTAGTGGGACTCCTGTCAAAAATTGATGCAGGAAATCTGAGTCACAGTTTATGTAGACTATTTTACCCAGTGTAACACAGAGTATAACTCATGATCTGGAGTGTGTTACAACTGAATTTATACATTTGCAGAAACGTTCCAAGATCCAAAGAGTGTTATCAATCAAAATTTGACACCAAGCCAAAGAAGGAGCTGTCAGGACAAATGATCAAATGCTTGGTCAAACAGGTAGATTTTGAGGAGTGTCTTAAAGGAGGTGAGAGAGGTAGTTGGGGGTGGGGGGACGGGGCGGGCAGAGGAGTTTTGGAAGGGAATTCCAGAGCTTGGGACCTAGGCAACTGAAGGCATGGCCACCAATGGTGAAGCAATTAAAACTGGGCATGTGCCAGATGCCAGAACTGGAGGAGCAGAAATGTCAGAGCATTGTAGGGCTGGAGGATTTCACAGAGATAGAGTCATAGAGGCCTACAGCACAGGTAAAGGCCCTTCGGCCCATCAAGTCTGCGCCAGTCAAACAAGTACCTAACTATTCTAATCCCATTTTTCAGCACTAGGCCCATAGTCTTGTGTGCCATGGCATCGCAAGTGGACATCCAAATACTTCTTCAATGTTATGAGGGTTTCTGCCTCGACCACCCTTTCAGGCAGCGAGTTCCAGATTCCCACCACCCTCTGGGTGAAAACATTCTTCCTCACATCCCCTCTAAACCTCCTGCCCCTTACTTTAAATCTATGCCCCATGGTTATTGATCCCTCCACCAAAGGGAAAAGTTCCTTCCTGTCTACCCTATCTATATCCCTCATAATTTTATACACCTCAATCATGTCCCCCCTCAATCTCCTCTGCTCCAGGGAAATAACCCCAGTTTATCCAATCTCTCCTCATAACGAAAACTCCCCAACCCAGGCAACATCCTGGTAAATCTCCTCTGCACTCTCTCTAGTGCAATCACATCTTTCCTGTAATGTGGATTCCAAAACTGCACGCAATACTGTAGCTGTGGCCTAACCAGCGTTTTATACAGTTCCAGCATAACCTCCCTGCCCTTATATTCTATGCCTCGGCTAATAAAGGCAGCTTTGTGTGGGAGGTGGGGTAGGACAAATAGTGTTATTTTGGCTGGCTATTAGGTACTGTACTGCAGACTGGAGTGTCCTCAGGGTTATTTCAGTGGTACAGATGATATTTATGTATTTGATGATGGACGTACGAACACCAGAGGAGAATCAAACACTGTGTGTGGCACAGCCAAACAAGCCAGATTACTGCTGTCTGAGCAGGAGTCTGGTGTTACCCAGCTCATTCACTTCACAGTAATGGAAAAGGCCATCCTGGGACTGTCATGACCTTTCCCCCAATTCATAGATGCTCTTACTATGCCAATGTTAAAGCTTGGGACAGCTGGTTTTCTACTGCTCTCCCGAATTAGAGCTTCACTGTGTTTGACTGCAGTCAACATCTCGGCTACTATATTAGGAGGGAGTGGAAGGGCACAGCAGAGCTTAATGGGAGAGGTCCACTGCAAGTGTAAAACAGGCAAAGATCAAAGGAATGAAATACAAATTGACAACAGTCAACTGGGCTGAACTGTTAAAGACTTACATCTTTCACAATCTCAGGACATTCCAAAGCTCTTCACGGACAAGTAAGTATCTTTGAAGGGTAATCGCTGTTCCAGGAAATGCAATAGTTTATTTGCACAAGCCAAACTCTCAGAAACAGCAATGTGATAATGACCAGATCTATTTTGAGTGATCTTGGTTAAGGGATACACTTTGCTGGGACACTGCAGAGAACTACACTGCTTGCCCTCTTCGAAATAATACCCCCTGAGAGGGCAGGCGGGACCTCCATTTACCGTCGTATTCGAAAGACAGTGCAGCACGCCCTCAGTACCGGACTGAAATGTCAGCCTATAACTGTGCAGAGAAACAGTGGAAAGTATTCAAAGAAGTAGTTGGTACAGTGCAAAACACAGGATATATCCCTAAAAGGCAAAGGCTCCACTTGCGTAGTTAACCAGAGGCAACTGATGAGATAAGAAACAGTGCCGAGATAAGTGAAACAGCTTATGACAATAAAAGCAAGATCCTCTGGATTGGGAGAGCAATAAAATGACAGAAATTAATAAGCAGTGCCAAAGGAAATCTGAAGCAAAAACTTGTAAAAGTTTCCAAAGCCAACATTAAAAGTTTTTATACAAATAATAAGAGTAATGCAAGAGAACGTGGATCAATTAAAGGCAGATATGGACTGTATCTTACACAGGAGAAAGTGAAATGGTTTGTGGAGAGCTAAACAGCAGCTGGAAGATTGCACTCGGACAGTGAAATAAGTGGAAAATACATTAATTGTGAGCAAGAACCCGCACCCCAGTGAGAGTCAGCACCTTCAGGAGAGGAGGGGGACCCTGTACCCCAGTGAGAGTCAGCACCTTCAGGAGAGGAGGGGGACCCTGTACCCCAGTGAGAGTCAGCACCTTCAGGAGAGGAGGGGGACCTGTACCCCAGTGAGAGTCAGCACCTTCAGGAGAGGAGGGGGACCTGTACCCCAGTGAGAGTCAGCACCTTCAGGAGAGGAGGGGACCTGTACCCCAGTGAGATTCAGCACCTTCAGGAGAGGAGGGGCCTGTACCCCAGTGAGAGTCAGCACCTTCAGGAGAGGAGGGGGACCTGTACCCCAGTGAGAGTCAGCACCTTCAGGAGAGGAGGGGGACCTGTACCCCAGTGAGAGTCAGCACCTTCAGGAGAGGAGGGGGACCTGTACCCCAGTGAGAGTCAGCACCTTCAGGTGAGGAGGGGACCTGTACCCCAGTGAGATTCAGCACCTTCAGGAGAGGAGGGGGACCTGTACCCCAGTGAGAGTCAGCACCCTCAGGAGAGGAGGGGGACCTGTACCCCAGTGAGAGTCAGCACCTTCAGGAGAGGAGGGGGACCCTGTACCCCAGTGAGAGTCAGCACCTTCAGGAGAGGAGGGGGACCTGTACCCCAGTGAGAGTCAACACCTTCAGGGGAGGAGGGGGACCTGTACCCCAGTGAGAGTCAGCACCTTCAGGAGAGGAGGGGGACCTGTACCCCAGTGAGAGTCAGCACCTTCAGGAGAGGAGGGGACCTGTACCCCAGTGAGAGTCAGCACCTTCAGGAGAGGAGGAGAGAAAATGGAGAACTACCTTGAATTTTGGGTGGATCCTGCCCCTTCATGTCCGTGCCGCTCAGAGACTAGAATAGGTGATGAACTGCATTTTTTAAAAATTACATTGCCAAGCCCCTCTCTGGAATGAATGGGCTGTGAGTGAGTGTCAGATTCGGAGCTGAGCATTGTCAGTCTGTGCAAGATCAGCCTCGGTCCCTGAATCAGTCCCTGAATGGAGCAGCACTGAAGTTGACGGGTGACACTGAGAGTTACTTTGCTGCCGAGTCAATGGAGATTGCTTGCTGCGATTAGTCAACAACCCCAGTATTGTTGTTAACAAGTGAGGGTCTGGATGAGGGAAGGTGAGCTGGATAGACCTCGGATGTTTCTTGTCTAGCAAGTGGAATGTAGGAGCTGGGTTACACTGCAGAGAGAGAGATGTAAAGAGAGAGAGAGAGAGAGAGAAGCCAGGAGTTGTTCTAGTTTTGTTTTGTAAAGATCAGAGACCCCCCAAGGAAAGGGATTTCTCCAGGTTGTGCTGACTTTCACTGATACATTGTGAACATTTGTTTAATGTAAGAATATGTAAATGAGGTTGGTTGTGGATTGGGGCCAAGTGAGTAGATTATTTACACACACAATAGTGCCAAACCAAAAAAAAAAAATCAATTGAGATATTTTTCCCGGCTGGAGCCGGGCTTCCTTGTCAGGGCTGGTGTTGGCTCCACTCGGCACAGTCGCTGCACTGGGGCAGGAGCTGAGTGTCGAGAGGTTCACTCCTGTCAGAATCCAGTTTAATCTATAAAACAAACCGGCCGGTTATTTGAGTCCTTTCTTCCTGCGGCGCTGATAAAAGTTTTCTCACCTCAGGTGGTGTCCTCCCCAGAGCCAGGGGTCGGGAAGGATGTTGTCTACAGGTGGTGCAGAGGAAGAGGTGGACATCAACAGCGTGAAGGGCGTGTTGCAAGGTAAGGGACTCTGGGGGTGGTGAGGGGAGGGGGGGGGGAGGTATAACTTTGTCTCAAGCATTGGCAAATCAGCAACTGGAATGGAAATAAACTGCTTGCTGGCTCCTGTTTTATAACAGGACCACATTTCATTATCTTTCAACTGTGCTCAGCAATCGCAGCCATTCACTCGAGGAGGGACCACCAGCCTATCTAAACTAAACATGTACCATGGAGTGCAGAGGAGAGAGGAGGGAGGGTGGTGAAAGGAGATGCAATGGCAGGAGGGGTTAACTGAGGGAAACAGGGGGAGGGGGACTGGGAGAAAGAGAGGAAGGTGGGTGGAGAGAGAGAGGGAGGCAAAACCCTTTCCCCCTTCATGTGTAGGTATTTCTGATTTTAAAAATTCCTTCATGGGGTGTGGGCATCGCTGGCTGGGTGTTTATTGCCCATCCCTAGTTGCCCTTGAGAAGTTGGTGGTGAGTTGCCTTCTTGAACCGCTGTAGGTACACCCACAGTGCTGTTAGGGAGGGAGTTACAGGATTTTGAGGGGGGTGGGGGGCAGTGACAGTGTTCAGTGACAGTGAAGGAGCAGCCAATATGTTTCCAAGTCAGGATGGTGAGTGACTTGGAGGGGAACTTCCAGGTGGTGGTGTTCCCATGTGTCTGTTGTAAAGAAAAACTTTCAAATTGGCTTCAGTGAATCTGATGATTGATGACAAATGTGGTGACGAAGCAAATGAGATACCTAAACCAATTGGGCACAGCTGGGGATGGGGGTGGGGCGAGCAGGAAGTAGATGATGTATTGAATGGGCCACCTCCTTTATGCCTGTTTCACTCCTTCCTCATTTTTCCACTGATTGGAAAAGAACGCTGGAGGTCTGAAAGAACAAGCTCTCCATTAGCCGTTAGCCCATTCATTGGTGACTTGCTGATCACATGTTTCACTTCTTCTGGTTTGGAGCTGCTTGTTTTATTTTCTATTTTATGCAAATAGCTCCTATTTGCATCTGTGGCTGGAGATGGAAAAGTTATTCAAATATGATCTGCTCACGTAAGGAGACCGTGAGTTGGAAACAAACTGCAGAGCACAGCCAGGCTGGCTCATCCAGAATATCCAAAGGCTCAGTTTGATAAGTTTTTGATAGACAAGGGAGTCAGGGGTGATGGGTTAGACAGGAAAGTGGAGTCAAAGTCACAATCAGATCAGCCATAATCTTATCGAATGGCAGACCAGGTTTGAGGGGCCAAGTGGCCTACTCCTGCTCCTAATTCTTGTGTTCTTGTGTGTTTACACACTCGCTTACAATGCTGGACAGAAATACCCAAGTGTTGGATGCACCAGGCAGAGCAGGAAAGTCCCAGGCTCCATCCTGGGCCTGTGCCTGAGTGAAGTGATCCCAGGCAGAGGGAGTGATAGGGATACTATAATTGGTCTTAGAGTCTCCGGAGTTAGGAAGGAGAAAAATGTGCCGGGGTTCTTGCTTTTAATCATTGTCTAGTGATTCCTTGGAATGTGGGAATGCATGAAACACAGAAAGATCTGGTCACATCTCTGTAGCTGCTTTCATGACCTCAAGATGTCCCAAAGCCAGTTAGGTACTTTTGAAATATAGTCACTGTTTTAATGTAGTGTGTCTGTGTTTATGAGCACTCTCCTGGCTGGTCTCCTATCTTCCATACTCCTTAAACTTCAGCTCAGCCAATGCTCTGCTCCCCATATCCTAATGCACCACATCCCATAGACTCCTGGCTCAGAAATGGCTCAGTTTTAAAATTCTCATCCATGTGTTCAGGTGCCTTGCACCTCCCTATCTCTGTGATCTCCTGCAGTCCCACAACTCTCTGAGCTATCTGTGCACCTTTAAATCTGGTATCTTATGTACCCCTGATTTTAATCACTCCTAAACTGATGGTCTTCAGCTGACTGGGCCCTACACTTTGGAATTCCCTCCCTAAATTTCTACCATCTCTCCTTCGTCAGGTGACAGTAAAACTTACTCCACGAACACAAAAGCAAAATACCGCAGATGCTGAAAATCTGAAATAGAAACAGAAAATGCAGGATATACTCAGCAGATCAGGCAGCATCTGTGGAGAGTGACCATGCTGACATTTCAGGTTGATGATCTTGCATCATAACTCTGTTACTCTCTCTACAGATGCTGCCTGATCTTCTGAGTATTTACAGTATTTTCTGTTTTTTAATTCCTTAAAGACTTAACTTTGGTTGTTTGCCCTAATATCTCTTTATGTAGTTTAGTGTTTGAATCTTGTTTGGTAATGTTCCTGTGAAGTGTCTTGGGCTGTTTACCTGCAATAAAGCCGCTAAAAATGCAAGTTTTTGCTGTTGTTGTATGTGTGTGTTTTTGCCTGTACCTGTCTGAGTGTGCCTCTGTGTGTGTTTGTCTGTGAATGGGAGTTCCTGTGCTTTTGTTTGTGTGGGCTGTTTGTATAGTGCAGTCATCCAACAGCAATGGTTGGCTATGGTCAGCCCCATGGTCAGCAGCCTGCAGACACTCAGGTGGGAGTACAGGGAGGGTGGTGGCCAGTGAGAGAGGCAAGAGGAATGTGATGCCAGAGCCCCAACCCTCTGCACAGCTATCTCCGGCCCTCATCAGTGTTCTGACAGGGGAAAGACCCGAGACTCTCTCCATACAGACAGGGGGAACATCTCCTCCACACCTCAGCACCAAGGATTTGCTGGGCAGTCAGACTAGGATCCTGGAAACTGAGCCTACATCACCTCTTGGAGAAGAGTGAAAAGAATGGGCAGGGAACGAAATTAAAATAGCTCATAAACACAGAAGGGAAGAAACAGAACGGGCTTGTTAGATGTAACAAAGAATTTGTTGATGCTGAGGCCAGTTTAACTGAACCTGTTCCTGTTATAGATGATGGCTCTGGGAGGTGGGCAGGACCTGGTCACAGGCTGTAATGGGGTTCAGAGAGGACGTGTTAGTTGAGTGTCAGACAATCTGTGATGGAGATTCTGGCCTCATACACCCTCCTCCCGTTGGATCCCAGCCTGATGCAACTTGCCTTATTCAAAAGTACTGAAGCCACACCCTTCATTCATTCAGCAGCTGCCTACGGATCCCAAACAGGGAGTCCAGAACTGGGGAGGGGAGCGGAGCAGGAAAAGAGGTGGGTGGGTAGGGGAGATGACAGGAAGGGCACAATGGGGAAAAGGACAGGGAGGAATGGAGGAGGAATGGGAGTGAGTGAGGGACAGAATTTAGGGACCTTTGCCCTGGTTGAAAATTAATTGAAAACTTCAATGAATGTGCCTTTTGATTTTTATAACAGCCACCAGACAGTGTTAGCTTTATAATCTCAGGATGGTTAACTTTAACCACAGGTCCTCGAGGTCTGAAGTGCATCACTTGAGGGAGGGGGAATACGCGGGGTTAGATTTAGAGATTTCGATGGAATGTAGCAGTTTATCTCCACAGAGGGAGACTGACAGATGACAGAGAGATGGAGAGCGTTATGGGTTAAACTGCGCCCATTGGATCAAGTTCAGCTGTTGCCTCTAACACACCGTCTAGCATGTCTGACCTGTCCAGACATGGAATAGGAGCAGCTTCGTTTCTCTATGGCTGGCAGGTTTATTCTGTTGCCAATGGTGACATAAGTAAATACAGAGGGAGGTAAACACACAGCTGGTTGGGATGGAAAATCTTTGGCATGTGACAGTGTGACTCCCCCTCACTGGCAGAAGCTCCACTCACTGACAGCTCCAAGATTTATTTAACCTGTTGTTCAGTGACATGGGTTTTCTAACCATTGCTTTGTGCTCAGCGGGATGGGACAGTGAGATACAGAAAGCAATGACTTGCGTTTCTACAGCGTCTTTCGTAACCTCGGGACATCCATAAACACTTATCAGTCAATGAAGTAATTTTGAAGTATAGTCACCGTTCTAATGTAGGATGTACGCACTCCCAGGACAGGTACAGCACGGGGTTAGATACAGAGTAAAGCTCCCTCTACACTGTCCACATCAAACACTCCCAGGACAGGTACAGCACGGGGTTAGATACAGAGTAAAGCTCCCTCTACACTGTCCACATCAAACACTCCCAGGACAGGTACAGCACGGGGTTAGATACAGAGTAAAGCTCCCTCTACACTGTCCACATCAAACACTCCCAGGACAGGTACAGCACGGGGTTAGATACAGAGTAAAGCTCCCTCTACACTGTCCCCATCAAACACTCCCAGGACAGGTACAGCGCGGGGTTAGATACAGAGTAAAGCTCCCACTCATTTATGATAATAGGTAAAAAGTTAGTTTAAATTCAGGATGGAACAGGAATGGATTTTTGACAGAGGCTTTGACTGGGAATTATATAAAGAAAGAGATATTTTGCGTTTATAAGGTGTTTTTCACAATTCCAGGATGTCTCAAAGTGCTTTACAGCTAATGAAGTACTTTCAAAGGAGAGTCACTGTTCTAATGTGGGGCACCGAGTGAGAGGAATGAACGGGATTGGTGAAAATGTGACTAATAGATTGTAATCACTCTCTTCCAATCCTATGTGCTGGTTTCTAAGGGGAGACGTTGTGTTATAGTATTGGCAGTATCTCTTCTGATTACCCCTGAGCAGGGCTTCTATCTTCCCTGTTATTCCTGATGGTTGGAGAGAGGGACTGGGGAATAGATCAGATATCAGGTGGGCGACGCTAGTGTGGAGATAACAAGTTATATTTATGTAGCGCCTTTAACACAATAAAACATCCCGAGGTGCTTCACAGGAGTGATTATCAAACAAAAAATGGGGGAGTTCAAAAGCCAAAGTTATGTGAATGACCTGAATGTGGGTGAGCAGTAGGATCGGCAGGTGAACTGAGATTGCTGTGCAGCCAGTGTTTTATTAAAATCACTCACATTCTAATGCACCTCATCTAAAATTAGAATTAAAAATGTGGATGTATTGGACAGACTAACAAAGAGGATAAAAACCCTGGTCCGGATGGATTGCATCCACGTATTTTAATAGAATCTCGGGAAGAGATAGCAGAGACATTACTATTCATATTTACTAACTCGTTAGAAAATGGTATGGTGCCAAAGGACTATCTAATCTAAATTAGATAGCTAATTTAACTCCTGTAATAAAGAAGGCAGGCAGAACATTTCCAGAGCATTATAGTTTAACGTCAGTGGTGGGAAAAATAACGGGCTAAAGGGGAGAATAGTGGAACATCTAGAAATGAGAAATATAAGAATGAATAGTCCGCGTGGGTTTCAAAAGGAAAATCTTGCTTGACCAAGCTCATTGAATTTTTTGAAGAGGTAACAGAGAGAGTCGATACTGGTGATGCACTAGATGTAATTCACCTAGATTTTCAAAAGGCCTTTGATACGGTGCCCCATAATAGGTGAATGAATAAGGTCAGGGACTGTAGAGTCAGGGGCCAAGCGGCAGAATAGATTGCTATCTTGTTTCAAGACTGGAATTAGAGAGTGGGAGTAAAGGCTAGTTACTCAGAGGGTGTTTCACCAGGATCAGTGCTGGGACCACTGCTGTCCACAATTTACATTAACAATTTGGACTTTGGAACTAAAAATACAATTTCTAAATTTGCAGATGACACAAAATTGAAGGTACAGTCAATACTAAGGAGGACTGCAACAACTTACAGGGAGCATTAATAAACCTGCAGAGTGGGAAAATCATTGACAAATTAAGTTCAACACAGATAAATGTGAGGTCTCAGATTTTGGTAGGAAGAATAGGGAGGTCACTTTTTACTTGGAAGGTGAGAGTTCAGGTGAGGCAGAGGAGCTAAGGGATCTCGGAGTACAAATACATCAATCACTAAAAGTTGCATCACAGGGTTAGTCAAAGCTATTAAAAAAAAAACAAACCAAACACTGGGCTTTATTTCTAGAGGGACAGCATTGAAAAATAGGAATGTCATTCTAAACCTACATCAAACCTCGGGAGACAACACTCAACTGCTGTCGTTCTGGTCACCATATCACAGAAAGGCACTGGAGTGGGTGTAAAGATTTACATGGATGATACCAGGTACCAGTGGGTTAACATTTCAGGAAAAGATTGATAGGCTGGGCCACTTTTCTCTTAGAAAAAGAAGGTTGAGAGGTGACCTAATGGAGGCTTTAAAAATCATGAAAGATTTTGATAGAGTGGGTACTAGAGATGATAGAGAGAATGTTTCCTCTTGTGGGAAGTGTACAGTTAGAGGCCATCAATATAAAATAGTTACCAAGAAACCCAATAGGGAATTTGGAACAAAAACAAAAATACCTGGAAAAACTCAGCAGGTCTGGCAGCATCTGCGGAGAGGAACACAGTTAACGTTTCGAGTCCACATGACTCTTGAACAGAAAATAGAAAAGAGGTGAAATATAAGCTGGTTTAAGGGGAGTTGGGACAAGAAGAGCTGGATAGAGGGCCAGTGATAGGTGGAGATAACCAAAAGATGTCACAGACAAAAAGACAAAGAGGTGTTGAAGGTGGTGATATTATCTAAAGGAATGTGATAATTAAGGGTAGAAAGCAGGACGAGCAAGGTACAGATAGCCCTAGTGGGGGTGGGGTGGGGGGAAGGGATTGAAATAGGCTAAAAGGTAGAGATAAAACAATGGATGGAAATACACTTAAAAATAATTTGGAACAATGGCAGTGAGAATCTGGAACTCACTATCACAGGGAGTAGTTGAAGCAAATAACATAGATACACCTAAGGAAACACTAGACTAGCACATGAGGGAGGAGGGAACATATGGTTATGATAGATTTAGATGAGAAAGATGGAAGGCAGCTCAAGTGGAAGATAAACACCAATGTGGACTAGTTGGGCTGAATGTATGTCCTGTGTGATCTTAAGTACGATTTCTAGAATAATGACAGAGTTACTGCACTGCTCCCCTCAGAAACACTGAATTTAGCCTGTGTCCTAATTTCTCAGGGGCACAGAGAAAAGGCAAAGGGAGTGGGACTAGCTGAGTAGCTCTTATAAAGAGCTGGCATGGACACAGTGGGCCAAATGGCCTCCTTCTGTGCTGTATCCATTCTATGATTCTATAAGTTCCCCTCCATGTTTTACTAGCCCACACCATGGGATAAAGGAAGTAAGTAAGTTATTGTTGTCACAGTGTCCCATCCCCAAATCCCCATGTCACACCTTCTGTAATGACAGGGGTGAGTTAATAACTGCAAGCCTTGAAGCACCTATCAATCTAGCTAATCTTACAGGTAAGTCCAGTTGGGTTGCTGTTTTGTTGCATGCCTAGCAACGTTCCTTTGCAGGACTAGCAAACGATAAGTAACTCCACCCAGTGCTCAGGATCGCAGTCCCACACCTGTGTGTTTACCCTTGCCCTAGTACTTAAGACTCTTTGTTACTATCAGATTATGGAACATGCCGATTACATTAATCACTGAGTGTGAGATCAAAAGAACTTCGCCTAGATCCCTGGGTCAGGTTCCACCCGCTGATTATCCCCGCCCGTTCTCACGTTGGCATTTCTCGTGGTGTTGTTTTAATAACCAGCTCCGGACTGGGTGAATCCGGCCAGGCTGCCGCTGGCTGACCAGAACCCAGTGTCAGGAACTGGCGATGGAGGAATGGGTTCTCGGTATGGCCCATGTTTCCTGATGACACTAAATTCAGTGAGACAGTCAATGATGTAGATGGGAGCAGAAAGCTGCAAATTGAATGGATTCAGTGATTGACAAAACTGGCAGATGGAGTTCCATGTGGCAAACTGTGAAATCATCCAATTCTGACTGAAAATAAAGATATTTTCCAAATGGTGAGAATCTGGAAACCATGGAGGGGCAGAGAGCTTTCGGGGACCAAGGACAGAAATCACTAAATGCTGGTGCAACAGTACAAAATATAATTAAAAAGGCTAGAGAAACATTAGCCTTTATCTACAGGAAGCCGGAATACAAAGGGCTAGACGTTATATTGCAGCTATACAGAGCTCTGGGTAGACACTATCTGAAATACTGCACTCAGTCTGGGCACTGCACCTCAGGAAGGATAGACTGACCTTGGAGTGGGTACAGCACAGATTCACCAGAATGACACCAGGGCTAAAAGGGTTAAATTATGAAACAAATTGCATAAACTAGGCTTGTATTCCCTTGAGTGTAAGGAGTTAAAAGGCAATCTTATTGAGGTGTTTCAGATGATTTGATAGTTTCTCTCTATCTGCTCTCTTTCCTCAGGTGGCTGGGGGTGAGGGGAGGGAGGTGGTGCAGGAGGGAATCCACAACAGAGGGGGTATAACCTTAAAATTCGAGACAGGCCTTTCAGGAGTGATGTCAGGAAGCACTTCTTCACACAAAGGGTAGCTGAAATCTGGAACTCTCTACACCAAAAAGCTGTGGAGGCTGGAGTCAATTGAAAAAGTGAAAACTGAAATTAATAGAATCTTGCTGGGTAAGGGTATTAAGGAGTTAGGGAACCTGAGTGTTGCTGAAAAGAGACATTTTGTCGAAGGTCTTTGTCTTGCACTCATCAGGACAATCCCAAGAATACCAATGTCAGGGGAAGCAACAACTTTATACTGCATGAGAAGAGAGTGCTGATTAGTTGGCAAATGGACTCTGATTGGTAGAGGTGTTACCATGGAGAATATACCAGTTAATGGTGACTGACAGTTAACTGCCAAGCATTGTTTGAAATTTAAACCAGGCAGCTTGATTCTGATAGGTCAAGGCACTACCCTGAGGAATGAACCAGTGAATGGCTTAGCTGAAACAGGTGCAATGTGTGTACATGTTCTTTCTGACTGCACAGAACAGGGCCCTGTGAATTAACATATGTAGCTTCCAGTACACGGAAATGCGCCACATTGTGAGCCCTACTGACAATCTTAAATTGGTTGTCAGTGTAATTTTTAGCACATTGAGGATTATTTAGCAAATTTTAACCAATCGCAGGATCACATCTAATGTTGGACACTGTGTTTTGAGTTTTGCAAGTATGGGCTGGCTGGGTACGGTCTGGACCTTGACCATTGCGAACAGCGTCTGGGACAGGCTGTTTGATACGATCCACCAGTCTTTGGGATGTATGGCCCACATACCCAGCATCACACTGGCACTGAAATTCATACACCACATTATTTATTTGTGTGATAGGCAGAACGTCTTTTTGGCTTGACGGCAGCATCCTGTTAGTGGTGAATACCACTCGTGTTGTTACTGCGTAGTAGCAGCGTGAAACAGCTAGCTTCACCTGTTACTCAAATTTTTTAGATACTTTTGCCCTTCCAGGGTAATCTGAGGTAAACTGGGCACTTTTCAGGGCTGAAAGTGACGGCTTTAGGCCCGTCCATGAGTTTGTGTGATATACAGCACGAAATGATCTGATCAGGGTGGCCATTATCCTGCAGGATGTCTTTGATGCCCCTATTTCAGCATCAAGCTTGCATGGTGAGCAAATGGCTCGGGCCCTATTTACGAGGTTGCCAATGAGACCATTCATATAGCGTGTGGAACTGTAAGAATCCCAACGCGTATATTGACCAGTGGAGGTCGGTTTGTGGTATACTGTAGTAGAGAACCCCCTGGCTGGTTTCTCAACTAGTGCGTCAAGGGATTTCATTTGACTGCTCCATTTCAAAGGTGAATTTGAGCGCAGGGTGGAGCCCATTAAGACATGTAAAGAAATGATTACATAAGAACAGGTAGCAGGACCAGGCCATTCAGCCCCTTAAGCCTGCTTCACCATTCAACAAGATCATGGCTGATCTGAAATCTGCACCACACCTACCACCGATGACCTATCACCCCCTTGCTTACCAAGAATCTATCCACCTCTGCCTTAAAAATATTCAAAAACTCTGCTTCCACCACCTTTTCAGGAAGAGAGTGCCAAAGACTCACAAGCCTCTGAGTGAAACAGTTACATGCTGCTACGGTTTTAAATATAGCAAGCGTATCATCCACATATTGAAAGTATGCAAGTGGACTAGTAATCCAGGGACCCAGGGTAATGCTCTGGGGACCTGGGTTCCAATCCCAACATGGCAGATGGTGGAATTTGAATTCAATAAAAATCTGGAATTAAAAATCTAATGATGATAAATCCTCCTTACTAACATCTGGGGACCTAGTGCCAAAATTGGGAGAGCTGTCTCACAGACTAGTCAAGCAACAGCCTGACATAATCATCCTCACGGAATCATACCTTACAGATAATGGTCCCAGACACCACCATCACCATCCCTGGGTATGTCCTGTCCCACCGGCAGGACAGACCCTGCAGAGGTGGCAACACAGTGGTATACAGTCAGGAGGGAGTTACCCTGGGAGTCCTCAACATCGACTCTGGGCCCCATGGAGTCTCATGGCATCAGGTCAAACATGGGCAAGGAAACCTCCTGCTGATTACTATGTACCGCCCTCCCTCAGCTGATGAATTAGTGCTCCTCCATGTTGAACATCACTTGGAGGAAGCACTGAGGGTGGCAAGGTCGCAGAATGTACTCTGGGTGGGAGACTTTAATGTCCATCACTAAGAGTGACTCAGTAGCACCACTACTGACCGAGCTGACCGAGTCCTAAAGGACATAACTGCTAGACTGGGTCTGTGGCAGGTGGTGAGGGAACCAACAAGAGGGAAAAACATACTTGGCCTCATCCTCCCCTGCCTGCAGCAGATGCATCTGTCCATGACAGTATCGGTAGGAGTGACCACTGCACAGTGGTTGTGGAGACAAAGTTCCGCCTTCACATTGAGGATACCCTCCATCGTGTTGTGTGGCACTACCACTGTGCTAAATGGGATAGATTTTGAATAGATCTAGCAACTCAAGACTGGGCATCCATGAGGTGCTGTGGGCCAACAGCAGCAGCAGAATTGAACTCAACCACAATCTGTAACCTCATGGCCCGGCATATCCCTCACTCTACCATTACCATCAAGCCAGGGGATCAATCCTGGTTCAATGAAGAGTGCAGTAGGGCATGCCAGGAGCAGCACCAGACATACCTAAAAATGAGGTGTCAACCTGGGGAAGCTATAATGCAGGACTACTTGCATGCCAAACAGCATAAGCAGCAAGTGATAGACAGAGCTAAGTGATCCCACAATCAACCACAATCAGATCTAAGCTCTGCAGTCCTGCCACATCCAGTCGTGAATGGTGGTGGACAATTAAACAACTCACTGGAGGAGGAGGCTCCACAAATATCCCCATCCTCAACGATGGGGGAGCCCAGCACTTGGTGCAAAAAATAAGGCTGAAGCATTTGCTACAATCTTCAGCCAGAAGTGCCAAGTGGATGATCCATCTAGGCCTCCTCCGAAGGTCCCCAGCATAACAGATGCTAGTCTTCAGCCAATTCAATTCACTCCACATGAGATCAAGAAACGGCTGAGGCACTGGATACTGCAAAGGCTACGGGCCCTGACAATATTCCGGCAATAGTTCTGAAGACTTGTGTTCCAGAACTTGCCGCGCCCCTAGCTACGCTGTTCCAGTACAGTTAAAACATGGGCACATACCCGGCTATGTGGGAAATTGCCCAGTTATGTCCTGTACACAAAAAGCAGGACAAATCCAACCCGGCCAATTAACGCCCCATCAGTCTACTCTCCATCATCAGTAAAGTAATGGAAGGTGTCATCAACAGTGCTATCAAGTGGCACTTGCTTAGCAATAACCTGCTCACTGATGCCCAGTTTGGGTTCCGCCAGGGCCACTCAGCTCCTGACCTCATTACAGCCTTGGTTCAAACATGGACAAAAGAGCTGAACTCTCGAGGTGAGGTGAGTGACTGCCCTTGATATCAAGGCAGCATTTGACCAAGTGTGGCATCAAGGAGCCCTAGCAAAACTGGAGTCAATGGGAATCGGGGAAAAACTCACCACTGGTTGGAGTAATATCTAGCTCAAAGGAAGATGGTTGTGGTTGTTGGAGGTCAGTTATCTCAGTTCCAGGACATCACTGCAGGAGTTCCTCAGGGTAGTGTCCTCAGCCCAACCATCTTCAACTGCTTCATCAATGACTTTCCTTCCATCATAAGGTCAGAAGTGGGGATGTTTGCTGATGATTGCACAATGTTCAGCACCATTCGTGACTCCTCAGACACTGAAGCAGTCCATGTCCAAATGCAGCAAGACCTGGACAATATCCAAACTTGGGCTGACAAGTAACATTCGCGCCACACAAGTGCCAGGCAATGACCACTTTAAAAAAGAGAGAATCTAACCATTGCCCCTTGACGATCAATGGCATTACCATCACTGAATCCCCCACTATCAACATCCTGGGGGTTACCATTGACCAGAAACTGAACTGGACTAGCCATATAAATACTGTGGCTACAAGAGCAGGTCAGAGGCTAGGAATCCTGCGATGAGTAACTCACCTCCTGACTCCCCAAAGCCTGTCCACCATCTACAAGGCACAAGTCAGGGGTGTGATGGAATACTCCCCACTTGCCAGGATGAGTGCAGCTCCCACAACACTCAAGAAGTTTGACACCGTCCAGAACAGAGCAGCCCGCTTGATTGGCACCACATCCACAAACACTCACTTCTTCCACCACCGATGTACGGTAGCATCGGTGTGTACCATCTACAAGATGCACTGCGTGAATTTACCAAGGCTCCTTCGGCAGCACCTTCCAAACCCAAGACTACTACCATCTGGAACGACAAGGGCAGCAGATAGATGTGAACACCACCACCTGGAAGTTCCCCTCCAAGTCACTCACCATCCTGACTTGGAAATATATTGCCGTTCCTTCACTGTCACTGGGTCAAAATCCTGGAACACCCACCCTAACAGCACTGTGGGTGTACCTACACAACATGGACTGCAGCGGTTCAAGAAGGCAGCTCACCACCACCTTCTCAAGGGCAATTGAGAATGGGCCATAAATGCTGGCCCAGCCAGTGATGCCACAGGATTCCCAGCCCCTGACCTGCTCTTGTAGCCACAGTATTTATATGGCTGGTAGATTTAGATGAAAAAAGATGGGAGGAGTCTTGAGTGGTGCATAAACACTGGCTTAGATTGGTTGGGCTGAATGTACGTTATATCCAATGTAATATTGTTAACTCTGACATCGTTGCACTGGGCCACTCAGGGGCTCGCTAGCTTGCCAGACTTATCACCAAAGGAAAGTAAAGTGAAACTGGGGTAGTGTTAACTGGGGTGTGGTTCAGGATCCCTGTACAGGTAACAGTAACTGTTCAGTGAATGGGCTGTGGGGGCTGGATCTTGAATGGTTTAATCTGCTCCAATGGAGCATGAAGCTCAGACACATTTTGCTGTGTTGTGTCTGAGGAACCATCCTACAGAGCTGATAACAATGATGCCTTTGTGCTCTGACCTATTTCTCTCCATCTGTCCTTGTCTGTAATGATTATATTCGTTGTTTACCGTTTGGTGTCGAGGATGGTCTATGGGGCGGGAAGAGGGTTTCTGTTTACCACAGTCAGTTCTCCGAGTGCCTTGCACTGACCCTACATTCTTTTATTTTAACTCTTGGATGTAGGTGTCGCTGTCAAGGCTAGCATGTCAGGTTAGTCCAGAGAGCTGTGATTTCTTTTAATTTCGCTTTATTGTCCATATGGAAATTCATTTCGGGTGCAATGCTCGTATGTTAAAAATTATGTTTAGATGAATAATAACAATAAAATAAAGAAAATTAACTTATCACAGAGATCTAAACTTTATCTTAATGCATCCACCCTGAGTGCATGTTTTCATTCATACATCATACGTTCCTGTTAAAGGAATACAAACAAGTTCAGGAAGATTTCACCATCTGCTGTGTTGGGATTCAAACCCAGGACCCCCAGAGAATTACCCTGGATGTCTGGATTATTAGTCCAGTGACAATATCACTGCCTCCCTAAGAATATTAAAATTAAAATTCTCAAACTGCCCACAGTGGGATTTGAACTTCCAGCCCAGTAATGTAACCACTGCATCTACTCAGAACCTCGGTTAGTTGGCTTGCAAGTAAACTGGAGACCGGTCTGCATGGACTGATGCTGGAACAGGAGAGGCCATTTGGCCCCTCGAGCCTGTTACACCCATTTCAGTGAAACCACAGCTGCTCTTTATTCTAACTCAATCTTGGTTCCATAACCATTAATATTCTTGCTGATCAAAGGCCTCTCGATCTTCGTTTTGACATCTTCCCCCAGCATCAGCAGCTTTTTTTGGGGGGGGAAGCGTGTACCAGATTTCCGCTACTCTCTGTGCGCAGAAGTGCCGGGGATTCACCTCAGGTTTATTCTGAAGGTCGTATCCTGTGATTGTTGTAACTTATGATTTCATAAAGTTGATGATTATTTTCATCTGGGAGTGTTCAGCACCTGATGAGGGGGATACCAGGGCCTGAATTTTTCGGATGGCGGTGTCTCGCTTCTTGCCAACCTGATTGGCCGGCAGCTCTCCGGCCAGTCCCTGCAGTGACCGCGCTGCAGTGACCGAAGAGGACGCTCAGGAGGACGTCGGAGCCTGAGTCCGGGGAGTGGTGCCCCGGGTAAGGTCAAAGGGTCCCAGGGCAGGGAGGGTAGGGAAGGCCTGGGGAGGCAGGAAGGGGGCAATCAGGGACTAGGGAGAGGCCGGGTGGTGGGGAGGGAGGTCCTGAGGCCACCAGACCTTAATGGGGGGGGGGGGCACCCAACTTCAGAATGAGGCTTCTGATAGAACCTGGAGGGAATCCTGTCCCTGCAATTTGACGCTTCCCCAATCCCATCTAAAACCCACCAGCCAGGGAGCGTAAAACTGAGGCCCAGGAGCTGCTGGGACCTGCTCTTGAGACTCTGGTAAGTGCCAGGCTTGGGAGCTCTGTGTCACACATGACAGTTCAACACAAAACCCTGGAGGGTGGAAGATTTGATTCATGTGGAATACTGACTACTCCTTTTAGGAAATATAGCAAGATACTGGGAGGAATATTATGTCCACGATTTTCCAAAACTCACACTTGGTAAGCAAGGCTCTCAGCTCTATTTTTATTCATTCACGGAATCCGGTCATCACTGGCAATGCCACATTTATTGCCCATTCCTAATTGCCCTTGAGAAGGTGTTGGTGAGCTGCCTTCTTGAACCGCTGCAGTCCATGTGGTGTAGGTACACCCACAGTGCTGTTAGGGAGGGAGTTCCAGGATTTTGACCCAGTGATAGTGAAGGAACGGCGATATATTTCCAAGTCAGGATGGTGAGTGACTTGGAGGGGAACTTCAGGTGGTGGTGTTCCCATGTGTCTAATGCCCTTGTCCTTCTAGATGGTAGCGGTCGTGGGTTTGGAAGGTGCTGTCTAAGGAGGTTTGGTGAGTTCCTGCAGTGCATCTTGTAGATGGTACACACTGCTGCTACTGTGTATTGGTGGTGGAGGGAGTGGATGTTGAAGGTGGTGGACGAAATACTGATCAAGCATCTTGCTTTGTCCTGGATGGTGTTGAGCTTCTTGAGTGTTGTGGGAGCTGCACTGATCCAGAGAAATGGAGAGTATTCCATCACACTCCTGACTTGAGTCTTGTAGATGGTAGACAGGCTATGGGGTGTCAGGAGGTGAGTTAATCGCCACAGAATTCCTAGCCTTTGACCTGCTCTTGTAGCCACAGTATTTATATTGCTGGTCCAGTTCAGTTTCTGGTCAATGGTAACCCCCAGGATGTTGATAGTGGGAGAGTTCAGTGATGCTAATGCCATTGAATGTCAAGAGGCGATGGTTAGATTCCCTCTTGTTGGAGATGGTCATTGCCTGGCACTGGTGTGGCGTGAATATTACTTTTGGTGCTAATTCAGAAAATTGTCCCATAAACACTTGGGAAAACTGTCTCTCTGCCACACCCCCACCATCCGCATACAAGTACAGTCACTGCTTGTGATGGGAGGGTGGGGGGTGAAGACCTTTGGATCAGTGTGCATATTGATTCAACTCCAGTGTTTGTGGCTGACCAAAGTAATCAATAAGAAGTTAAATATTTACCAAAAGATAATGAGGTTCAAGTTAAGTTCTCAGTCCTTCATGTGATTGAATGTAACATAACCCAAATTGATTGGGTAGAGCTGTACTATATTAACAGCACATGCGCCAGCACATTGATATCTGATCCCACCGATATCTGATCCCACTGGGATATTTTAACAAATCTGTATTTCATTCAGTCCCATTTTATGGAATCCCATTGGACCCAACCCCTTCCCATTCACATGTAGTCCCAGCATTACTTTCTGCTGACTGTTTTACCAAAGGAAAGCTAATAGAATATTATCAGTTATTGTGAGGGGAATTGATTACAATAGTAGGGAGGTTATGCTTCAGTTGTATAGGGCACTGATCAGGCCACATCTGGAGTATTGTGTACAGTACTGGTCTCCTTATTTAAGGAAAGATGTAAACATGTTGGAAGCAGTTCAGAGAAAGTTTACTAGACTAATACCAGGAACGGGTGGGTTGTCTTATGAGGAAAGGTTAGGCTTGTACCCACTGGAGTTTAGAAGAGTAAGAAGTGACTTGATTGAAACCTTTAAGACCCTGAGGTGTTTTGGCAGGGTGGATGTGGAGAGGGTGTTTCCTCTTGTGGGAGAATCTACAACAAGGGGCCACTGTTTAAAAATAAGGGATTGCTCATTTAAGACAGAGATGAGAATTTTTTTTCTCTTGAGGTTTGCGAGTCTTTGGAACTCTCTTCCTCAAAAGGCGGTGGGAGCAGAGTCTTTGAACAGTTTTAAGGCAGAGCTAGATAGATTCTTTATTAACAAGAGGGTGAAAGGTTATCAGGGGTAGGCAGGAATGTAGGGCTGAGGTTACAATCAGATCAGCCAGAATCTTATTGAATAGCAGAGTAGCCCCAAGGGGCCGAGTGGCCTATTCCTGCTCCTAGTTTGTATGTTCATATATCTCACTGCCAGATTGTACTACAGGTCTCATCTCCCAGTAAATTGATTGAACCTTGCCAATTATATTAATTGCTGAATGCCTTGTGGGAGCTGAGTTACAGACTGATCTGCAGTGACAGGAAAGAGGACCAAACAGTGTCTTTCACTCTCTAATTTCTCCCTTCCCCGACTCCTGAGGGTGCTGTGAATGTGAGGGTACATATGTCTACTAACCCAGACATCATATTGTACCTTGATCAAGCAACAACAGGCAGTGAGTGTTGGCTGGGCATTGAACTGTGACATCTGTTACAGGCCTCGGTCTGATGCCACTATCTAACAGGGAGCACGTGTCCTGGCTCTGGCCCTCTAGCCCTAGCCCAGGAAACCTGAGAACAATCACAACACCCCAATCACTCCAGCTCTGAGCTTAACTAACTCAGCCTGGACGGCAAATGCAAAGTAAGATTCTCTGGTCTGTTTAGCTCAAGTTATTCAAGTGGTAAATGCGGGCTCACTCTAAAGTTTTAAGAATAAATTAGATAGATACATGGATGGGAGAGGTCTGGAGGGTTATGGACTAGGTGCAGGTCAATGGGACTAGCGGAATAATATTTCGGCACAGACTAGAAGGGCCAAATGGCCTGTTTTCTGTGCTGTAGTGTTCTATGGTTCTATGGTTCTGTTCACTGTACGTCCTGTATACGACTCATGTGTGGAGGTGGGATATTGTTTGGAACACATTTTTTCAGTGCATTGGTGCTCCAGTTCGAAGTACCCCTGAAGGTTTCATCACATGACCTGCTTTGAGCTACCCCTCCCAGTTAAACAGCCTTTCCCCCCCCCGCTGAATACTTCTAGTCAGTGGTCATGCACATCTCTCGTTCTAACTATCAGGGAAGGTGGACCAGGCTTGGGAGTCTTTTTTCCACAAAACAGAAGGCTGAGGGATGACTTTGAAGATTATGAAGGTGTTTGACAGGATAGACATAGGGAAGGGCCGATCAGATGCATCCAGCGATACTGAGGGATGTGAGAACAGAAATTGTGGAGGCACTAGCCATCATTTTCCAATTTTCCACCACCAAAGGGGTGGTGCCAGAGCGTCTAAGAATAAGCCTGGAAGCTACAGGCCAGCCAGTTTAACCCCGGTGATGGGAATGATTTAGAAATCATAATCTGGGACAAAAATGAACAGTCACTTGGACAAGTGTGGGTTAATTAATGAAAGCCAGCATGGATTTATTAAAGGCAAATCGTGTTTAACTAACTTGATTAAGTTTGTTGACGAAGTAACAGAGAGGGTAGTGCAGTTGATGTGGTGTACATAGATTTCCAAAAGGCATTTGATAAAGTGCTGTGTAGTGAGGACCCTGGTGTATATGTGCACAAATCACAGTCTGCCCTGAAGGTGGCAGGACAGGTTGAGATCCTGGTGTCCTAGGTTTACAAAGAGGCTTGGGGAACAAATCAAGGAAGTTATAGTGAATCTTAATAAAACCCTGGCTTGATATCAGCAGGAGTATTGTGCCAGTTCTGGGTAATGCACTTTAGGAAGGATGCGAAGGCTTTAGAGAGGGTGCAGAAAAGGTTCACGAGAATGGTTCCAGGGATGAAGGTATTTTGTAGACTGTTCTCCTGGGAGTAGAGAAGGTTGATGGGAGATTTGACAGAAGTGTTCAAAATCATGAGGGGTCTGGACGGTGTCAATAGAGAGAAACCGTTCCCATTGGTGGAAAGATCGTGAAACAGAGGACACAGATTTAAGGTAATTGGCAAAAGGAGCAATGGAGACATGAGGAGAAACTCTTCACACAATAATTGTTTGAGGCTCAATCATTGCTTTCAAAAGAGAATTGGATCATTATCTGAATAGAAAAAATTTGCAGAGCCACAGGGAAAAGGTGGGGGAGCGGCACTAGGTGAATTGATCTTTAAGAGGGCCAGCACAGACATGACAGGCTGAATGGCCTCCTTCTGCGCTGTAACCATTCTATGATTCTACGATATTTCCACTTGTGGGGTAAACTTAAACCAGAAACAGGGGCCATAAAAATAACTGTGAGGGCCTCACCCTGCATATTTTTTTAATAAAATAGATACATTCCAAAAGGCATTTGATAAAGTGCTGTGTAGTGAGGACCCTGGTGTTTATTTACACAAATCCTAATCTGCCCTGAAGGTGGCAGGGCAGCTTGAGATCCTGGGTTTATGAATAGAGGCATAGAGTACAAAAGCATGGAAGTTATGGTGAATTGTTATGACTGGTTCAGTTGGTAAAGTGAGTTATTTAAAAATCCCAGAGGGAAACTTTAAACAACTGTCATAACCTATAATTTTAAGTGTTATGTTTGAGAAGCGACTCTAAATTCAGAAATCAGACCACTAATTCTCGAGGTTTTACATTAACTAAATGAAACATTTTATTATTTTACACAAGTTAAATACATACACATGGCTACAAATTACGACTATCATAACTTTTAACAAATTCCCAAACTAATCTCCATTAAGGCAACAACAATCCATAGACTTAACCAAACACCAGGCAAAGCATTTTCACCTTACAAATTCAAAATTAGGTCCTTTTCACTGTGGAGCCAGTTGGGGGCTTGCAGCTGCCTTTTGATCTTACATTGCCTCTGCCCTACACCCAAAAACTACAGAAGTTATACCTACCACCCCCACTGAATATAAATTCTCATTGTATCAACAACCTCTTTGAACTTCATCTTTTAACAATGAAACCCCTTTCATAGTGCCAGTTTTATTAGTAATATAAACATATTGCTTGGTAGCTGCTAGAAAGACGTCAAATTTCACCCCATTTCTTGAATGCTCTATTCAAAAAAATCCAAATGCAGCTATCTGTCTTCCATATCAAAACTAGTACACATCAAAGCACTCAGACTAGCTGGCTTTAATCCACTTAAACACACCCACAGACTAAAGCTCTATTTTAAAAGAAAAATATTTTCCAAAATATTATATACATTAATAGATCTATGACATGAATCTAAACACTGGTTTGGCCTCAACTGGAGTATCGTGCCAGTTCTGGGCATTGCACTGTGGAAGGATGTGAAGGCTTTAGAGAGGGTGCAGAAGAGATTCATAAGAATGGAACAAGGAATGAGGAACTGCAGTTATGAAGATAGATTGGAGAAGCTAGGGCTGTTCTCCTGGGAGGAGAGAAGGTTGAGAAGAGATTTGATAGCCATGGCTATTTTTAACATTTTTAAAACTTGACAAAGACCTTTTAAAATGGCTAAAGCTATGTCAGCCTGTGACCCTCGGACAAAAGGAGCTATCTGGCAGAATCGCAGAAACTTGCACCTCGTTATCTCTGAAATGACACTAATGACCCCCAATGTGGGCTGCAGAGATCAAATACAAAGAGAACTATACAAAGGCCATCTACATTTCATAGCCCAGACTGGCCAACAAGAGTCTACTCATCTGCTAGGATAAAGGGCCCTGCAACTTTCCATTCAATTCTTAATGGCTGGAGCATTTAACCATCTCAGGAACCTAGATGAGGGATACACACCCTTTGTCAAAGGCAATGTGCAGAGGTGGAAATCATGTGACACGGACCTCTAGCTTGTGTAACCAGTAATATTGCCTTGCTGTACTGAAAATCTCAGTCTGACATTTTACTGTCTAACTAGCAATATCTCAGAATAGGGGCTCTTCCCAGATTGAATACCTGGCCCCCATCTACACTGTTTCTGTGGGAACTTCTGTGCCATCACCCACAAGACTCATCTCTGCGCGCCTACCTCATCATGTGAAGTCAACAATACTGGAAAAGTAAAATATACAGCATCAGTTTTCTACCTGCCTCTGTGAAGGAATACTTAATTGGACTTTGATTCTGGACTCTGGAACCCACTTGAAACACCATTTATTTCATCTGTGGTTTACGCTCTGTAAATCTTTCTTATCTCTATGCCTCTTCTACTGTATGAATGAAATGGGGGCAATGTTGTGGCCCCCTTCCACCTTTGAGTATGTGCAAATAAATTAGCCCTTTGAGTCCATCCTATCTCGAGTTTGCTGGGGGGTTATTAATAGATGAAGTTCAAAGAGGTTATTAATAGAAAATTGGATTACCCTAAAACTGAGAAAAAGCAAATCAAAAACACCTTTCTGTTTACAGATGGGTGCTGAGAGGAGAAACTAGTGTGGTTTAAATTAACCCCCCTCCTGTTCAAAACAGTGACTAATAAATCCAATAGGGAATTCGGGAGAAACTGAATTACCCGGAGGGTAGGGAGAATGTGGAACCACAGAGGGTGGTTGACGTGAATAGTATAGGTGCCTTTAAGGGGAAATGTGAGGGATATAGGTATAGAAAATGATGTTGATAGGGTGAGATGCAGTATGGTGGGAGGACAGTCATGTGGATTAACACTGGCATGGGCCTTTGGACCGAATAGCCTGTTTCTGTGCTATACATCAAATAAAAATGAGTGTTCAAAGAAAACGATAAAACACAGTCAATATATTTGTTGATTCCCCCTATGCCTTATGGCTGGATTTGCACAGAGCAGGAGGTGAACCTTTAATTCCTGGAGACTCCAGCACAATCTGGGAGGATTGGGAACCCGCGTGTTTAGCACAGGGTAACACTGGATGTTTGAAGGGAATGAAAGGCCTGTAATCATCTTGTGCAGGCTCACACACATAGCACAGATACTAGAGCAAGTGTGTAATCCCAACACTTAATGATAGAGAGAGAATTCCAACATATTCATTATGGTCTTAAACATATTTACCTACAGCATGATCTGGAGAGCTTGCCAACTGATTGACCTGCCCCAGCTAGGTGTGACAGGCTGCTTATTTTAACACTGATACAGCCCTGCTTGTTATCCAGAGATTACCGTAAATACTGGTGTAAAAGTTGCTTTGTTGACTTTTGGGCTGAAAGGTAATTTTTTCCATACCTGTCTAAGAGTCGACCGTTGTTTTTCAGGGATTAAACTGTGTTGTGATTATCAATTACTTACTGGTAATTGCTGCGGCTCATTAAAGGTAAAGGTGGGAACCTTTAGATTCTCCTTCTGCTAATTCTAGCAGTGATCTCCCAGCCAATTAACAAGACTAATGTGTACCACATGACCTATGACGATGCCTTCAAGAAAACACGTATGCAACTCAATTTAAACTGGAGAAACAGTGGCAGAATAGTTTACTGAGCATCAGCAAAATGGTCATATTATCAACCTGGAGACATCCAACTCTACGCCCTTAGAGAAACAAAGAAAGATGGTATTTCAGATTTCAAGGCTGGTGCCAGGTAGTGCACAAGATTCACAAAATGGTGTGATTTGGTACTCTGTCAGAAAACAAAGATTTCACTGCGTCTGCCACCTGAGCTCAACAATAAAATCATCAAATTCCCCTGTTTTGTCATCAGACATCGAGAGAAGGATGTGCATCGATTGACCTGGCCTTGGAAATAAGGATGAAACACCTATGAACTTCAACCTGCCAACAAACAGGACCGTTACCAAGCTTAGTGAAAAAAAAAACTGTCCTTGTAAAGGTGACTGGCCGCGAGAAGACGTGGTTCACAGTGGTTCCATCTCCTGTGGTGGACGGCACAAAGTTAAAGCCAATGGTGATGTTCAAGTGAAAAACTCTCCCCAAAGAGAAATTTCAGAAAGGAGGTGTCGTCCATGTTCATGAGAAAGGCTGGATGGGTGAAGGCGATTGCGAGAAATGGATCAAAGAAGAATGGAATTTGAGACCAGGAGGACTCTGCAAAGAAAAGGGTTTGTTCATCTGGGACACATGTTCAAATGCCACCTTGTCGATGATGTAGTCCGCGAATTGAGATCAACCAACACCGACATGACAGTTACTCCCGACAATCTCACGAATGTTGAGCAGCCCTTGGATGTGTGCATAAGTAAACCTCTCAAGGACGGTGTCCAAAATATCTGGAACAATTGGATATTGGAAGGTGAGAAAGCATTCACCAAAGGCAGAAATAATGTGAGTGTCTTCACAAGCAACATTGTCCCAATGGGTCATAGACACGTGAAACGGATTTGATCCCAACATCACATCCTTTAAAAAGTATCTGGATGAGCACTTGGCATGTCATAACATTCAAGGCTATGGGCCAAGTGCTGGTAAATGGGATTAGGTAGGTAGGTCAGGTGTTTCTCACGTGTTGGTGCAGACTCGATGGGCTGAAGGGCCTCTTCTGCACTGTGTGATTCTGTGACTCTGTGATTGTTAAAAATCATTTCCAAGATGTGGAATATCAAATGTACTCGATGGTACCGAGGACGATTACTTAATGGAATGATGATGACAAAGTACTACTGATGATGATGAAGAAAAGGAGGTCCATATGCTGATGTTATACAACCAGGCTACTGGGACAAATTGTTTGGTGATTCAATTGGTGATCAGAGTGATTTTGAAGGATTTCAATGTGAAGTTTATAGTTAACTCGTTATGGTATATATTTATATGTTTATATTGTGTTGGATAAAATGTATTGCTCAGTCCATACGACATAAAAAGAAATCCAAAGCTTTATTCTTTTGCCATGTTTAAAAAATGGACTTTCTGCTGAACTAAAAAAGATGGCTGCCACAAGTCACATGACCACAGGACTGGCACATTGTTCTGGGAGGTACCACCAAGAGTTACAAGAACTAAATAATTCCTCTCTCTGCCTGTGAAATTTTTACATCTCATTGTACAGACCCCTTTGTAATCAATGAAAACAGAGGTAGTGCAGACTGGAACTATCACAAAAGAGAGAAATCAAAATTCGTTATGCCTGCAGAGCTGGGAACAGATTCATCTCACACCTGGGACTGTCCAGGTCCATTTCAAAAGGGGACCATTGAGGGAACAATTGAATTCTGGTCAGAAGCACAGAAACTGATTGTTAAGCTACCATTAACCATTAATGGGCCATGTCACATGACCCAAGCCTCTGGCCTTTTGGACAGTTTTAACATACATGTTTGGCCTCACAGGCAGACTGCTGTTTTAACACCAACTGGAAAGGACTCTAGCAGCCTGGTTGAGCAAGCAGTCAGTTACCATCCCTCAACTCCATGAAACCTGCTTGATTTTAAAGTCTCCGATCAACACCTGTCAAGCCACCTAAGCACAAAAAGCCCATTGTGTTGCAACACCATTCGTTTCAAGGATTTTCATGTTGTCATCCCCAACCAGAAACTCACCAGGACTGATCTCTGCCAAGAAGGAAACACTCTGGATTGTGAATTCTCGGACTCCGGAAATCACATGAACTAATATTAATTTCTGTGGTTCTTGTGCTGTTACTATCCATAGTTGTAAAACTCTTTTTTTCTAATCCCCTCCCCCCAAACCCCTTACTGTTTGTGTATGTAGTGGAGTGGGAATTTGCAAAAAACACCTCCCCTAGGTTTTCAATGTGAAATAAACTAACCTTCTGAGTCAATCATAACACGAGCTTGCTGCCAGTTATGAGTAAATTGGATCACACAAACGGAGGGTTTGGGAAAACACGCCACAGCATATTTTAAAAATAATTCAAAACACCTTCTGCTTATGGACAGGTGGTGAAAGGAAATCAGTGTAATTTGTCTGACTCTCTCCTGTCCGTAACAGGAATTGGGAGCTCGGGTCTGGGATAGACCCATCAGAAAAGAACCAAAAGTTGGTAAATCAAGAAAATCTGACCATAAAATTTGACCAGTGTCCAAATCTAAGACATGAGCCAAGTCTGATATAAAAAGAGCTAACTGGAAGCCAAGAGGGAAAAATTCGGTGGCTGGAGTGATTTTTAAAATACAAGAAAATTACCGCAGCAAATTCCCTTCCCCTAACGCTAAGAAAATGACAACTTGCGATGCACAAATGTGGGTGAAGCAAGGAGACTCAAATGGCAAAACATTAGCACCCCCTAAGCACAGGACAACTGAAAGCTGTGGTTAGGGAGGTAGAATTGAAACTACCCAGTAAGCTGGAAAGAAATGAACTGATCCAGTTGTTGATCGAGCATTTGGAACTCACTTATCAGCCAGAGCAGCTAGACAAGGAGCTTAACCCCCACCTGTGAAAACCTTCCCCCAGCCAAATTCGAGTTGGAGAAGCTTAGAATGCGGCTAGAGTTCCAGGAGAGAGGCAGAGAGAGAAAAAGAGAAGCTCAGGAAAGGGAAAGAGAGAGAGAGAGGGAAAGGGAGAGAGAATTCCAGCTCTGAAAACTGGAAATGGAGCTCGGAGCTGAAAGGGGGAGCGAGAGAGCGAGAGAGAGAGAGAGAGAGAGAGCAGACAGCCGGAAGCTGCAGGGGAAAATCTCTACCTGTTAACAGCCCCTATTCCCTTACCCCAGAAGCAGTCTCTGAGGCCCACAAGTACACTCGATTCATTCCCAAATTTGAAGTGCGTGACATGGAATCCTTTTCCGTCACTTTTGAGAAAGTGGCAGGACGGCTAAATTGGCCATCGGAGATCTGGACGTTTTTAACTGAAGGGCAGCTGTTGGGGAGAGCCCGAGAGGTCTACTCCATGCTGCCTCCTGCTGTGTACACTAATTATGAGCAGACCAAGGCTGCCATCCTTAGTGTCTATGAGTTAGTCCCAGAGGCAAATCGCCAGCAATCCTGGAACACCCGTAATGAACCCACGCAGGTCTATCTCGAGCTCGAATGGCTGAAGTAAATCATGTTTGACCGGTGGGTCTGCAATAAAAATACAGCGCACCTATGAGGGGTCGCGTGACTGCCGGAGGAGGTTAAAAACTGCTTACCCCCCCCATCCTAAGGATGCACTTGGAGGAGCAGAGAATCCTCACAGCCAGGGGTGCAGCAGCTGTCTGTCACACAGCAGACAGCTACGATCTCACCCACAGGTCAGGACACTCAGGCAGACCCTTCCCCAAACCATCCCCTTCAGCATTGGAAAGATGAAGAGTGACACGGGTAGGAAAGGAAATTACAAATGGAGCTGTGAGAAGCCTTCCTCAAGCCTGAAAAGAGAACAGCTGACGACCGATGTGTTCCCATTGCAACAAAACAGGACACCCCGGAGCTGAATGTTGGAGATTGAAAGGGAAGCCCACGGGTTTGATAGGGCTCCTTAAAAGTTACCATCGAAGGATGCCCTAATGGGTACCGTAGCAGAGCAGACAGGGACCCTCACTGCAGAAACTAGCCCTGTTGAGGGCATGGCCCTATGTGTGGTCAAGCTGCACAAACTCCCAGGGAGCTTTCAGCGTTCTGTCCTTCCAGGTTCAGGGACCTTGCACCCATATCAGGATGTGAGCCAGTCCACTGGACTGCTCCATGATACAGGGGTCACTCAATCCTTAATATTGGAGGGAATTATAAGCCTTCCTCCCGAGTCCTCCCTGAAAGCTAAGGCACTGATCAGTGGAGCGGGAGGGGGATACATGTTGGTCCCCCTCCATCGTGTCCACCTACAATGTGACCTAGTCTCAGGCCCAGTAATGGTAGGAATTGTCCCTGAGCTACCAGTAGCAGGGATTGATTTCCTCCTCAGAAATGATTTTGTCTGGCAGTAAAATGTTAGCTAACAAAAGAAAAGAGGCCAGCAACAACCAGCAGGAATCTGCAGGAGTGCAGGGACCTGGAGAATGTTCAGAGACCCTAAAGGGTGAAATAGAACCTGTAACCATTGAGGCAGCTAAGAGAGACCAATAGAATTTAAAACAGGCCCAAAAATGACCCAGAAATTGAGTTGGCAGATATATCCTTCCCAGAATTAAACAGGGACCAGAGAAGTCCCAGAGCAGGAGAAGAGACCTGGAGGGAGATGCCCCGCTTAGTTGAAGTGCCTGAGGGAAAACAAATTGTTAAAACAGGAAAGGTAAAGGTTGAAGATTTGCCTGAAGTATGGCTTAAAGAAGCCTTTCCAGATTTAAATACGGACACAGGGAGTTCCCAAACAGGCAAGCAGATAGTGAGTGAGCCACCTCACCCAGCTGAAGAGCCACAAGGGAGTACAGCAGGAGCTGAACATTCACTTGGGGGAAGAATTGTTCCAGAGGACATGGAACAAGTTAGGGGAACACCCACTCCCAAGCCAAGGGAACGAGCTAATGAGCCAATGATTGGTTTAGCAGATAGCTTCATGGCAGAATTAAATTGGGACCAGGGAAGTTCCCAGATAGACAAAGACGGCCTGAGGGTGATGCCTCACTTAGTTGAAGAGCAACAGGGAGTACAGCAGGAGCTAAACATCCACCTGAGGGCAGTAATGTTCCAGAGGACATGGAACAGCTTACAGAAAACCCATTCCGAAAGCAAAAGTGAACGAGAGGAACAGTGGAGATGAATTGCAGGGAGACATAGGTGAAGCCCACATTAAACCCCCTCCTATCTATCCGACTCACCAACAGAGAAATTCTTAGTGAGATTGGGCTCATTGTTAGAGATTAGTCAGTGTGATTAATCAATAGCTCCATTACTATTGTGTAATAGAATTATCTGGTTGGTAGAAGGTGAATAGATGGACCTCAGTCTTTCTTTGTTTAACATTTCCTATGTACCTGTTGGGAAACCATCTCCTCCAAAACTATATTTTCTTTTAAAATTTGGATGGTCATTGCTTTGGGCACTTGGGAACTGACTTGGATTTTTTTAGAAAAAAGGTCATAAGTCCACCTTTGGAATATGAGCCTTTTCCAATAAATCACCTGACCAGCATGGCACTTGAGCTATTTGCTTATTTGAACTCTAATTACTTTAATGGCTGGGGGAAACAAACCTGCTTTAAAAGCAAAGGCCCTGGTGATTTACTGGAAATTATCTGATGAAGAAGAACTTTATGTTTTGAACTTGTTTCTTTGAACTCAGTTGGGAATAAACTGAGAAGGGGGAAAACTGCCCAGCTTGCATTCTCCTTGCCTTTCCTGAAGCACAGTGTGATTATCAGTATCCAGCTAGGAATCCTCATCTCAGTGAAACTTGTCTGTATTTGGAAACCCGAGAGGGTGAGATGAGAGCAAGTTCCCAAGGATTGATCCGACTCTATTCTCCTCCACGCTGAAGCTTCATTGGTGAGAGCTTCTAGACATCTACCGGGACTACTGTTCCATCTTCATACGAGGGAGCACCAGATTGACAGTGTCAAAACCCTGGGAACTTTATCATTTTCATAATGTTTTTCTTTGCCCACCAATCTCTGCAGAGACCCTATTGGTTTGTCCTTTTTGTGTGTGTGTAAGATGAGGAATTTTAAAAGGGATCAATAGTTACACTTCCAGTTTACCAGGTTAACCAGTTCTTGCAACTTGTTTTAAAAGGAGTTTTGTTCTGTAAAAATCAGTCATTCTGAGTTTATTGGATGAAGTCTGGTTAAAGCCTCTTTTATTCTGGGTCTAACAGTAACAAAGGTAAATAATTGGCCATTTTGGTGAGTGAATTAAACATTTACACTAATGGTGCGAGCTGTCGGGTAGTGGGGCTGGATAAACTGCGCACTCCTCCCATCCCGGTCCTAACAGCTCTTAGTGGATTTGCACAGGAAAATAAATAATTAGGGTTTGAGCTGATGGATGGCTCTGTACCCTTGTGCAGGAAGCAGTATTAAAAATACATTACTTACTACTCAAAGTGTGATCTCTCACACTGTTAATCACACTTTAAGTATTATTTCTGGGCTGTGTGGTCAGTGGCTGTTGCAGACATCACTGGGCAGATCTAACCCTCGGTATCACAATAATCTGGCTCTGCCCTGAGAAAGAGGACTGGAATGTGGGGATCCTTATTTCCAAACTTTACCTTTATTTTTGAGGGAGATGCAGTTGGACATTTAGCGAATGACGTTGCTTGAGAACCAATTGAAATTACTTGTAAGCATCTCAAGTGAAGTGTTTAGTGAAATGACTGATGGGGATAGGTCTGCGAGTGTTAAATATGTGAATCTGGTGACCAGCTTCTTCCAGTATCACCAGGGTAAGCCTGTCTCTGTCTCTTCATAACCTTACAGTGAGGAGACCCTGTTTGTGTCTAAATATGTGTGTGTGTGTGTGTGTGTCTGTGTGTGTGCGCGCGTGTGTATTCCTGTAACACAGTTGAAATAAACCTGATGAAAGAGTAAGCGCAATACCTAGTTCCAGCAATTCAAACCCCTCATTGAACTCATTGATTCATAACATTTAACCGTCTGGGTGAAGCTGTGACAGTGTTGGATGAGGGGGAGGGGGTGGGATTGGATCAGGTGGAGGTGGTATTGTCGCTGGATCAGATTGGGGTTGATTTCAGTTGAAGAATGATGAGGACGAGGTGAAGAGGGATTAAAATGACAGTCTCTCTAAATAACCTTCTACAGTTGTCACCTCGGGAACATCATTGATGGGATGAGAGAGCATGTGTGAGCGTGTATGTGCATCTCCATGTTCAGACAGGCTCAATAAGTTGTTGTTCCTGCAATGAGCTCATTGTGGTGTAAGAATCAATTCTAATTTCATAACTCTGCACATCTTACATTACAGCTGAACAGGAACAGGTTCAGAATCGGACTTTCACAAACTGGGTTAATGCACAGTTAGCAAAGGTAAGAAAGAAAGGATCAAATCCTGTGTCTGATACATTTCTGTAGCACCTTTCACAACCTCAGGACATTCCAAAGCAACTTAAAGCCAAAGAACGCTTTTGAAGTGTAATCCCCATTTAAATGTAGGCATGGCAACCAATTCGCACACAGATCCAAAGGGGGTGCAGGAGCAGAGGGACCTGGGTGTATATGTGCATAAATCATTGAAGGTGCCAGGATAGATTGAGAGAGTGTTTAATAAAGCATATGGAATCCTGGACTTTATTAATAGGGGCATAGACTACCAGAGCAAGGGGGTTATGTTGAACTTGTACAGCACACTAGTCCGGCCTCTGCTGGAGTATTGTGTCCAGTTCTGAGTGCCTGTTATGACACAGCAGTTGGTAAAGGCTGAGTTATTTAAAATCCCAGAGGGAAACTTTAAACAACTGTCATAACCTATATTTTCAAGTGTTATGTTTTGAGTTGCAGCTCCAAGTTCATGAATAAGACCACCAGTTCTCGAGAGTTTTTATATCAAATTACATGAGACAGTTATTAATTTCCAAGAAGGTATTAAACACATACACATGGTTAAAAATTACTATTATAACTTTTTAACAAATTCCCAACTAATCTCCATTAAGGCAACAACAACCCATAGACTTAACCAGACACCAGGCAAAGCATTTTCACCTTACAGGTTCAAAATGACGTTCCTTTCCATTTGGTTCCTTTGCAGACAGTTGTAGGTTTACAGCTGCTTTGATGTTACATGCCTCTGCTTTGCACACACATACTCCTCTCAGGTTATACCCAGCACTTCCCTTTGAATGTAAATTTTCATTGTATTACCAGGCCCTTTGAACACCACCTCTTGTCACAATAAAACCCCTTTCATAGCACCAATTTTATTAGTAATAGAAACATATTGCTTGGTGTCTCCTAGATAGGTGCAAGATTTCACTACCACTCTTCAATGCTCTATTCAACAAAATACAAATGTACCTCTGCCTCTTTGTTTACATCTCAAAATCACTATTTATTAAAGCACCCAGATTAGCTGGCTTTAATCCAATTAAAACACACACAGGCACACCCACCGACTAAACCTCTATTTTAAAAAAAAAAATTCCAATAACATTATGTACATTAGTATCTTCATGACAGTGCTGCACTTTAGGAAAGATGTGAAGGCATTTGAGAGAATGCAGAAGAGGTTCACAAGAATGGTTCCTGGGATGAGGAACTTCAGTTATGAAGACAGATTGGAGAAGTTGGGGCTGTTTTCCTTGGAGAAGAAAAGGCTGAAATGAGATTTGATAGAGGGTTTCAAAATCAAAATCTACAGAGTAGATAAGGAGAAACTGTTCCCATTCATGAAAGAATCAAGAACAAGAGGGGACAGATATAAAGTAGGAAGCAAAAGCGACAAAGATTGTTCACACAGAGAGTGGTTCGGGTTTGGAATGAGCTACCTGAGAGTGTGGTGGAGGTGGGTTCAATTGAATCACTCAAAAGGGAATTAGACTGTTATCTGAAAAGGAAGAATGTGCAGGGTCACGGGGAGGAGGTGGAGGGAGTGGCACAAGGTGAGTTGTTCACTTGGAGAGCCAGTGCAGACACAATGGACTGAATGGCCACCTCCTACGCTGTAACGATTCTGTGATTCTGTGTGTTTCCACAAACAGCGATGTGACAACAACCAGGTCATTTATGTCAGTGACATTGGTTGCCTGATAAACATTGGCCCAGAACAGCAGGGACAGTTGCTTTTCTTCAGAATAGTGCCATGGGACCGTTAGCATTCGCCTGAGAGGTTTAATATCTCACCTGAAAGACGTCACCTCTTAGCGTGCAGTCCACCACGAATACAGCACTAAAAATATCAGATCAGATAATGTGATCCTGCAGCGATATGACTCAAAGACAAGAGTGCTACACACTGAGCCACAGCTGACATGGGGAAGGGTGCAGTTTAGCTGGAGTACGTGAATCGGAGTAACGTTCTGCTTTTGTATTCTGACAGCACAAGTCTCCGTCAGTTGTCCAAGACTTATTCCAGGATCTTCGGGATGGACACAGACTCTTGGATTTACTGGAGGTTCTCTCAGGACAGCAGATGGTGAGGAAGGGACGGAGTGATACACTAACCCCATGGGTTTAATCACCTCGCAGCCCCACTGTGACGACCAGGATCACAACACAGACATCGAGAAAAGACCATTTAGCTCTTCAGCCCCGCTTGAACCCAGGGCTGCCAACTCAAGTCATACTCCTGGAGATTTGATTCAATAACCTCTCCCAATCAATCAGTTTCTTTCCCCTGGAACTGGTTCGAGTCAGTGGTCACATGAACAGTTATAACTATCAGAAAGACTGAACAGGCTGCGGCTCTTTTCTCTAGACAAGGGAAGGTGGCCTGACAGAGACCTTTAAAATTATGAAGGGATTTGATATTCGTGGGGGAGACCAGAACTAGGGGCCATCAATATAAGATAGTCACTAATAAATCCAACAGGGAATTTAGGGGCAACTCTTTACCCAGAGAGTGTAAGAATGTGGAACTCACTATCAAAGGGATTAGGAGAAGGTTCTAGTTGGGTCTGTGTTGATGCTGTAAATTCCAAACAACAGTGTGTCCAAAGAAAATGAGAACACAATAACTTATATTTATATAGCACCTTTAATGTAATAAAACATCCCAAGGTGCTTCACAGAAGTGTTATAAAACAAAATATGACTCCGAGCCACAGATTCAGGTCAGGTGACCAAAATCTTGGTCAAAGAGTAGCTTTAAGGAGTGTCTTAAAGGGGGAATGCGAGGTGGAGGTGGAGAGGTTTAGGGAGGGAATTCCAGAGCTTAGACCCCAGACAGCTGAAGGCACGGCTTCCAGTAGCGGAGCGATTAAAATCGGAGATGCTGAAAAGGCCAGAATTCGAGATCTCGGAGGGTTGTGGGACAGGAGAAAATTGCAGAGATAGGGAGGAGGGAGGTCTTAGAAGGATTTGAAACCAGGAATGGGAATTTTAAAATCAAGACATTGCTTAACCAAGAGCCAATGTAGATTAGCAAACATGGAGGGTGATAGTTGAATGGGACTTGATGTCAGTTAAGTCACGGGCAGCAGAAATCTGGATGACCTCAAGTTTACGGAGGTCAGAATGTGGGAGGCCAGGCAGGAGAGTGTTGGAATAGTTGAGTCTGGATGTAATGAAGGTGTGAATGAGGGTTTCAGTGGTTGATGAGCTGAGACAGGAGAAAGCTGGGTGATGTTATGGAGGTGGAAATAGGCGGTCTTAGTGATGGTGGATATGAGGGCGGAAGTTCATCTTGGGATGAAATGTGACACCCAGGCTGGACAATCTCAGACTGTTATCAAGGAGAGGGATGGAGTCAGTGGCTAGGGAATGGAGTTTGGAGCAGGAACGGAAAACAATGGCTTCAGTCTTCCCATTATTTAATTGGGGCAAATTTCTCCTCACCCAGTACTGGATGTCGGATAAGCAGTCTGATGATTTAGTAACAGTGGAGGGGTTGAGAGAGAGGGGGTAGTGAGGTAGAGCTGGGTGTCATCAGCGTACATGTGAATATGAACACGGTGCTTTTGGATAATGTCACCAAGAGTCAGCGTGTAGATGAGAAATGGGAGGGAGCAAGGATAGATCCTTGGGGAACACCATAGGTAACGGTGTGGGAGTAGGAAGAGAACCCTCGAAGGTGATACTCTGACTGTAATTAGATACATAAGAATGGAAGCAGGAGAGAGCATTCCCACCCAGACAGATGACAGTGGAGAGGAGTCGGAGGAGGATGGGGTGGTCACCTAAGTCAAACACTGCAGACAGGTTGATAAGATGAGGGGGGTGGTTTGCTTTTGTCACAGTTACACAGGATGTCATGTGTGACTTTGCTGAGTGTGCTGTGGTAGGGCAGAAACCTGACCGGAAAGATCCAAAGATGGAGTTTCGGATAAGATGGGAACGGATTTGGGATGTGCTCTGGAAGTGGAGAATCTGACAGGAAACCTGGGATTTTTGAGGTCAACGAATGAGAGAAGCGATGGAGATGTTTGGAAGCTGTGATGTGAGAGAGGTAACAAGTCTCTCTTTTGTGTCCCTGTAGGAGCGAGAGAGAGGACGTTCCAATCCCGTTCACTGGAGGAGCAACATCGAAACGGCCCTGAAATTTTTAAGGAAGAAATCGGTTAGCTATTTTATTTTCCTCTTGGCTGACGCTCTAGGGTGTTTGCTTTTTGCCTAGAGCTACGGTTGAATTATTCAGTAACTGCTGCTTGCTTTAATATTTCAGATAAAGTTGGTGAACATTAATGTCCCGGACATTGTGGAGGGGAAGCCAACCATCATCCTGGGGCTGATCTGGTCCATTATATTACATTTCCACGTATGTATTGTACCTGATCCTCGTGGGCTAAGGGCGGCTTCCTCTACTGGCACCGCCTGTAAATGCTGCAGCTGACTGACATAGAACCATAGAATACTACAGCACAGAAAACAGGTCATTATTCCTGAACGTTTGGCCATGTGACTAGGATTGCCAGCTCTGGTTGGGCATTTTTCTCGGTTCAATCACATGACATTCCACCTCCAACAGCATCACAGCCACCCTCGTAGCCAATGGGAATGATGCATTCCTGCAATGACCCGCGTGTGTCTCAGTATCAGCTCCTGCGAATGTACAGGACGCACCATGGGTACAAACTCGGGGTAAAGTGGTGACTGTTTTCATGGGCCTGTGTATTTACCAGTGGAGGTTGCACATTATACTCTGGGGACAGCTAAATTTCATAGAATCAAAGATCGGCTACAGGACAGAAGGAGGCCATTCGGCCCGTTTTGCCTGTGTTGGCTCTTAGCAAGAGCAGCTCAGCCAGTTGCGCTCACACGACCTTTTTTCATGGCCCTGCAAGGTTTCTCTCTTCAGATAATTATCCAATTCCCTTTTGAAAGACCTCGATTGAATCTGCCTCCACTTCACTCTCAGGCAGTGCCTTCCAAATTCTAACCACTCGCTGCGTCAAAAAGGTTTTCCTCGTGTTGCCTGTGGTGTTTTTAGCAATTACCTTTACTCGGTGTCCTCTGGTTACTGATCCCTCCGCCAATGGGGCCAGTTTCTCTGTATCGACTCTGTCCAGAGTCCTCCTGATTTTGTTATCTCTCTGAAACAGATTGAGAAACTCACCAGAGGACTTCAGTCCGTCTCCAGACAGACCCACGTGGACCCTCCACCTGGTTTTAAATCCTCGCCGACAGCACCACCTCCCAGGAAACGAAAAGCAGCCAGGCGGACAAGATTGAACATGTCAGCAAAAAAGACCTTACTCCAGTGGGTTCAGGAAAAGGCAAAGTAAGGAGCTCAGCTTTAAGTGTCAATTGTGCAACTCCCACTAGGAATTAGAATCAAACCGATCAGAAGGAGGCCATTTTCCGATTATGCCTGTGCTGAGTCCTTGAAAGAGTTACCCAGTTAGTCCCCCTGCTCTTTCTGGCTGGCCCTGTAAATTTTCCCTGTCTACGGTGAGAGAATGACCAATATCCTGTGTTATGACCAGGTGAGGACAGGTGTAAGGACTCCCCCTTTTCCCCCACTCCTCGATTGATTGTAACAGGGTGTTTTGAGAGTGTATGTAATTAACTGTTAAGTGCTGACTGCAAATAACTCAGTCCAACAGGCTTTCTTCAGTTTAAACACATAAAGGATTAGTTTTCATTGTGCAAAAAAAAAACGCCCAGGTAAAGTTATAAAACTATTTATAAAAATAAGTGAACATGTGTCCCGATCATTGCAACACACACAGACACACACACGCAGACACATACACACACACACAGACTCACACATGCAGGCACACACACACATATACAGACACACACACGCAGGACACACACACGCACAGACAAACACACACAAACAGACACACATAGAGAAACACACACACACACACAGACATTCACACACACACAAACAGACATTCACACACACACACACACACACACACAGACACACACACGCAGGCACACAAACACAGGCACACACGCATACACAGACATACACAGACACAAACACAGACACACACACATGCCACATGCACACACACACAGACAGACACACACACATAGACATACACACACAAACAAATATACACACGCGCGCACACACACAGACATACACACACATACACAGACACACACACGCCACATGCGCATACACACAAACAGACATACACACAGACATAAACACGCACACGCGCACACACACACAGACACACACACACCACATGTGCACACACACACAGATACACAGACATACATGCACACACACACAAACAGGCATACAAACGCACACGCGCACACACAGACACACACACAGACATAAACATGCACACGTGCACATACACAAACAGACACACACACAGACATAAACACGCACACGCGCACAGACACACATACACATACACATGTGCACACACAGACATTATTCAGTAGAAGGAGACAAGAGCATAGTGGTAATGTCACTGGACTAACTAATCCAGCAAACCCAGACTAATGCTTTGGGGATATTGGGTTCAAATCCCACCACAGTAGTTGGTGGAATTTGAATTCAATTAATAAATCTGGAAGATAAAGCTACTCTCAGTAATGGTGACCATGACAACTATCATTGATTTGTTGCTTAAAAACCCACCTGGTTCACTAGCACCATTTAGGGAAGGAAACCTGCTGTCCTTACCCGGTCTGGTCTCCAGACCCACAGTAATGTGGTTGTCTTTTAACTGCCCTCTGAAATGGTCCAGCAAGACACTCAGTTCAGGGGCAATTAGGGATGGGCAACAAATGCTGACCTTGCCAGTGACACCCACAGCCCATGAAAGGATGAAAAAAGTACCACATATACAAGCAGGCAAAATTATAAGTAGAGGAAGTTTGTTTTTGGCAAAATTAAGATTCAGTGATAAAGAGCACGTAAATAGAGTTCACTGCTTATGAGTCTATTAGCATTGTTTGTGGTTTAGGTCGTTGTTTAAATGGTGGTAAAAGCAAAAATAAAAGCAAAATACTGCGGATGCTGGAAATCTGAAGTAAAAACAGAAAATGCTGGAAATACTCAACAGGTCTGGGAGCATCTGTGGAGTGAGAAACAGAGGGGAGAATTTTCTCTCTGTCGGGTAGGCCGGTCGGGATCAGGAGCGGGCGGCTGCGCGCCACCATTTTACATGAGCAGGCCAATGAAGGCCCGGCCAGCGTGATGCTCAGCGCTCCCTGTGCGGGCAGGGGGGAGGAGGGAGAGTCAGGGCCTGCGTTCTTTTGCGTATGCGCGCGAGAGAGAGCGCAGAAATCTCCCTGAGGCAGCTCTGTGCCTTGGGGAGATTAAGTTCAGGTTTAAAGTTTAAAATAAAGAAAGTTAAAAATCATTTACACATGTTTATGAAATGTTTAAAGAAATTTTATTTATTCAATTAAACCTTCATGAAACCTCTTCCCGCCCGTGGATGAGGTTTCATGCAAAACGCGAAGGCCGCTCGGGCTCTTCGTCTGCCCGACAGCCTTAAGGTTGGACGGGCAGCCCTGTCAATCTGTTTCATTTGTTTATTAACGGCCTTAACAGGCCTTTGACAGTTTGGCGGGCACGCAGCCAATTCTGGTAAACGCCCGCCAAACGATAGATCGGAATGATGCACGCCCGACGTCACCGTGCGCTATTTTACACGTTGGTGTGCGGGGATGGGCCCTGCATGTGAACAGAAAATTCTGCCCAGAGTTAACGTTTCAAGTCCGTATGGCTCTCCCTCAATTTAGTCTCCTGCATTCGTTGCTCCCAATGCGGTTTCCTCTACATTGGAGAGACCAAACGCAGACTGGGTGACCGCTTTGTGGAACACCTTCAGTCTGTCCGCAAGCATGACCCAGACCTCCCTGTCGCTTGCCATTTCAACACTCCACCCTGCTCTCATGCCCACATGTCTGTCCTTGGCCTGCTGCATTGTTCCAGTGAAGCTCAACGCAAACTGGAGGAACAGCACCTCATCTTCCGACTAGGCACTTTACAGCCTTCCGGACTGAATATTGAGTTCAACAACTTCAGATCATGAACTCTATCCTTTTTCAATCCAATTTTAAAAATTTTATTTATTTATTTTAATTTTTTTTTTATCCTTCCCCGCCGCCGCCCCCCCACAGGGCCATCTGTCACTTGTTTTTATGTTTTGTTTTCACACAGCACTGACCCCTGTTCTGCTATTAACACATTCTTCTATCTTACCTTTATGCCACTATCAACACCTTCTTTGGTCTTTAACATTCCCTTTGTTCTGTGTCCATGACATCTTTGTCAATCTCTCCTGAGCTCCCACCCTATCCCTGACCTTCTATTTTGCTCCACCTGCCCCACCCCCCCTTAAACAGTATAAAATCCATCACATTTCTACTTCTCTTTAGCTCTGAAGAAGAGTCATACAGATTCAAAACATTAACCCTGTTTCTCTCTCCAAAGAGGCTGCCAGACCTGCTATGTTTTTCCAGCATTTTCTGTTTTTATTTCAGAATGTCTCTGTCTGTTGTACGCAGTATGATATAAGCAGGCCGAGTTCACTTTAGTGGAAAGAGAGAGGGAGAGAGACAGAGGCAGTGGCATTCAGCCTTATTGCTGCCTTTGGATGTTCTCCAGACTGCTCTTCTTCTCTATGTTACTGTAACCAACAGAGGGTTCTGGTTATGTTTCAGCACACAATGGAGGGTGATTCATGGTAATGAAGGAGCTTTGATCTCCCAATGTCAAAGCCATCAAGATGCCGAAACAGATAGGGGCCCTCAGTGTCCTCCTTGCATAGTGAGTTTCGTTAGCCCTTTGTTCCTGGCAGTTTCTGCAGTCAGGATGTCTGTTGACTTATTGTCCTTATGTTTAGTGCAGAGTTTAGACAATGGCAGGTGTGAAGTCCATCTCAGGGACGAGTTTAGATTATTCCCATGTCACAAACAGAAACAAAAAATGTTGGAAAAACTCAGCAGATCTGACAGCATCTGTGGTGAGAAAGACAGAGTTACCGTTTCGAGTCCGTATGACTCTTCTTCAGAACAGAATCCATGTCTCCTCATAGTCATAGTCATTGTCATAGAGGTCCACAGCACAGGAAAAGGCCCATCAGCCCATCGAGTCTGTGCCAGTCAGACAAGTACCTAACTATTCTAATCCCATTTTCTAGCACTAGGCCCATAGCCTTGTAAGCCATGGCATCGCAAGCGCACATCCAAATACTTCTTCAATGTTATGAGGGTTTCTGCCTCTACCACCCTTTCAGGCAGTGAGTTCCAGATTCCCACCAGCCTCTGGGTGAAAAAATTCTTCCTCACATCCCCTCTAAACCTCCTGCCCCTTACCTTAAATCTATTCCCCCTGGTTATTGATCCCTCCACCAAGGGGAAAAGTTCCTTCCTGTCTACCCTATCTATGTCCCTCATAATTTTATACACCTCAATCATGTCCCCCCTCAATCTCCTCTGCTCCAGGGAAAATAACCCCAGTCTATCCAATCTCTCCTCATAACTAAAACTCTCCAGCCCAGGCAACATCCTGGTAAATCTCCTCTGCACTCTCTCTAGTGCAATCACATCCTCCCTATAATGCAGATTCCAGAACTGCACGCAGTACTCTAGCTGTGGCCTAACCAGCGTTTTATACAGTTCCAGCACAGCCTCCCTGCTCTTATATTCTATGCCTCGGTTAATAAAGGCAAGTATCCCATATGCCATATGTCTCCTGGCAAATCCATGTTCATAAGTTTCCAGACATGGCCAATTTATAGGCCAGGTGGCTTCTGCAGCCATTTTAAAGTCAGTGTCTTGCTTGGTAAAAGTCCGTTTAATGAAATTCAATATATAACTGACCAGCCGATAAAGTTAAAGGTTAATATTCCACATACAAGTGTTACGTTGCCATGACGCCTGAATCTGTTTCAGGGAACTGGGTATCAATGTCCAAGATTTCAGCAGCAGTTGGAGAAGTGGCCTGGCTTTCGTTGCCATTATCAATGCCCTTCGACCTGGTCTGCTTGACCCACAGGAGTTCAAGCACAAAACTGACAAGGAGAATCTGGAAATGGTCTTCAAGGTCGCGGAGCAGGAGCTAAAAATACCCAAACTGTTGGAAGTACAAGGTAAGAGCTGTTGGATGGAGAGGGTGGAGACCAAGGTGGGTCAGGGCCAATGGGAGGGAGGCAGGGAGCAAAAGAGGTAAAGAAAGGGGAGGGGAAGGTAGTGGGTTTTGGGGGGGGTTTATATATAGAATAACAGATACCCGGGAGTGAGTTACAGACTGGAATCTAGTCGAGGGGTTCGGGGGGTTTATACATAGAATAACAGATACTCAGGAGAGATTTACAGGCTGGAATCTAATCAAGGGGTTCGGGGTGGTTTATAGATAGAATAACAGATACTCGGGAGAGAGTTACAGACTGGAATCTAATCGAGGGGTTCGGGGGTTTATATGTAGAATAACAGATACCCGGGAGTGAGTTACAGACTGGAATCTAATCGAGGGGTTTGGGTGGTTTATATATAGAATAACAAATACTCGGGAGAGATTTACAGGCTGGAATCTAATCGAGGGGTTCGGGGGTTTATATGTAGAATAACAGATACCCGGGAATGAGTTACATACTGGAATCTAATCAAAGGGTTCGGGGTGGTTTATATATAGAATAACAGATACCCGGGAGTGAGTTACAGACTGGAATCTAATCGAGGTGTTTGGGGTGGTTTATAGATAGAATAACAGATACTCGGGAGAGAGTTACAGACTGGAATCTAATCGAGGTGTTTGGGGTGGTTTATAGATAGAATAACAGATACTCGGGAGAGAGTTACAGACTGGAATCTAATCGAGGGGTTCGGGTGTTTATATGTAGAATAACAGATACCCAGGAGTGAGTTACAGACTGGAATCTAATCGAGGGGTTTGGGTGGTTTAAATATAGAATAACAGATACTCGGGAGAGAGTTACAGACTGGAATCTAATCGAGGGGTTCGGGGGTTTATATGTAGAATAACAGATACCTGGGAGTGAGTTACAGACTGGAATCTAATTGAGTGGTTTGGTGGGTTTATATATAGAATAACAGATACACGGGAGAGAGTTACAGACTGGAATCTAATCGAGGGGTTTGGGGTGGTTTATATATAGAATATCAGATACCCGGGAGTGAGTTACAGACTGGAATCTAATCGAGGGGTTCGGGGGGTTTATATATAGAATAACAGATACCCAGGAGTGAGTTACAGACTGGAATCCAATTGAGGGGTTCGGGCGAGTTTATATATAGAATAACAGATACCCGGGAGTGAGTTACAGACTGGAATCCAATTGAGGGGTTCACAGTTTATATAATTCAGGGGTTCCGGTTATTTATATAAATGAGTTTTCAATTTTATATAATTGCGGGTTCAGCTGTTTTACATAATTAAGGGGTTTTGGGGTTTATATAATCCAGGGGTTCATCAACATGACTGGGCGTTTATTTTTCCCCAGATGTGGATGTCAGCAATCCCGATGAGAAGTCGATGATAACATACGTGTCCCAATTCCTGCAGTATTCCGAGGAGCAGCCCATAGCCAAGGATGAAGCAGAGATACGGACACAATCTCATTGTTTGGTAATCAGAGAATCAATCGGCTCCAAGCTGATTAAGGGCTCATGGTTCTGGTTTGCACATTGTTTTAGTGATCGTTTTGAGACACAGGTGTCTCCAAGTTTAAAAGTCTCCAATATTATTGTTGATTTGTTCCTGATTTTCCTTGGAGAGTGGGGGTATGTGTGCTTGTGGTGATTGAAGGTATAACCTTTCCTACTGCCTATTAGGGGTCACATGATTGTTCTTGATGGATGATCCCTGAGCGTGGCTTTCTAGTCATGGATCTGGTTCAAGTATGTAGCTTCTAAAAGAACTCTCTATATTAAAGTCATCTGTTTCAAGTAGAAACCTGTCCGGTATGTCAAGTCATTACAGCGCTATGGGTAAATTATTGGCTAAGTAATCCATAAACCTGGCCCAGAAATCCCTAGGCCTGGTCCAGTAATGCAGGGAAGATATGAGGTGAGTAAATCTCAGTTAGCCGGCCTTAAATCTGAGTGTTTTCAGAATCCACGGGGATTAGGGGAGTTGTTACAGTCTGTAGGTAAAAAAGCAAATAGATAAATCTGATTCGTCGAGAATGCGCAGCACAGGAGGAGGCCTCTCAGTCCATTGTGTCCAGTTAATCCCCATTCTTTCTCAATAGACATGCAAATTTCTTTTAATGTACAAATTCAATTCCCTTTTGATAGTTACTACTAAATCTGTTTTCACTGTCGTTTGAAGCAGCAAGTTCTAGATCACAACAACTCGCTGTGTACAGTTTTTTCAACTTTGCCTCCTTCTTTGCCAAATCACCTTAAATCTGTGTCCTCTGGTCGCTGACCCTTCGGCACTTTATCACAGCGCCTCATGACTTTGAACATTTTGATCAGATTTCCTCTTGATCTTCTCTGTTCTAAGATCTTGACATTCTTCTGAAAAAGTGCAGATCCCAGAATTAGCCACAAGAATCCAGCTGGGGCCTAATCCTCTTCATTTCTTCAGAGGCCTCTTTAAATTATTTGGGAGCGTGCGCGATGAATCCTTGGGATAAGAGTGAAACAGTGACTGGACCTCTCTGTCCCTCTTGCCTAGGTGAACACAGAGGCGCTGGGTGCCAGGCCAGATCAGGTGGTCGAGCACTGGGTGTCGGAGGATGACGTCAAGAGGGACTTTGAAGAATCGAGGATACGGATTGACGCCTGCATCGAGGGAGCTATGCTGTTCCTCAAGGACAGAGGGTCGCCAGAGGAAGTCATTACCAAGCACCAGGTAGAAAGTCACGCGCGAGTCAACATCACCCACGAGCTGGATTAGAGATTGTGCATCAGGTTCTGTTCTGATTCTATGTAACTTCAAAAAAGAAAAGTTGGTGCTTGAGATACCAGGGCTAAAGGGGTTGAATTATGAGCACAGGTCTCATAGACTGGGCTTGTATTCCCTCAAGTATAGAAGATTAAGAGGTCATCTGATAGAATTTTTGAGGTGTTTAAAGGAGTTGCTGGGGTGGATAAAGAGAAACTATTTCCTCTAGTGGGGGAGGTGGGGTGGACGGTAGGAGTCCAGAGCAAAGGGGTAGAACCTTAAAATTAGAGCCATTCAGGGCTGATGTCGGGAAGCGCTTGTTCACACAAAGGGGAGTGGAAATTTGAAACTCTCTCCCCCAAAAGGCTGTGGATGCTGGGAACCAATTGAACATTTCAAAACTTGGATTGATAGATTTGTTGTTGAGTAAAAATATTTTGTTTTACAGAACCGAGGGGGTAGAATGGGCTCTTCCTGTTTTCATGTAACAGACTTGAGGGGCTGAATGGCCTCCCCTGTTCCTGTGTTGCTAACTCAGTTGTTGGGGTAGTGGGGGAGCTGTGCCTGTGATTATACTGGGAACCCCCCCTTCAGTGTGTAAACTGCCGGAGTTGGCAGGGTCAGTGGGAAGTCATCTATTCCCCCACTCCCACCCCCAGACGCACCTCCATTGAGGGGGTGGGAACCAGGTTTCTGGCATACAGGGGATTGGGGGGACAAGGGGAGATGAGGGGGTTGGGGGGGGGCGGGAGAGTGGGCTGCTTTGTGTCACTTTGATTTTAGGCGACAGTTGACATCAGCAGCGATTTTAGGCTTTCCGAAGATCTGCTGGTCAGTAAATGAAGACTCATTAACGTTCTGTGTTCTTCACAGGAAACATTGAAGAACTTTGATTCTGGGATCTTTGAACGTTTTCTGGAGGCAACAGATAAAATCAAAACTATCTTAACCCCTCAGAAGAAACTGTTTGTTGAGGAAATGAGGGAGCAGGTCAGCCAAAACTGGGAGGTGAGACAATTGGTTCATGGTCTGATTTTGGACTCTGTGTGGAACCACTCCCACCAGTTGAGCTCAGGCTTTTACAGCCAATCAGAATGTGCGCATTGAACATAAATCATTGTTCACTGGAAAGAAAAAATCTCGCTGTTTTATAGGGCCTTTCATGTCCTCAGGACATCTAAAACACTTGACAGTTAATGAAACACTTAATGAAGTGTAGGCACTGTTTAAATGTATGAAATGTGACAGCTAATTTGTGCACAGCAAGATACCACAACCAGCAACGTGTTAATGACCAGATAGTCAGTTTTTAGTTGGTTGAGAATAAATATTGGCTCTTTAAAATAGCGCTATGGGATCATTTACATCCACTTTAAAGGGCAAACAGTGCTTTAGTTTGACACGCATCCAAAGACAGCACCCCCAACAGTGCAGCACTCCCTCACTGCTGCATTGGGAGTATCATCCTGGATTAGGAGCTCAAGTCCCTGGAGTGGGCCTTGAACCTGCAACCTCCTGACCCAGCAGGAAGAGCACTACCCACTGAACCACAGCTGACACCTCGAGGTAGGAGGCTGGTCAACCTGGAGTAAAATGAATAGAATGAGGTATTAATACCAGCACAGCCTGAGAGGAAAATCTGAGCAAAACTTTAGTGGAAGATCCAGAGATGGATAAAAAAAAAAAAGGCCTCACTTAGGCTACACTTGGAACATTCTGGACTCCATGTTACACAAAGAGTACCGAGGCCCTGGAGAATATACAAAGCAAGATTCACAAGAATGAAACAGAACTGAAAGGTTCTAAATATCAGGAAAGACCAAACAGGCTGGGACTCTTTTCCCTAGAAAAGAGAAGGTTGAGGGGTGACCTGATACAGGTCTCTAAAATTAAGGAAAAGGTTCAATGGGGTGGATGTAGAGAAGATGTTTCCATTTTTGGGGGAGACAAAACTGGGGTCCATATAAACGGACAGTCACTAATAACGGGAATAGGGAATTCAGGTGAAACTTTAGCCAGAGAGTGGAATAATATTTCGGCACAGACTAGAAGGGCCAAATGGCCTGTTTTCTGTGCTGTAGTGTTCCATGGTTCTATAGTGGTGAGAATGTGGAGCTGTTGGTGAACTGTGCAGATATATTATGATAAGCACACGAGGGAGAAAGGAATAGAAGGAGATGCTGATAAAGTTAGTTGAAGAGGGTGGGAGGAGGTTCATGTGAAGCAGAAAGACTGGCCCGGAGCTGCTGGCCTGTTTCTGTATAATTTTACAGAAAAGGAGGGCGTGATTTGAATTGAGTTTCGGTTTATGTTTCAGGTGGTGCGTTCAGCGGTTAACTCACAACTGCTTCAGATGAAGTTTAAGATGGAACACAATAAATTTACTGAGGCCCTTGAGGAGTGTAGGATCCAGTTGGGAATGGACAGCTCCCCCCTGCAGCCCCATCCTGCAGGGCACCAGGTACTTTCACTCTCATCTGGGCTGCGGGAGTGATACCAGCATTGTATACACCTCTCCCTGGGCTAGCTGAGACCGATGTTGAGCTCTTTAAACATGAGAGGGTTTAAATTTAACTCTTCATTGCTGAGATTATTTTGTTTCTTTCCAGGTGTTCTTTTGTGAAGGCAGCAGTTTGACTCAAGCCGAACAACATCTGGCAGTGATGAGACAGCTGTGTGAGAGTATGTCCAACGACAGAGTTGATGCTGAAATCATAAAGGCCGAACTTCAAGCCTGTGAGCAGTGTGAGACTGAACTGGAGGAACACGTCTACAAGAGGCTTTCGTGGGTCCATGACTCGGTTGAGTCACCTGTGACAGGGTTAGTACCAACTCGAAAAGCTCCACTCACGATTTGATATAATCGGAGTGTTTTGCTTAGCCATTTCAGGGGCTAATTAGCCTTGTTGTGGGTCTGGGGTCACGTATAGGCTCAGACTGGGTAAAGACGGCAGGTTTATCCTAAAGTGAACCAGTTGGGTTTTTACAGCTTCACGGTCACTTTGGCTGAGTCTAGATTTTCTTTTACAGATTGTTTAAAAAGTGAATTCCAAATTCTCACTGGATTTGTGTCCTACTGGATTTCAGTAAACACATCGGTTAAACAGTGAAGCAGGTGGATGTGCTGGTGTAAAGGGTTGCAGTGCAGTACAGTGTTTGTATCAGGCAAGGGTGGTTAGACGTGTGGGACTTTGTTGATTGCAAAGTTGGCTTGCACGTGTTTTAGATACGGCCGGCATAAAATCAGAAGAAGATTGTGTTCCCCCTCCTTCCCCAGGCAGCCATGGGTGGCCCAATGTGCATCATTCAATGAGCAGCATGTCTGAGTCAGTAAGGGGAGCAAGGGGTTAAAATTCATTGCCCTGTGAGTAGATGCCTGGCCAGAAAACTACTAAGTGACACTGAAAATGGCTACATAACGCATCCTCTCCAGCAGCAAGATCATCCTTCTCCACTTCCGTCACATTGACCCTCTGTGCTCCTGTCTCAGCTGCCATGTGTTGCTGAACCCCTCATTCGTTACCTCTAGACTTGACTATTCCAATGCACCCTGGGCTGCTCTCCCACGTTTTAGCCTCTGCTAACTCTGTGAGCTCATCCAAATCTCTCCTGCCCATATCCTTGAATCACAGCAAGTCCTGTTCATCCGTTACCCCTGTCCTCACTGACCTGTGTTGGCTCCTGGCCCAGGAACCCCTCTATTTTAAAACCCTCATTCGTCTTTTCAAATCCCTCCATGGCCTCGCCCCATCCTTATCCCTGTGACCTCCTCAAGTCCCTCAGCCCTCCGAGGTATCTCTAATTATGGCCTCTTGTGTATCCCTGATTTGAATCACTCCACCATTGGTGGCCAGGCCTTCAGCTGCCTCCACCCTGAGCTCTGGAATTCCCTCGCTAAATCTGTACACCTTTCAACCTCACTTTCCTTTAAAGTGTTCCTTAAAACCTACCACGTAGCTCAGTGTTAACATTTTGTTTAATAACGCTCCTATGGTTTGGCTTGTGAGGTTTGCAGTGTTAAAGGGGCTATATAAATACAAGTCATTATTGTTCCTCCTCCTCCTCACAGTAACACTCCTTCCTTTGAGGTTTTGCTAGAGGTTGCTGTTGTGTGTTCTCAGAGAATGATAACTGTGCGATTGTAAATTTAACAGGGAATTGAAGACAGAGTATCCAAGTGGACCAGACCAGGGTGAGGGGACAAGGCAGGGACCTGCTGAACGGGCAGGAAGTGGAACAAAGCTCGCCGATGACCTGGGGAGTGAGGATTCAGCTCCATCAGTGATCAAGGCAAGCGGGGCCTCCGCAGAACTCAGAGCAGCAGAACCCAGCAGAATTGACATTCAACCAGGTCAGGAACCTGCTCAAGTGGCACTTGTGACTCCCAGTGAACAACAGCTGGCTATGTGTCCAGAAACAAAATGCATTGCTCAGTTGGGCAAAGGGATTCTGACTGGAATTCCTGGACAAAGCACAGAGTGGATTGGAATCAGACTCGATGACCTGGAGAGAGATGGTCAAACTCAATCAGAACAAAAAGAGACTCCAGCTAGGAAGCTCCAGAGTGATGGGCTAGAAAGAGGGGACTGTCACCAGTCAGTGACACACTGTCTGATTGATGATGAGCTTTTTACTGCTGTGCTAGGAGATTGTTCTGGTCCTCTGAGCTCCATGTTTCAGGACGGGGCAGATGTAGCTCCTAATTTGCCAAGAGAAGACTTTGCTCAATTGCTAACGCAGTCTTTGACTGTTGAAGGTCAAGCTACTGACCAGACGAGGGGCAGTTATGCTCAGTTGGTTGCAGTGTCTTCAAGAAGACAAGGTGTTGTTTTAGCAACCGATGATTCTGGTCAACAGGCCAAAGATCTCCTGATTGGAAAACATGAGGTGGACAAATCTCCAAGAGTGGACATCACTCATTTGGCAGAAGAGCACCCGAGTGGCCAAGACCAAGGAGACCCACCCAGAGGTGGGTCGGCACTGTTAGCATCAGCATTTCCCAATGAGCAACACCAGGATGACCTCCAAACAGGAGAGGTTTCTACTCAGTCACAGAGAGAGAGGACAGGGCAGAAAATCCAAGTTACTGCTCAAACGAAAGAGGAACCTGCTCAAGGGGCAGTTGTGACTCTCAGTGAACAGGAGGCTGTGCGTCCAGGAACAGAATGCATTGCTGGGTTGGGCAAAGGTGTTCTCACTGAAGAACTCTGTTTGACAGGAGAAGCTCAGGGTAAAGGCCTCACTCTGTGCCTGAAAGGGTCTCTGAGTGGGGATGAGCAGGCCGACAGGACAATAGGAGAGGAATCGGTGCGATTGCCGGCAGCAATACTGGGCGAATCAGGTCAGGCTGACACCCAAGAGAGTTTGATTGGAGGAGACCAGGGTGAAGATCTCACGCTGTCTGAAGAAGAGTCTCTGATTGGAGCAGAGCAGAACGACATCCAAACAATGCAGGATTCAGCACGTTATGCAACGGTGAAGCTGAGGGAACAGGCGATTGGTCTAGGGAGAGATCTGGCTGACCCCCAAGAGAGGGGCCTAGAAACAAAGAACATTTCTCAGTCAGCGGAAGAGCTTCCATCTGTTTTAAGCCAGGTTTGGGGCTTTCCCGGAGTGGATTCTACTGAAGTCACTCTGGTGTCCCTGATAGAGACGGAGCACATTGGCAGACAAACCACACAAACCTCTGACCCATTGGCAGCAAGGACTGGGTGTGGAAAACTCCAGGATCGGGACGTAGTCAGAACAGACTCAGCACCCCTGGTAGAGCAGTTTCTTATTAAGAGAGATCAGGCTGATGGTCTAGTGAGGAAGGAATCTGCTGGGGGAGATGAAAGATCTGTGAGTGAAGATCAGCAGATCAACAGTTCAGGAAGACAGGATTCAGTGCAATTGGTAGGAGTGAGTCAGGGCCAATCAGAACAGTCTAAGACCACAGAGAGTTTGATTGGTGGAGAACATGGTGAAAGTTCTCTGATTGGAACAGAGGAGACTGACACCCAAACAATGGAGGAATCAGTGAACTGGGAAAGAGTGAGGTTGAGAGAAGAGGAGCAAGAGAGAGAGAAGCGTGATCCTTCTGAAAAAGAATTGACTGAGGAAGAACAGTCTTATGATCTATTGAGAGAGGATTCTGAGCAGTTACCCATCCGTGAACAATCCCAGACCCACACCGAGGCTAGAATGCAGTTCCTGAGTGATCAAGGCCCGAATTACAGCGTACCCAGGCAGGCTTTTCCTCAGTTAGTAGGAGCTTCTCAGAATGAACAACACCAGCCCCTAACTAGAGAGGTTTTTGCACAATATATGCCAGAATTTGTGTGTGAACGAGAGCAGACAGGCAGAGCAGCAACAGAAAGTATTGCTCAACTTGCAAAAGGGCATTTGATTGAAGAAGATCAGGCCTACGGCCTACCTGAGGGGGACAGTCAGAAATTGTCAGCAGCGTCTGGGAGTGAAAGAGAGTTGACTGAAGGCCAAGCAAGACAAGGTCCCAATCAGTTAGGAAAACCATCTCGATTTGGAGAAGACGAATTTGACCATCAAACGTTCGAGGATTCTGCTCAGTTGTCAGGACCGGTTCTAAGTGGAGAGATTCAGGTTTGCGGCCTAGCAGGAGAGGATTCTGAGCAGATAATCCCAGAGTCTCTCGGTGGACAAGAAGCTGATGCTGATCCCACAGGAGAAGAATCTGCTCAATTTGGACAAAAGCAGTTGATGCAGGAAGAGCTGAAGGGCCTCAAAAGAGACGATATTTTTCAATCAGGGAAAGAGCTTCCAGATGTTAAAAGCCAGGCTTTGAGCCCACTTGGACTGGATTCTACAGAAACTCTCCTGACGGTCAGAGAGCAGGCCGGTAGCACAACCACAGGATCTTCTGTCCCATTGGTGGCAGTGAGTCTGAATGGACAACTCCAGGATCAGGGCCTAGTCAGGGAGGATTCAGCACCAATGGTGGAAGAGCCTCTGAGCGAGAGAGGTCAGGCTGATGGCCTAGTGAGGGAAGACTTCTCCGGGTCAGTGAAAGAATCTCTGAGTGGAGAGGATCAAAGCGAGAGTCCAATAGTTCAGGATTCTGTGCGATTGACAACAGCAACCCGAGGCCAGTCAGATGAGATTGACACTCGAGAGAGTTTGAGTGGTGGAAAACAGGGTGAAGATCTCAGTCTGTCTGAAGAAGAGTCTCTGATTGAAGCAGAGCAGACCGACACCCAAACAATGGAGGACTCAGTGAGCTGGGAAACAGCGACGTTCAGGGAACAGGAACGGGCAGGTGGCCCATGGAGAGTGGAGTGTGCTCATTCTGAAACAGGAGGATCGACTGAGGAAGAACAGTCTTATGACCTACTGAGAGAGGATTCTGAGCAGTTACCCATCCGTGAACAATCCCAGACCCACACCGAAGCTAGAGTGAACACTATGCAGTTCCTGAGTGATCAAGGCCCGAATTACAGCCTACCCAGGCAGGCTTTTCCTCAGTTAGTAGGAGCTTCTCCAAAGGAACAACACCAGCCCCTAACTAGAGAGCTTTTTGCACAATATATGCCAGAATTTGTGTGTGAACGAGAGCAGATAGGCAGAGCAGCAACAGAGAGTATTGCTCAACTTGAAAAAGGGCATTTGATTGGAATAAATCAGGCTTACGGCCTACCTGAGGGGGACAGTCAGAAATTGTCAGCAGCGTCTGGGAGTGAAAGAGAGTTGACTGAAGGCCAAGCAAGACAAGGTCCCAATCAGTTAGGAAAACCATCTCGATTTGGAGAAGACGAATTTGACCATCAAACGTTCGAGGATTCTGCTCAGTTGTCAGGACCGGTTCTAAGTGGAGAGATTCAGGTTTGCGGCCTAGCAGGAGAGGATTCTGAGCAGATAATCCCAGAGTCTCTCGGTGGACAAGAAGCTGATGCTGATCCCACAGGAGAAGAGTCTGCTCAATTTGGACAAAAGCAGTTGATGCAGGAAGAGCTGAAGGGCCTCAAAAGAGACGATATTTTTCAATCAGGGAAAGAGCTTCCAGATGTTGAAAGCCAGGCTTTGAGCCCACTTGGACTGGATTCTACAGAAACTCTCCTGACGGTGAGAGAGCAGGCCGGTAGCACAACCACAGGATCTTCTGTCCCATTGGTGGCAGTGAGTCTGAATGGACAACTCCAGGATCAGGGCCTAGTCAGGGAGGATTCAGCACCAATGGTGGAAGAGTCTCTGAGTGAGAGAGGTCAGGTTGATGGCCTAGTGAGGGAAGACTTCTCCGGGTCAGTGAAAGAATCTCTGAGTGGAGAGGATCAAAGCGAGAGTTCAATAGTTCAGGATTCTGTGCGATTGACAACAGCAACCCGAGGCCAGTCAGATGAGATTGACACTCGAGAGAGTTTGAGTGGTGGAAAACAGGGTGAAGATCTCAGTCTGTCTGAAGAAGAGTCTCTGATTGAAGCAGAGCAGACCGACACCCAAACAATGGAGGACTCAGTGAGCTGGGAAACAGCGACGTTCAGGGAACAGGAACGGGCAGGTGGCCCATGGAGAGTGGAGTGTGCTCATTCTGAAACAGGAGGATCGACTGAGGAAGAACAGTCTTATGGCCTACTGAGAGAGGATTCTGAGCAGATAATCCCAGAGTCTCTCGGTGGACAAGAAGCTGATGCTGATCCCACAGGAGAAGAGTCTGCTCAATTTGGACAAAAGCAGTTGATGCAGGAAGAGCTGAAGGGCCTCAAAAGAGACGATATTTTTCAATCAGGGAAAGAGCTTCCAGATGTTAAAAGCCAGGCTTTGAGCCCACTTGGACTGGATTCTACAGAAACTCTCCTGACGGTGAGAGAGCAGGCCGGTAGCACAACCACAGGATCTTCTGTACCATTGGTGGCAGTGAGTCTGAATGGACAACTCCAGGATCAGGGCCTAGTCAGGGAGGAAGAACAGTCCTATAGCCTACTGAGAGAGGATTCTGAGCAGTTACCCATCCGTGAACAGTCCCAGACCCACACCGAGGCTAGAGTGAACACTATGCAGTTCCTGAGTGGAGAAAAGCAGAATTGCGGCCTACCCAGGCAGGCTCTTCCTCATTTGGTAGGAACGTCTCAGAGTGAACAACACCAGCTCATAACTGGAGAATTTTCTGCTTGTTATAAGCCAGGATCTGTGCGTGAACAGGAGCAGACAGGCAGAGCAGTAACACAGAAAAACCAACATGCTGGCCTCAGTCTTTCTGAAGAACAACCACTGCATAGCAAATGCCAGGGCGGCACCCAGACATCTATTCAATCAGCAGAGAGGTTTCTGCATGGACCAGAGAGGCCTGATGACCAGCAACATGGAAACTATACACAGCTGGTGGAAGAGGCTTTGGGTTGGGAGGAGCAAGCAAGCCTGCCTTTGGCCGGGTCTGCACGAGTGCTTCAGCTCGGAGAAGAGCAGGCTGACTATTTGGAAAGAGACAGTTCCCCTCACAGAATATCATCGCCTCAGAGTGCCAAAGAAGTGGAAGATTCTGCTCAATCTGTAAGCTGCTCTCCAAATGCTGAGGCACGGGTAACAGCTGATCCTGCGGTGACACGCGACAGACAATTACACGGAGACCACCTAGCACAGGAAGACGCTGAACCATTTGGAAAGGCTTTGTCTGATGTGGATTCTTCCCAGCCACTAACGGAGCCATTGACTGCTGACCTAGCAAAGGCCGAATCTGGGAAATCAGCCTGGAGCACTGAACAGGTACCTCATTTCACTCTTTACCAACGTTAAAAGGGAGGTTAAGTTTGGGGAAGCCCCTTCTGTGTAAATTAGCTCCCTTAATGTGTAAAATCTATAGTTGTATTTTTCAATACCTTGCCTAGGCATGTAATTCTTACCTGCAAATTTCATTTCTTGGCTTTTGGTCATGCTCTTAAGTCAATGTTTACCATTGTAAGTGGCAGAGTCCACATTTCCCATTCAATTTTGCTATGTAAACAGTCACACTGTAATTTCAGACTCTGGCCATCAGGTGGCTTTGCGAAGCAAATGATCTCTCTCCCAACTCTTTTGTCCTGTTTATTAAAAAAAATAAGCTTATCTTCATTAACTCAACATGGACATCATATAAGCAACACACTATTAACTACCTCTGAGCTCCATGTTTCAGTTGAGATAGATGGCTTTGTCGATCATTTTGACCCATGTTTATACCTAAACCAACACCAGGAGAATTGGGGGCCAGACCATTTGGCTCCCTCTCATGGCTACAATGCCCGGGTCATTAAATTGATAATAATCCTCCTTGGAGCTTTCTTCTCCATACAGGGATTGAAAACATCCCATGTATCTTGTTTCCTTCCCTGATTTAGGAGTTTGCTGGAGTTCCAAACTTGGGCTTGGTGGATCTCAGTGAAAGGGGACAACGGGATAAAGAGACTCAAGAGGAGGAAGATCAAAGCTTGGCAGAGAGTGAAGGGCAGGAGGACAATATGGACACAGTAAATGAGATTTCAAAAAGGTATTTAACACTCAGCATAAAATCCCAGTGCACCAATAGCTCCCCATTCCCTCTCATTCCAGAAAGTCCAGAAAGACCTTTTTGTTTATTCATTCATGGGATGCAGGCCCAACTGATGGGGGTAAATGGGATTTATTGCCCACCCTTTAGTGCCCTTGAGAAGGAGGTGATGAGCTGCCTTGTTGAATCCCACTGAGTGGCAATGGCCAGGCCATTTCAGAGGGCAGTTAAGAGTCGTCACATTGCTGTGGGCCTGGAGTCACATGTAGGTCAGACAGAGTAAAGATGACAGATTCCCTTTCCGAAAGGACATTAGTGAGCCAGCTGGGCATTTCTGACAATCGGTAGTTTCGAGGTCACCATTACTGAGGATAGACCCAATATTACGGTCCCGCTGAACTGATTGGAGGTTTAAATGGCTCACCACATCCTCCAGGGGGAGACGCACTGAGGCAGGTCCATAAATTCCTGGCCTAGCTTCTTACTCCAGATTTATTTAACTAGGAATTAACTTGCTACTTCCTGTCGGCCTCCAACAGGCTGCTCACCCCTACAGGAGGATGGAGTTTTGGGCCTAATCAGCCTCAGGCAACTCCCAGGAGACGGGGAGGGAGACTGGTGTTGGGGGGGGAGGAGGACAGCAGGAGAGGCAGTCACAACCTTCAGGAGATCTATAGTGCTCCAGGCTCCACGTTAACTTTTAAAATTAAACACTTACCATTTTTGGTGGCGGTTGTTGACTAGGGGCTGCATCCACAACAGGGGCAGGCCCAACACCAGTTCCCAGTGGCCGTCTAAAACCAGATGTGGCTCCTTGCCTATGCTAATGAGGGGCATGCTGGTAGTTTGAGGACACCTGAAAACCATCCCTGGCCACTACTGACATATTGATCCTGTGTTTGTTCCAGAGAGAATTCCCTGATAATGGCCTTCACTGCACTGGAAACAGTGGAGGAGCAGATTACGTTGTTACATAACTCACTGCGACAGTTTCAAAACGAACCAAAGATCCTGAATGGACTCAGCTTGAAGCACGATCCCGACCTGCAGTTGCTGAAGGTACAACAACAACAACCTGCATTGATATGGTGCCTTTAGCATAACAAAATATGATCACGGGAGGATAAATCAGACAAAATTTGACACTGCACTGAGCCACGTAGGGAGATATTAGGACAGGTGACCCAAAGCTTGGTCAATATAGGTTTAAAGGAGCATCTTAAAAGAGGAGTGCGAGGCGGAGGGGTTTAATAAAGGAATTCCAGGCCTTAGGGCCCAGGAAACTGAAGGCACAGCCGAGCTCTGAACTCTGAACTCGCTCCTGGAGTTGGCAGGGCCAGGGTGGGGATCACTGGCCTGTATTTCCCAGTGTTAAAAGTTACTCTTGAATTTGCTTCCATCGCCCTCTCAAGCAGAAAGTTCTAGATCACGACTTTGCTGCCTCTAGTTCTTTTGTCAATGCTGGGAAATGTTAACAGTGATTCCCTCCACTGGCCCTGACACAGTAGGAGGGCTCGTGGGGTGAGGGGAGTAACTGATTTAAATATTTTGCACCATGGGGGGAGCAACCAGGTTGTCACCTGCTGAACGAGGAGCAAACTGGGGCAAAGTTTGCTGGCTCTCGGGGGAGGGGAGGGGTGGGCTCTTGAGAGTCGGGGAGTCCACTCCTCCCTCAGCAAACAGACTTGAAGGATGCCTTCCCCCAAAAACACCCCCCACCCCCCACACCACATTCCTGGGGTGTTGGGCTGCTGTATAATCCTTGTCCAGGACTGCGCTCTGGAGAGGGGCCACATCGGCCCTTCTATGGGCTGATATTCCTGGGATGAGGAATCTCCTGTCCTGGGAATTGCCACCCCCAGTGGGCACATTCCCACCTTTTACAGCACCCCCGCCTCGCCAAGGGCAACCCCCCAACTACCTTCACAAACCACCTTCTTGCAACAACATGTTGAAGGGTCAGCAACCAATTACTTTGGCTGTGAACTGACTGTAATTATTGTAGGGAACACCGCCGCCGAGTTGTACACAGCAAGATCCCAGGCACGGCAATGAGGTGGTCGGCTATTTCGTCCCCTTTTAGACAAGTGATGGGTTTGACCCAGGACACCGGAGCCCCCCTCTGCTCCTCTTCAGATAGGCCCATGGGGTTTTTAAGATGCAACTTCTCTGCTTGAAGCCATGATCTTCACGGTTGAGTGTGTTAGGAATGAGGGGAGGCCATTCAACCCCTCAAACCTATTCTGTCATGCAATTAGATCATGACCGATCTGTATGCAAACTTAATTTACCCGCCTAACAATGGAGTCCAGCTGTCAAATGACTCCCAGTTGGGTCATGATACATACTTAGTTTTGGGTGAGAGGGATCATGGCGTTTGGCAGTTTCAGTTCTCTTAATTCTTCATAATTCATTCATTCATCAGAATCTCCAAACTCAGATTACGTCCCAGATTGAAACCTGTGAGGATCTCCAGCGGAGAGGGAGCGAGGCCAGTGTGACATTAGACCCGGGCGATCACCTCGCAGTGTCTGCTGTTGCTCTTGGTCACACACAGCGATGTCGGGAGCTTGGGCTGCAGGTGCAGGTTGTGGAGGAGGCTCTCCGGGCCCTCGATGGGTTCCTGCAGTTACTGCGAGCAACGGAGCAACAGGAGGATCATATCCTGGAGCAGGATGGAGGGGTACAGGCTGGTACTGCGAGGCTGGAGAAGGAGGAGGAGGATACCAGGCCCCTGTGGGGCAGAGCCCTGGACTTGGACAAAACATTGGCTGCCGCTCAGATTTGCCTGATGGATGGAAGTTCAGGTGAAAGGACCTGCTGTCGGGATCTTGCTTTGTCGCTGGGCTGCGAAGTGGAGGGTGCCAGGCTTGGTCTGGAAAGGCAGGACAGTGTGGCACAGGAAGAGTTACACAAAGCATTCTGCACAAGGCAAAGCCATCTCATCAACGCCCTGTGGGAAATCGAAAAGAGAGCTGGAGAAGTTCGGTTAAGTGAAGCCACACTTCCCGGAGTGCAACGGAGGTTTGTAGTGCCCGTGACACTTGGTCAAGATGACCCTCGGACACACGGTCACACAATGTCTATCCGCCTATCACTCTCTCTACATGATGCCACTGACCTGAAATGTGTAATTATTGCCTGTGAGATGATAGTGAGTTGGTGAGAACAATGCTTATGCCCATCTGGTCATTGTATTACCTGGAGAGCAAAACTACTACCAGGGACCAGGTACTGTGGCTAGGGGCAAGCACAGGATGATTATAGATGTGAGAAAAGAAGGGGAGATATTATAGTGGGTTTTACTCTGTAGGTTTCAGGTAAACTGACCCCCAATATATTGTTTGTCTGATTTTAGACAATTTAAACCAACAGCAACAACCAGATGTGTGCCCGACCCGAATGAGTGTAAAATGATGCGCGATGATGTCAGGCGAGCGTCCCGATGTCATTGCGCACCCGCACGATATTTCAGTCGGCAGTGTGCGCCCGCCAACAATTAACAGGCCTATTAAGGCCATTAAAGTACCAATTAAATGAAATATTTTGCTGCCCGTCCAATATTACGATCAGCGGGCAGGTGAAAAGGTCAAGCGGCCTTTGCATTTTTCAGGAAACCTCATCCACGGGCGGGATGAGGTTTCCAACAGCAAATAAAAATTTTGGCATTTCATTAATAACACGGCCCTGCTCAGGTGAGAGAGTCGCATGAGGGACATGTTTATTTTAACATTTTACAATTCTTAATTTTTAATTTTCAAAGCTCTTCATCTCCCTGAGGCAGCTCTGTGCCTCTGTGCACCTGTGTGAAGGTTCCCCTCTCGCCCTCCTCCTGCCCCCACACAGGCAGCGCTGAGAGCTGCAGCACGCGTTTCACACTGGGTGGGCCTTAATTGGCCTGCCAGTGTGAAATTGCGGCCGTGGCCCGATTGCGGGCTTCACCCAGCCACATCAGGCAATATAAGGACAGGTAACCAAAAGCTTGGTCAACGAGATAGGTTTTAAAGAGCATCTTAAAGGAGGGAAGTGAGGTAGAGAAGGACAGAGGTTTAGGGAGGGAATTCCAGAGCCTGGGGCCCAGGCAGCTGAAGGCACGGCCGCCAATGGTGGAGCGATTAAAATTGGGGATGTTCAAGAGGCCAGAACGAGAGAAGTGCCGAAATCTCAAAGGACGTAGGAGATTACAGAGAGGCGGAGGGCTGAGGCCAGGGAGGGATTCGACAACAAGGATGAGAATTTTAAAATTGAGATGTTCCTTAACCACGTTTTATTGTTATGAAATTATAAATGTGAATCAGCTCCAGGAAAGAAGATAGTAAAGGAGGATTAAACTATCTTGGATGAATTTTTTTAAAAGTTAACTGTAAATTATAATAATCCCGTGTTGGTCAATGCAGGCAGGTCATTGTAGGTCAGCAAGCGAAGGGGTGATGGCGAATGGGACTAAGTGTCAGTGAGGACACAGGCAGTAGTTTTGGGTGAGCTCTAATTTACAGAAGCCTGTGAATCATAGGATTATACAACAAAGATGCAGGCCATTCAGCCCATCATGCCTATGCTAGCTCTTCCAATTAGTCCCACTCCCCTGCTCTTCCTCCATGGACCTGCAAAATGCTCTCTTTCAAGTATTTATCCGATTCCTTTTTGAAAGTTACGACTTAATGTGTATCAACCAGCCAATCAGACAGCGCATTACAAATCATACCCACTTGTTCTGTAAATAAGTTTTTCCTCATGTCACCTCTGGTTCTTTCGCCAATTATCTGAAACCTGTACCCCAGGGTGACTGACCCTCCTGCCACTGGAAACTGTTTCTCCTTATTTACTCTATCAAAACCTCTTGTGATTTTAATGATTTCTTTCAAATCTCTTCCTGGTTTGGATTTGGTGGAAGGTGCTTGTTTTAATTGTGACTCTGTGATGAGCAGGCTTCGATCTCTGAATGACCTGAACGCTGAACTGCAGTTGAAAGCAACAGAGCTCAGTGATCTGAGGGACCTGACAGGTCAGCTGGCTGGGGTGAGCTCCGCATTCAGAGGAGAAGCACAAGCGGGGCTACACGCAGCAGAGAAAGCCTGGGAAGAGACAGAGAGGGACATTCATGATTGGTGAGTGGGCCATTTCCAACTATCTCCCTTTGCGAATGCTCAGACTAGAAATGCATTGAGTACAAAAGCCGAGAAGTTATGCTAACCCTTTGTAAAACACAGCTCAGGCTTCACAGCTTAGGCCTCAACTGAAGTATCATGCCCAATTCTGTGCATCACAATTTAGGAAAGAAGTCTAGCTCTTAGAGAGGGTTAGGGTTAGAGAGAGGGTGCAGAGGAGGTTTACTCATAGAAACATAGAAACTAGAAGCAGGAGTAGGCCATTCGGCCCTTCGAGCCTGCTCCGCCATTCATTATGATCATGGCTGATCATCCAACTCAATAACCTGCTCCCGCTTTCTCCCCATATCCTTTGATCCCTTTCGCCCCAAGAGCTATATCTAACTCCTTCTTGAAAACATACAATGTTTTGGCCTCAACTACTTTCTGTGGTAGTGAATTCTACAGCAGGGCTAAAGGAATGCAGTTAATGCTGAAAAAGAGACATGTCGAAGTTTTTTGTCTTGCACTCATCAGGACACTTCAGAGTCCACTTGCCAACCAATCAGCGCTCTCTTCTCATGCAGTATAAATTGTTGTTTTCCCCTTATATTAGTATTCTTGGGAAGTGTCCTGATGAGTGCAAGATGAAAAGCTGCTACATGTCTCTTTTCTCAGCAATACTCAAGTTCTGTGCTACCAAACAACTATTTGAATTCAAGTTATGTAGAGAGAGACTCAAAAATCTAGAAGTGCTCCTTAGAGCAGAGAAGGTTTAGGAGAGATTTGATTGAGGTGTTCAAATCATGAAAGGTTTTTCTAGGGTCAATATGGAGAAACTGTTTCCAATGGTGGGAACATCAGTAATCAGAGGACACAGAATTAAGGCAATTGGCAAAAAAATCAGAGGTGAAATGAGAAGAATGTTTTACACAGTGAGTTGTGATGATCTGGAATGTGCTGCCTGAAAGGGTGGTGTAAGCAGATTCAATAGTATCTTTCAAAATGGAATTGGATAAATACTGGAAAAGGAAAAAAGTGCTGTTAATTGTATATTAATTGTGATTAATTGCAGGCAGGTAGTGGAAATTAACTGGGAATTCACTTGAACTCCTATATATAGACTGAAACTGTGGCTGTTGGATTAGGAGGTTTATGCTTGCAACGTATAACTCTAAATAAATGAGTATAAAAGTGTGTAAAGATTGGCTCCAGTTCTATCCTTCACTAATTGGCTTTCTGGAATGTAGCATTTGCAGGGCTGGGGTGAGAGAGCAGAGGAGTGAGTTTAACTGGATAGCTCTTATAAAGAGTAGGCACAGACACAATGGACTGAATGGCCTCCTTCTGCTCTGTAAGATTCAATGATCCTGTACCAACACAGGGTTTTCTTATGCTCAGTTGAGAGCTGGGTTTTTCTTTTGGTCCACCCCGGTCTTTGCTTGACTTTCTGAGGGGGTTTAAATCAGATTTCTTAGACAGGAAACCAACAGGTCAAAGACTGGGGGCAGCTGAATGTTTCTGAGTTTTGGACTCAAATGGTTCAACAGGGGAATGCACTTCCAGTCTGGTACGCAGCCATATAGAAAAGGAAGATCCCAGGATAGGCCAAGAGCGTTGACCTCAGTTCAGGAACAGGGAGCTGGAATACATAATTCCCTGAACTTGCGATTGCAGGTAGATAAAACCACAGAAAAGATCAATAGCATTTGAGGTTTAGAAATAGCACATTGAGCACAATAATGTAGAAATAATTGCAAATTAATATACAACATTAAACCACAGTTAGACTACAGTACAGGGTACAGTTTTGAGCCCTGCTGTATGAAGCATATTAAAGTAAAGTGAAGATTCACCAGGATGATGCTAAGAATGGAAAACTATAACTGCGAGGTGAGACTCTGGATACTCAAATTATTTCCATAGGAGTGGAGAAGGCTGACAGGAAATTTAATAGATATTTTCAAAATTAGGAAGGCTTTAGGAACAGAGATGTGTGGAATAAGAAGGCAATTCAGCCCCTTGAGACTGATCCACCAATCATTTAGATCATGGCTGATCTTTACTTCCAATCTATTGATCTGCTTTTGGTCCTTGACTGATTATACCCTTATTCATCAACCTTAGGTTGTTGAAGAGAGATTTCCACATTGATACTACTGTTTATGTGAAAAAAAGTGTTTTCCGAATTTCACCACTGAATGGCCAAATTGGGAGAGAGAGGGGCAGTGGGATTATCTTGGGATTGATACAGGGTATGGGGAGAGAGGGGGGCAGTGGGATTAGTTTGGGATTGATACAGGGCTATGGGGAGAGAGGGGGGCAGTGGGATTAGTTTGGGGATTGATACTGGGCTATGGGGAGAGAGTGGGGCAGTGGGATTAGTTTGGGGATTGATACAGGGTTTGGGGAGAGAGCGGGGCAGTGGGATTAGTTTGGGATTGGTACAGGGCAATGGGGAGAGAGTGGAGCAGTGGGATTAGTTTGGGATTGATACAGGGCTATGGGGAGAGAGTGGGGCAGTGGGATTAGTTTGGGATTGATACAGGGCTATGGGGAGAGAGTGGAGCAGTGGGATTAGTTTGGGATTGATACAGGGCAATGGGGAGAGAGCGGGGCAGTGGGATTAGTTTGGGATTGATACAGGGCTATGGGGAGAGAGTGGGGCAGCGGGATTAGTTTGGGATTGATACAGGGCTATGGGGAGAGAGCGGGGCAGTGGGATTAGTTTGGGATTGATACAGGGCTATGGGGAGAGAGTGGGGCAGTGGGATTAGTTTGGGATTGATACAGGGCTATGGGGAGAGGGTGGGACAGTGAGATTAGTTTGGGATTGATACAGGGCTATGGGGAGAGAGCGGGGCAGTGGGATTAGTTTGGGATTGATACAGGGCTATGGGGAGAGAGTGGGACAGTGGGATTAGTTTGGGATTGATACAGGGCTATGGGGAGAGAGTGGAGCAGTGGGATTAGTTTGGGATTGATACAGGGCTATGGGGAGAGAGTGGGGCAGTGGGATTAGTTTGGGATTGATACAGGGCTATGGGGAGAGAGTGGGACAGTGGGATTAGTTTGGGGATTGATAGGGGCTATGGGGAGAGAGTGGAGCAGTGGGATTAGTTTGGGATTGATACAGGGCTATGGGGAGAGAGCGGGGCAGTGGGATTAGTTTGGGATTGATACAGGGCTATGGGGAGAGAGTGGAGCAGTGGGATTAGTTTGGAGATTGATACTGGGCTATGGGGAGAGAGCGGGGCAGTGGGATTAGTTTGGGATTGATACAGGGCTATGGGGAGAGGGTGGGACAGTGGGATTAGTTTGGGATTGATACAGGGCTATGGGGAGAGAGCGGGGCAGTGGGATTAGTTTGGGGATTGATAGGGGCTATGGGGAGAGGGTGGGACAGTGGGATTAGTTTGGGATTGATACAGGGCTATGGGGAGAGAGCGGGGCAGTGGGATTAGTTTGGGATTGATACAGGGCTATGGGGAGAGGGTGGGACAGTGGGATTAGTTTGGGATTGATACAGGGCTATGGGGAGAGAGTGGGACAGTGGGATTAGTTTGGGATTGATACAGGGCTATGGGGAGAGAGTGGGACAGTGGGATTAGTTTGGGATTGATACAGGGCTATGGGGAGAGAGCGGGGCAGTGGGATTAGTTTGGGATTGATACAGGGCTATGGGGAGAGAGTGGGACAGTGGGATTAGTTTGGGATTGATACAGGGCTATGGGGAGAGAGTGGGACAGTGGGATTAGTTTGGGATTGATACAGGGCTATGGGGAGAGAGTGGGACAGTGGGATTAGTTTGGGGATTGATACAGGGCTATGGGGAGAGAGTGGGACAGTGGGATTAGTTTGGGATTGATACAGGGCTATGGGGAGAGAGTGGGACAGTGGGATTAGTTTGGGATTGATACAGGGCTATGGGGAGAGAGTGGGACAGTGGGATTAGTTTGGGATTGATACAGGGCTATGGGGAGAGAGTGGGACAGTGGGATTAGTTTGGGATTGATACAGGGCTATGGGGAGAGAGTGCAGCCATATCAAACTGCTACCTAAATGATTGCAGCTTTTCCTTCCAATACCTTTCCCCAAGTTCATTGCACTCAGAGCGCATTCCTCTGTGTGATAAACTCCCATGTTTCTGCCATTTCTATTTCCCTATGACAGCTTTTCAGTTTCCTCGGGATGATTTTTCGGAATGATAACTCTTTGTTTCTGTGTGATACCATCCTGTATTTTATCCTCAGGCAGGATCAGTGCTGTGTATTGGTGGCCTTCCTGAGGGAGTTTCAAAACTACAAAAAGGAACTCGCATCCACAATTCAGAAAGGGGAGGATGTCATTCCGGGAAGCTCATCTTACCTGGGCAAAGAAAAGCTGCAGAGAGTAATGAGTAATGTAAGTGTCTGTAAAATCATGGAGATTTGAAAAGCCAGGCAAAAGAATATACCAAAGGGATGGGTTTCAGTATCAGAGGAATCATTGCCGAATCATTTGTATTGGTCTCGGACTTTCCTTGTTTGTTTGTGCCTGTGAGCCACTGGATCCCTCCCTGCACATGTGAGCCACTGGATCCCCCCTACACCCGTGAGCCACTGGATCCCTCCATGCACCCGTGAGCCACTGGATCCCTCCATGCGTCTGTGAGCTGCTGGATCCCTCCCTGTGCCTGTGAGCCGCTGGATCCCTCCCTGCGTCTGTGAGCCGCTGGATTCCTCCCTGTGCTTGTGAGCCAGTGGATTCCTCCCTGTGCTTGTGAGCCAGTGGGTTCCTCCCTGTGCTTGTGAGCCACTTGATCCCTCCCTGTGCCTGTGAGCCGCTGGATCCCTCTCTGTGCTTGTGAGCCACTGGATTCCTCCCTGTGTCTGTGAGCCTCTGGATCCCTCCCTGTGCCTGTGAGCTGCTGGATCCCTCCCTGTGCTTGTGAGCCGCTGGATTCCTCCCTGTGCTTGTGAGCCACTGGATTCCTTCCTGTGCTTGTGAGCCGCTGGTTTCCTCCCAGCGTGAACCTTCCGTTGTAAATCTCTGTATTGACACCCAACGTAATTTAAGACTGAATCTGGGCTTTTAAAAAACTAATTTCAGATTGAGGAAGTCAAACTGGAGTGTAGCGGCCAACAGGAGAAAGTGGATGAATTGAGGAAGATCTGTCGCCACCTGCAGTCTGAGCTGAGGAAAATTATAGGCAGTGGGTCCCTACCATTCCAGAGAGAAGCGGATGAGCTGTTGGATGGATGGTTGGATGTAAGTATCTGCAGAGGGAATCTGCAATCCTGCCAAGGGTACAGAGATCTGTGCTGAAACCTCTCCTTGAATGAACTTTAACAATGGGACCCCATCTCTGCCCAGTTTATCTGCTCCCCCCAACCAAGCTCCTCCCATTGAGGGCAGCGAGGCTAAAGAGGCTTTCTTTCTTTATGTATTTGTTCTCAGGATGTGAGCCATGTTGGGAAGGTCCAATTCCCAATTATCATGAGGACCGCTAAGTGCCAACCGCACTGGTGTGGGACTGGAGTCACATATAGGCCCTAACCAGTTAAGGACGTCAGATTTCTTTTGCATGAAGAGCAGGTTGAGTTTGTGACAGCTTTTTCACAGTTAATTTATCCGATGTGGAGAACTAGTTTATGTCAGGGCGCTGTTTAACCCCGCTTTTACTGACTGCCACACTTGGCTTTTTCTCTGGGGCAGGGACATGGCCTAGTGAGTAGTAAAGCCTGTCTAGAAGCAGCAGCAAGGAGACTTGTTCGATTCTACCACCCTGGAAGCTGGGGAGCTGCTGTTAAAATTGGGTGGGAGGAGGGAACGCCCAGGGGAATGATCCACCGGAGAGTATTGGGAGTGGGCAGTGGGAGTTCAGGGACAGGGCAGACCCACAGTTCCCTCGTGGTTTCCGGATGGAGGCTGCTGCTCACCCTGGCCCCAAAAGGAAACTAAAATAAAATACAAAAACTCTGGCCCTGGCTCCTGTTTGGCAGCAGCTTTGACCTTTAGCCTAGAGAGGGAGGAATCACTTAGGCCTCATGTTAAAATAATGGATTGGGCCCCGTGTACATCATCAGAGCAGCATACGCACTTAAGGAAGCTCCACTGTTGGTGAGGATTGGGTGACCTTGTCACCCAGCTCATCACCACCTTCTCAGGGGCAACTAGGGATGGGCAATAAATGCTGGCCCAGCCAGTAACGCCCACATCCCGTGAATGAATTTAAAAAGAAAACCTGTGATTCCAAATTGCACGAGGTTAGACAGGGGCAGTAACGGATTGAGTGAGTCCCTCAGGCCTTGTTTTACCTATTCCCACCCTGGCTCCATCCCCCCTCTTCACCTGTCTGACCAGGCAGGGCAGGCGGAAAAGTTAAAACCAACTGTTGTATGTGTTCAAAACTGTGAGGAATTGGCTAATGATAGATTGCATAGAATTGCATAGAGTCTACACCACAAAAACAGACCATTTGGATTATCTTCAGCAGTGTTTGTACTCCACACAAGCCTTTACACACCCTTTGCTCACCCTTCTTCATCTCACCCTATCAGCATGATCTTTCATTCCTTTCTCCCTCATGCGTTTATTTAATTTCCCCTTGGATGCATCTACGCTATTCACATCAACTACTTCCTGTGGTAGCAACTTTCACATTCTCACCAGTCTCAGAAGTTTCTCCTGAATTCCCTATTCGATTTATTATATTTATAGTTCTGGTCTACCCCACACGAGGAACCTCCTTCTCTACTTCTATCAAACCTCTTCATAATTTTAAAGACTTATTAAATGAAACATCTTGCCTATAGCAACACTTACTTCCTGTAACACATTGTCTGTCACATTTTGTTGCTAACAATATTATTGTTGTAGAACTGTCTCATTCTCCTGCTAGATCTACAAACAGTAAAGATGGGAGGAGGGGTGGGGATCTAAGAATTGTGGAAAATGTTGTGCCAAACTAGCAGCTCCAGCAGCAAGAGTTGCCCATCAGGAAAGTGCATTGGAAAACCCAAACCCTGGATGGTGAAGGTCACACTCCTCTCGGCTGATGAGGCCAACCCCAGAGGAGGCCCTGGTAAGTAGAGGATATGGTTTGGACATTCCATCCTGAGCCTGTGTCTCCTGGCAGGTGTCGGAGAGGCTGGATGCCTACAGCTCCAGCCTGGAGCTCGCCCTGAGCCTATGGGAGGACCTGGCAGAGAGCGGTTCACGGATGGAAGATTGGGTGAAACGGTGGTCGGAAACCCTGAGGGCAAGTGTGAGTGGACGAGAGCTCACACTGCTGGAGGTGAGAATCAAAACCTTCCACTGCTCAACCATGGGGGCCTGTGATAAACCGATTGCTTCTGGCCAAAGGGTAAATGGAGCAAGGCCTCTGTTCCCTGTTGATGAGGGTCCCTTCATGGGGACAGCTCACAGTGGCAACAGCCAACTCAACACAGCAAGATCCCACAAACAGAAAGAGGTAAATGAGCAGGATTGAGCGATGATGTTTGATGTTTAAACATTAGCCAGGACAGTGGGGCCAACTCCTCTACTAGTCTTTACAATCGAGCAACCTGATCTTTTCTGTCCACTTGAAAGTGCAGAGGGAGCCTCGCCCTAAAGTCAGATCTGAAAGATGGCATCTCTGACACGGCAGGACCCCCTCAGTACTCCCCCTCCAAACCTACGGCCTTCCCTAAGCCTGTGTGAGAGTGTCAGCCTGGAATTAGGGATTGTGTGTCTGAAGGGAGGCTTTTCCCC